>NC_134545.1:110389562-110754562 GCF_050624435.1 Tenrec ecaudatus | reverse complement strand
CATGAAACCCCGGGCACCGATGCCACAGGCTCAGCCGGGGCCCTGCTTCTAGAGCCTCTTACCAGTCCGTGTCTCGCAGGGGCTGGGGCAGAGGACATGCGATGGCCACACAGGTGCCCATCCTCGGCTGCTGGGCTGGGGTCATCGTGCACAAACCTCGGGGGCCAGCACAATGGCGCCCACTGAGGAGTCACTGTGTCTGTTTCCCTACAGGAAGTGTTACTTAAGAGGGCCGCCGACCTGGTGGAAGCCTTATATGGGATGCCTCACAACAACCAGGTGGGTGACGGCCAGCTCCCCGCAGCCACGTCCCCTGCAGACAGGTGGGCCACAGCCCTGGGTAGTGGGCACAGCGGGGCTTTTGCACACTCCTGAAGACAGGCTGTCGGCCCGCAGCCCCTGAGAGCTCTGGAAAACGACAAGGGAGCACCAGCCACCACCGTCTCCGGGACCAGCCGGAGCTTGAACTCACAGCAGTTTGGGCAGGGATGTGTGACAGTGTAGGTTAAATGCTTCTGGGTTGGGTGCTACGGGGGCAAGCAGGGCATTAGGATACCTCTGCTCTGCCACCCTTGCCCCGACTTGGGGACAGACTGTGGGACCCGCAGGGCCTGCACAGCATGGAATAGAGGTTGGCCAGGCTAGTAGCATCTTCGGGTGGTGTGCCTCAGGGAGGTGCTTGTCCATGGAAAGATGAAAGCTCTCGGGCACGCTGCCATTCTCCCCAGGAGCTGAGGCCGGTGGAGGATGCCTGGTGGTGCGGTGGCCAGGCACGTGGCTCTGCACCAGAAGCGTGGCAGTTCAAACTTACCAGCTGCTCGCCAGGGAGACGCGGGGGCAGCACTGTAAGCTTGCACGACCACCCTCTAGGACAGGGTAGAACTGCCCCTCTGGGTTTCTGAGACTGTCTTTACGGGAGTGGAAAGCCTCATCTGTCTCCTGTGGAGCCATCGGTGGTTTTGAACTGCTGAGCTTGCTGAGCAGCCCAACGCAGGACCTGCCGCAGTTCAGCTGACGGCAACAAGGTTGCGTGTTCTTTGAGTGGACCTGCTGTGAGTTGGAGACAGGAGTGGGATTTGGGTGAGCTGAGTGGGAGGCCCCCACCCAGGGCCTAGAAAGGTAGGTCAGTGGCCAGTTGGGGGACAGCTTCCTGAGAGCTGGCGTCCTGCCCCGGGTTCTAGGAGATCATCCTGAAGCGAGCGGCGGACATCGCGGAAGCGTTGTACAGTGTCCCCCGCAACCACAACCAGATCCCCACCTTGGGCAACACGCCCGCCCACACTGGCATGATGGGTGTGAACTCCTTCAGCAGCCAGCTCGCCGTCAATGTCTCCGAGACATCGCAAGCCAACGACCAAGGTAGGCAGGGGCCCCCTCTGTAGTCCCCTTTCTGCGCTGGCAAGGCCGTAGCTGAAGTGGGGCGTGGGGCAAGGGCAGCCTGGGAACAGTAGTGGGGTTCCCCTCTGCCCCTTAGCTCACCTCAGGGAGGCCCACGTTGGAGAGCCTCCAAGTGAGCGCCGGGCAGAGATTGCTGAGGGTCCAGCGACTAGTCATAGCAGCAGCGTTGGCTGCCCCTCTGTGGATGACATTTGCTTCCCGTACTTTACATAGAAGTGACTGCGCTCCTGGAAAGGCTGAGATGGCCGTAGATTTAGGGTGACACCAGGACGCTGTGGGGAGCCTTCTTTTGGATTTGTTGTCTGGGGGGAACTTGGGAATGTAAGCCTGGACATCATACATGGAGCAGAAGGTCCCGCAGCGTGTTCCCCGCCTGCCCTTCCTCCTGGTGCTCGTCACCGGGTCCAGCCAGTGTCCCCCTCTGTGAGCCACGCAGGCAGTGACTTCACCAACACTCCACCTGTCAGGTGTTGTTCCTTCCATTTGGCCCGCGCCATGAATGAGGCCCCTCTCCCCACAGAGATAGCAACCGTGAGTTGGAGGCTCCGACACGGCCTTTCCAGAGGACGTGACTGTCCCCACAAGCCCTCCCTGTCAGCCATGGCATTGACGGTGGTGGGGCAGGCTCAGGGCCCAAGCTGTCGGTCACAGCTCCTGAGGAGAAGCCCGAGCGTGGGTCATGGGAGACGGCCCTCTGCTCAGGTCAGTCCTTGGAGCTGGCCCTGGCCAGCGGGTTGGCACGGTCAGGTTGTATTAGGCGCTTAGGACTGGAGCCACGCCTGAGGTCAATGAACAACAATGTGTACTGTATGGTGTAGATTTGCGGCCCCCCCTCCAAGTGTCTCTCACTGATAATAACGTTATTTTTGGCCGGGGGGCGGGGGGATTTCAACAGTCGGCTACAGTCGCAATACAAGCAGCGTGTCCCCGCGAGGCTACGTCCCCAGCAGCACCCCCCAGCAGTCTAATTACAACACAGTCAGCACTAGCATGAACGGATATGGAAGTGGCACCATGGCCAATCTAGGGGTCCCTGGCTCACCTGGATTTCTTAACGGCTCCTCTGCTAACTCTCCCTACGGCAGTAAGTGTCTGTTTTTGTCACACGTCATCACGCAGATTCATATTCACGGCAAAGTCAAGTGTGTGCGTTGCTTGGATGCCCTGTGATTTGAGCTACTGGATAAAGGAGGGGGACTCTGGGGTCGGGCATGTGCCCCCACGATGCCCCGACAATTGGCCAGGCTTGGCCCCTATGTGGCCACGTCGAAAACTAACCCCTTCACCCCCCCCCCTCCCTCCAAATCCTAAAACCCGATTGGGCTGCTCAATTGGAAACGAAGGCCCCCCCCCCCTGAGTTCACCTCTTATCCAGAGAGTGGCCCCCAGGCACGTGTGGTGGTTGTCGTGTGCCCGTCGGCGGTGCGTGCGGCGCGTCCTGACCATGTTTGCTTTGTTACAGTAGTCCCGTCCAGCCCCACCATGACCATGGCAGCGTCTTCCGTCACCCTCCCTTCAAACTGTAGCGGTACGCACGGCATTTTCTCATTCTCACCTGCCAATGTCATCTCCGCAGTGAAACAAAAGAGCGCCTTCGCGCCCGTGGTCCGGCCCCAGGCCTCCCCTCCTCCTTCCTGCACCAGCGCCAACGGGAACGGACTCCAAGGTGAGGGCCAGGCGCAGTCCCCGCGGGTCCCAGAGGCTGGCTGGGAGGGTGGGCAGCGGTTGGGGGGTGGGGGGAAGCGGGCTCTCTGGGGGGTGGGGTGCATTCTCATCCTCTGCTGCTGCATGTCCCCTTCTCCCACGTGACACCCGGCTGTGGTCACCACACCACGCCTACCTTCAGCCCCACAAGTGCCAGGCACCATGTCCGGAGACCTGGTTCCCACCTTCCCTCCATGACCACCGTGTCCTCACGATGGAGAGCCTTCATTCTCGGGGAGGCCCAGTGGGAGCAGGAGTGGGTGGGGCATGCAGAATGGGGGCTGCAGTCCTGCTTGGCTAGGGGACCCCAGACAGGGCGGTGGTCACTGACCCACCCAAGCTTGAGCACTCCCTCTCAGGGACCTGTGGTGCCCCGTTGTCCGTGGCCTTGGACCACGGGCCAGAGCATGGTGGGCCGGCACGTCGGGGTGTGTGCCCCAGACACTGCGCTGCCCTCAGGTCTCCCGGGGCAAGGCGGCTCTTCCTGCGTGAGCTCCCCAAGGTTCAGAAGGAGGCAGAGGGCTGGCCCTGGGGAGAGGGAGGTACCCAGAGCACCACCCATGCGAGGACCCCACTAAGGGGTCATCATCTGGCCCCTCTCAGGGGCCAGGCTAAGCCAACCCCTTGCCATCGAGTCGCTCTGACCCTTGGCGCCCCGCCTGCCCGCCAGAGCACACACTGCCGTCCAGGGGTCTCCCTGGCTACCTCGCAGAAGCCAGTCACTAGGCTTTTTTACGAGGCCCCTGCAGCCTTTTGACCAGTGGCCGAACGCGTAGACAGTGTGCATCGCGCAGGAGCTTCCCGAACCCTCCCTCCCACCCCCCAGATCCAGCCCACTGCCTCCCTAAAGCCTGGCTGCTTCCACTGGCACTTACTGGGCACCTGCTGTGTGCAGGCTCTCGGCCGGGGGCTGCGGACTCAGTCGTGGCGATGACAAAGGGGCCCTATGGTGAAGTCGGTGGCCTGTTTCACTTTGATGAAGTAATGCTCAAAAAAGGACCTAGAGAGGTACCGGTGATTCGATCCTTGCCTTGTTACACCTGCTAGCGTGAGAGCGGGCGCCCGGGTCCCGGCCCCATGCGGTGGTCACCCGCCGCCATGGCCCTCCGCGCGGTGTCCTCCGCGGTCAGCCCCGTGTTCAGCTGGCACGCCATAAGCACTGCGTGCGGGCCTTGTAAACCGTGACGTGGTGACGGTGAGTCTGAGATGAATTAATATCGTTGAGATTAATGAACTGAGAAATTGAAACCCTCCTCATGACACGAGCACATGTCATTAATATGTTACCCATAAATTAACGAGAAGACCGATCCTTCTGACAAAAATTAAACACCACCAAAGTGAAAGCTTTTCAATGGCGTGCCAGCCAGGCCCAGCACGGGGCGTTGGAGGGCCCGCTTCGCTCCGTCCTCCGGGACGCGGAGACATGCAGGGCCCTGCGCAGAGAGGCGACCTGAGGGTCTGCCTGGCCCACCGCCCTAAGAGGCCAGCGCAGGTGGTCCTCCTGACAGCCGTCTCCCCAGAGGAGGAAACTGGCTTTCCCGTGGGGGAGTGAGGCCCGGGCCTGGGTGGTCACAGGGTGGCCAACTGCTTCTCGTCTGTCCTCAGCGGTGATCCCAGGGAGCTGTGTACTCCGAACCAAATGCGGAGACGGGTGGGAAGCTGACACTAGTGCCTACACTCACCGTGCACGCACACATACACGCGCGCACATGTGCACCCGCATTCACATGCGCACAGACACGCATACGCTCATGCACACACGTGTGCACCCAGATGCGCGCGCACACACACTCACAAACATGCACACATGCCGGCAGCCTTTCCCAGTTGAGAGGTCTGGGGTGGCTCTGGCTTCCACGGGCACCCCATCCCGGGAGGTGGATTCTGCACTGCGGCAAGGGGCACGCCCACGCCCACTGTTGAGTCCCACCAAAGGAAGGCTCTGCCCAGCCTGCCCTGGAGCAGGTGGGGGGCTGGGTGGCCCGGGACTAATGTCCTCCCCCGTCTCTTTCAGCTATGTCTGGGCTGGTAGTCCCACCCATGTGAGGCCACTTGTGTTTACCTGCCATAGCACCAGGCACGTGAAGACGGGCTTCGGGGACACGCCTGGGACATTAAGACATGCGGGATGGGCAGTGTCTGAAACTCAGCAGCAATCTCGATGCCACAGAGACTTTGTTTAAAGATTTTATTTAAAGTGCTCCCCACCGACCTGCGGACAGACCGACTGCTTCACGAAGAATTCCATTTTCCCGACTGAACTCTGCTCACATGTTCACATCTCTCAGTCCTGGAGGGAGCGGAGGAGGAGGACAAAGCGGCGCCTGTTTTGTATAAAATTTCTGGCTCTGTCTCGTCTAGTACTTGCTATGTGTTGGGAGAAGCATTGTGAATGCACCATTTGATTCTCATGAAACACGGAGGAAAAATGCTTCCAGACATTTTTCCGTACTCATCCTTAGATTCACAATGGTTGTGTATCTCTATAATGTGAAATATTTTTTTGTGGTTTAAAAGGGGCCAAGGAGGTATATGACCCATCAGACTGGAAAAAAAAACACAAAAACAACAAAAAAAGGATGGTCTTATATGATTAGGAGAACGGGGGATGGCAGGGTGGGAGGGAGGGTTTACCATTGCTTAACTTCATCTTAATGAAATGAGACTTTGTAACTTATTGTAGTTAGAAATTGTTCTTTGATAATGAATTCTCTTGCCTTCAACAAGCACACTGACAGAAAACAAACAAAACCAAGCTACTGTCTGTTGGTTCCACTACTCCCCCACTGCTAGAGCTTTCTGTTGGGCAGCGTGGACTGCGACCTTTCAACTTTTGCTAGCACTGTGTACTATTGCATTCGTAGGCTGCTGTGAGTCTATGTTTCTGTACCAGAAAGTTGTCCTTTGACTTCTAGATCCTCCTGCCCTAATGTGTTTTGTATGTGGTTCTAAAATTGTAGACTTTTGTGATTTTGCCAAAGTTGTAGCTAAATATTTATACACTTGTCTTGAATTTTTTTCAGATTCACTGAACTATTTAGAAGAACAGTTTTATTCCTTATGTGCCCTCTAAGGAGTAAAATGGGCTCCATTACTTTCCCATGAGCACTTGCAGTTGCTAAGGAACTTTATTTTGTAACATATCAACTATAAATATTGTATTTATCTTTGAGATTTTGTACATTGCTTTCGGTTTGTTTTGGGTTTTTATTCTCGTCTGTACTGGTGTTGGTCCATCGCCTGGTGTTGTGATGCCAAGAGCTGTCTCTTTTTCCTGTTTGGTTAAAACGAACCGCTGTCTTTCCATCTTGTTTGTACTTGGGACGTTCGTTATTGTTTAAAGCCTACACCCTTTTCTTTCGTTCCTTCCTCTTGCCCGCGCCCCCCCTCCCCTTATTTTTTATTTTGAGGAAAGTCAAATCCATTGTTTATTTTTATATTATTTTTTAAGTTATCTGAACAAATAATTTTGGAAAAATAAAAAAAGTTCGTTGTGTCGTCAGAACAAAACAGTGGCCAGTTCCAGGAGACCCTGCATGTGGACGGGCCTCAAGGAGGGCCACTCCGTTTGGGGCTGTGTCCGAGTTTTGTTTTACTTTTGTAGTGTGTAAACAGTCGTGTTAGCGGCCACGCCCATGACTCTGCCACCTAGCTGAACTGTGTTTATTGGAAACTTTCAGCGGCCTCAAAGTTTAAAATAAAATTCACTTCTGACGTTTTAATTCAAAATGTTTGCCACATTAACTTCTCTGATGCCTTAAAAGTGGACTTCTTTGAAGAGCCTTTGTGCTATTTTATCACCGGCTCACACCACAATTATTAACCAATATTTCCTTCGGAGATTGATGGTGTACAAAAGCATTCAGACTAAAGCACAGGCCCGCTCTCCTTCCTGGCTGTTTCTGCTGCGGGCCGCCCCCTCCCCGCTCTCCTTGGAGTCCGAGGGACCAGCTGGGACCCGCATCACATTGGTTTGGATTTTCGCTTTTCCTTGGAAACTCCCCCTTTCCGTAGCCTGACCCAGCGGCACTGTATTTGCGAAACGGGAGCAAGCTCCGTCCCACCGGTGCCTACTGGTGCCAAATCCGCCTCGAGGCCGAGGGGGCCCTCTTGTGGGGGGTTGGGGGGTGGTGGTGGTATTGGTTTTATTTTATTTTCCATTTGCACTAAATACTTTGAAAACAGAACACAGGGAGTGGTTTGCAAACTTCAGCAGAAATCCAATTTAAAATGAAAGGAGGGGCTTTTTACACACTCCCTTACCAACGCCGACTATCACCACCACCAATGCACAATGTACGCGAGTGTCGCGGCAGAGACTCCACAAACCGCCAGAACATTCCCCGTGGTCAGCCGGTCCGGCCCGGCCTGGTGATGCTGGCGAGGCTAAGCTCCGTGGGAAAGCCTGGGAAGTCACTTTGGAACTAAACTGCCTCCGTTTCATTGTGTATAAGTAAGGGTCTTGATCTAGAACAGTAATAACCAGAGCTCACGTGTACATGTGAACGGGCGTTTGCAAGTTTCTTCATGTCCCGCACTTGGTTTGTGTTTTAGATTAATTAGTGCCCCCCCCCACTGCTTCTTTGTCTTGGAACTGAGCACTTCCCTAAATGGTAGATTTTACTGTTAAAGACCTTACAATAAGATTGTTTTATCTGTACATTTTTTCAGATATTTAACTGTATAAAAATGTTCATTTTACACAATATTTAATTAAAGTATTTCTTGTCTGTGAATTTCACTTCTAGTAATTTTATCTGTTTTGATTCTTAAAGTGGCTGATGACACTCCCCCCCCTAACCCCCCCACCTCCGTCAGGACGGGGGTCTGTCTCATGGGCCCACTGTGAAGTCCGGAGCTGCGTCAGGGCGCAGGAGAAGAGGACGCCGAAGAGTAGCTGTCCTCGGGGTCCTCAGCTCTCGGGCATTTACCTAAGCTGCCTGAGAAACTTGGCAAGCAGGCGCTGAGGTGGTTTCCACGGCCCGTAGGCAGCATCTGTACGTATGTTATACTCGGGCTCCTGCCTCTAGTGCCTGCCCCTCGGAGTCTGATTCACCTGCTCAGTGGTCCAGGGGCACGCCATCATTTATCTGTGGGCTTGGCCAGCAACCTCCTGGCCCTCCCTCCCTGGTCTCTGTGCTCCTGGCCTGAAGGGTTGGGCAGGGTGGGAATGAGTCCCCGCACAGTTGCAGGCTCACACTCAGTGGTGAGAGTGGAGCAGTTGCATATGGGTTCAGTAGAACCGATACCTGTTTTTTGGGTCGAGTTGGGCAGACCTGTTATTAATACGTCCTTACCTGTGCAGCTGTGGAGGTCTGCTGCCGCGTCGGCATGAGACGGGTGGTTCCTGTTTCGTAGATCGTGTTGATTTAGTACTTACAATGGCCACGAGGGCAGCGAGCCGGTGTCAAGTTATTTGAATGCCATCACTGTCCTCCTGCGCTGGCTCTCCATCACTGTGTTCTGAGGAGGCATTGGCAAAGACTCTGGACAAACCCCAGCCACCCTGCTGGCTCAGGACCCACTCCAGGCCACCTGCAGCCAACTCGGCCCAGCACGGTGGCACCTCGAGCCCCGAGGACCTCCCCCACCGGCCGCACGTGTAATGAGACCCTCCGAGATGCCGAGGCCACTCCGGTGGGTTCCCAGAGCCCACCCCCATCCTGCCCCACTCATTTTCTCTCGCCAAATGGCTGCTTGAGCGTGTTTTGGCTTGCAGTTCTGTAACACATACACACAAGTGTGATCCAAATTAGTCCTCACAAATGTCACCTTAATTACTTATTCTGCTGAGCAAAACAGGAAGCAATTATTCAAAACATAAAGAAACTTGTGAATACGCGCCCCCCCCCCCCCCCCCCGCCAATGCCGAACGAGTTCTTCTGCGTGCCCGTGCCTTAAAGAGACGCCGGGCAGGGGTGGGAGGGTGGAAGGGTTGGGGGTTCTTGTCTGCCACCCACCCTCCAAAGAGCAGTAAGGGACAGGGACGGGAGGTGATTCCCTGCTCACCCCCCAGCTCCTGCCAGGAATGCTCAGCCTTAGAGGGGGGTGGGTAGGGGTGTGTCACTGGGGGCACCTTCCTGGAGCTCCTGTGCCAGGACCTTGAGGCTCAGGGACAGGCGGGGGGTGGGATGGAGTCTTCTTGTCTCAAAACTGAAGTGAGAACTGGATTCTCTCAAAAATGCTTGCCAATTATTGTCAGACCGCCTTTTAAGGTCTCCCAAGCTTTTAAAGATTATTCAAAGCACTCGAAATGGGCTTCAATCTAATGCTTCGTTTCATTGCATTAAACAGCCTAGTTAATAAAGAATCGATATATTCAAAGGGCAAGGTTATCTTTTGTCTATAAGGGGTGGTGTCATTGAACACCTTTTATAGTTCAAACGCTGAGAGAGACCTCTGGAAATCCATACCCATCAGCGGTCAACAGGCGCAGCAAAGAGTCCCCTGAAAGGCAGAGCAGCCGCCTTCCTTTAAGACAACGCCCCGCCTTATCTCCCTCGCCCCCAGCACCCAAAGAAGTCCTCAGAAACATCAATTTCTCATCAAGACAAGAGCCCCGCCGATCTTTTCGCCCGGAGAATACATACAATTAAGAGATGCAGAGAGGCAGCTGGGAGGGGATTTGCGGCTGCCCCCCTCCACACCACCCCCCTCAGCCACGAGCTCCCCCCCAGCAGATAATAAGGGTTGTTGATAACTCAAGTGTCAATAAGCCGAAGAGCGACTTTTGAATGAGAGTCCTTGTGCTTGGAGCCAGCCCGGCCGATCCCAGCCCCTGATAATCAGCATCTGCCCACAGCACCCCGGTCTGCACCTCACAATTAACACTGCGCTTACATCACACAAAGGAGCTGGCTCACTTTAGAAGCAGCGAGACAATCCCCTGTTTTACCCTTCAAGGGTGCCTTTTATGTGGGAATAAGGTTGCTTTTAATGAAATTTAAACTCATCAGAGGAAATCAAAAACCTCCAATCAGATTACAAATTGATTTCTTGGTCATTTGTCATTACCCAGTAGAGTCCAAAGTTTCGCCATTGCTCCCGCCCGTGCTGGGAGGGATGGGCATGCCAGCACTCGCCGACCTGGTCCGGGGACAGGGGGCACCCTGTCCTCCCAGGCGAGTGGAGGGGGCGCTGCACCCTGAGGGCAGGTGGGCAAGGTTCTGATTCTGTAGCCACCCCCAGGTTCTGGGAACACTGAGCCTGAGGCACGAATGGGTGTCCCAAGGTGTGCCTGGGCCCACACGTGTCAGAGGCCAGTGTGCCCTGTGGGGTGCTCAGGGTGGGGCTTCCGGAAGTCCATCTCATGGCCTTTCTCCCAGGTGCCTCCCGATGGACTCGAACCACTTGCTGAACAGCCGAGCGCCTAACCGCCCACACCACCAGGGACCTCTGGGTCCTAGCCTGAAGCGTCATCTTTGGCAAACACACCGCGATGGCCGTGTCTGGGCCAGCAGAGAGCCTTTCTCTTGACTCTCATGGACTTGGTTCCAAACCCAGCCACACATCTGTCCTGTGTCCTGTGTCCACCTCCTCTAGCTGCTGGGCAGGCAGAGTCCAGCCACCAGAACAGCCAGTCCTGCCACGCCAGAGCTTCTGGTCCTGGGGGCAGGCAGGATACAGAAACACAACTGGTGCCCCAGCCATCCCGTCAGAGCCTGGCTAAAGCATCTCCCGGAGTCCTCTGGGGTCCCTCGGTCAGCACCGGTGCCTCTGGAGGACCGGACAAAGTCGAGCCTCCTGTCTTCGTCGTGAGGAGCTGCTGGTGGTTTAGCACCGCCGACCATGCGGCTCGATGCCCAACGCTTAATACGGCACCCCCACAAGAACGGCTCATCTGAAGATGGGGGTACCCTATTTGGCAACGATGGGGACCCTTTGAACGATTGTGCGGTGCCACTGAGAGAATTTGTCCGCAACCATGTACTGACGACAGAGACCTGGGGAAACTCCTTTTATTTGCAACAAAATGCACGCGTGAGCCGGGGCCTTGGCACTACTTGCTGACTTACCCTCGTAGATCTGTTATTTAAAAATATTTATTGAGTTTCTATTTGGAACTCGGGCAGAAGAAAACAGACAAAAACGAATACTGCTCTCGTGGGAGTTATAATCTAATGCGGCTTTTATCAGTCTTGTAAAATATCTGCTAATCTGATGGGTGATCATGGTATCTTACTGCTTTAATTTGCGGTTCCCAGATTCCTGGGAGGGCTGAGCACGGTTTTACATACTAAAGAGCCGTTTGTAACCAGCAGTGAGGCCCCCTGGCTCTCTCTGGCCCACTGTTTGCCTTTTGGGGGTTGTCTCTTTCTCTGCAGGTGGCGGGCGGTCTCCTTTTCACGGTGATTCGCTCTCTGTGTAGTTGACACCAGCGACTAGACTATCGCCTTGAAGCCAAAGGCCTTGCTTTGGGCCGCCATTCTCTGCCCCTGCTGCCATCCTGTGCTCCCTGACCCTTGACCTGGAGGTCATGACCCTTAGTCCCACCTTCCTCCATTCACAGCTGAAGAACAAACGTCCTTCCACCATTCGCCCTCATCACGTTGCAGTCTCCATGTCCGAAGCCTTCGCGCTTTAATTTCTCCAGCGCTGCATGTTATGCATTCACTGAGGAGGAATTACAGGTTATTTTATCCACCCCCCCAAATGTAGAGCAGTTGAGTCCCCAACCACATGCTGAATTGCCAGCCGGTCTTTTCCACGGATTTAAAAAATCATACCTTTATTCGATTTTCAACTCCTCTCTTGCTTTTCTGTTCCCCACCGACCTTTGTAGAGAATTCTACCCAGGGGCCCTCCCGGTTTTCCAGCCTCCTCGTGTTTGTAGTGAGCGTGGCGATGATCTGCATGTGACCACCTCCCTGGGGGACGGACAACAGAAAAGGGGGTGAAGGGAGACATTGGACAGGGCAAGATATGACAAAACAATAATTTATAAATTCTCAAGCGTTCATGAGGGAGGGGGAGTGGGGAGGGAGGGAAAAAAACGAGGAACTGATGCCAGGGACTTAGGTGGAGAGCAAATGTTTTGAGAATGATGAGGGCAATGAATGTACAGATGTGCTTTACACAATGGATGTATGTATGGATTGTGATGAGAGTTGTATGAGCCCCTAATAAAAAGACATAAAAAAAGAAGAAAAGCAATTCCATGGTGGCAGAAGTGTAGCAGAGACGCCAGGGAGGCCCCACAGACGTTCTCTCAGATGCTTGTCCCCAAATCTAACTATCTCGACATCTTTACTGTGTTACATCATTTTAGCATCAGTTTGAACGGTACAGAATTTACATACAGGGGTCTGTTTGACTTCGTGAAGAGGAATCCTGGAGGTAGAGTGGTTCTGTGTGGGGTTTCTGACGGCAAGGTCCACCATTCGATTCCATCATCTGCCCTCTATAAAGAGTTACAGCCTCGGGACACCCACAGGGGCAGTTTCTACCGTGTCCGGTGGGCTTCTGTTAGCTCAGATTCGACTCAAGGGCAAGGAGTTTGGGGTATTGGTGTTAGCTTCTCTGTAGGGAGCCCCGTTGGCATAATGGGTTACGTGTAGGACTGCTAGACACCAGGCTAGCCGTTCTAACCCACCAGCTGTTCCTGTAAAGATCGACAGCCTTAGGAACCCACAGCGGCAGTCCCATTCTGTCCCATAGGGCTGATGTGGACCAGAATTGACTTGATGGCAGCAAGCCTGGCTTTTGGATGGTTTGGGTGGCACTGTGATTCAAAGACTGTAAATAATAAGAGCCAATTCTGAAGGAGGGGTTGCCATCAGAGCTGAAACGATCAGCACCTAGTTTACAGAAAGCTGGCCCTGACAGTGGAAGCCCCAAACCCATCTGCAGGGTCCCCACATGGATTGAGCCTCCAGTGAATCCCCTTTGACCATACTTGAGGGATGTAAACAGCCCAGGCAGACAGCTTTGTGAAGTCTATTGTGGCAGATGTTGTTGTTAGATGTCGGGGGGGGGGGGCGCGGGTGTTCCCACCGCAGCGGCCCTCTGCACAACACAAGGAAACACTGCCCGGCGCTGGAGCACCTCACCGTCTCCTGAGCCCACTGAGGAAGCCACTGCGTCCATCCATCTCGTTGAGGGCCCCCCTCTACTTTACCAGAGATGATGTCTTCCTGCAGGGACTGGTCTCTCCTGACAAGTATGTAAGATGAAGTCCCTCCACCCTTGCCTCCAAGGAGCACTCTGGCCTTACTTCTTCCAACACAGATCGGCTTGCCCTTTTAGCAGGCCATGGCCCTTTCAACATTCCTCTCCGGCACCACACTCCAAATGCATCGACTCTTCTACGGTCTTCCTCATTCAATGTCCACCTTCCACATGCAGATGATGCCGTGGGGCAGACCACAGTGCGGTCAGGCACAGAGTAACACGGTCCTCACAGTAACAGCCTTGCTGTCAATCCTCTACAGAGGTCTGTGCAGCAGATTTACCTAGTGCAGCATGTCTTTGGATCTCTTGACTGCTGCCTCCATGAGCATTGATTGTGGATCCAAGCAAGACAAAACCCTTGACAACTTCAACCTTTTCTCTGTTTATCATTATGTTACCCATGGGTCCAGTTGTGAGAATTTGGGTCTTCCTTAATCCATGCCGAAGGCTACAATCCTTGTTCTTCATCAACAAGTGTTTCAAGTTCTCCTCACTTTCAGCAAGCAAGGTTGTGCCATCTGCACACCACAGGTTGTTAATCAGCTTCCTCCACCCCGATGAAAACTGCCTTCTTCTTCACAGAATCCAGCTTCTCGGAAGGTTTGCTCAGCACACAGATTGAACAAGTATGGTGAGAGCATATAAGCCTGGCGCACACCTTTCCACCTTTGAAACCTTGCAGCATGCCCCCCTGCCTCTTGAGCTACGTGCAGGATCCCAATGAGCACAAGTAGGGTTCCAGACACACAGGGAAAGATCTTTTTGGTAGTCTCTGCTTTGAGCCAAGACTAGAGCCACCTGACAGCAGCAATGATATCCCTTGTTCCACATGCTCTTCTGAATCCGGTCTGAACTTTTTTCAGTTCCCTGTCAGCGTGCTGCTGTAAAGACAGATGAAGTTAGGTGGAAATGTTCTGTCTTATCATTTGATTTTCCATTGACCCACTTGAAAGTTGTTTCTGTTTAAAAAAAAAAAAGGAAGGGGAAATACAGGCGGGTGAAGCCTCTAGTGAATGCCCTCTGACCACAGACCAGGGGAGCGGACGGCCTTGCTGTCCTGCAGAACGCATTGCAAAGTAGATTGTTACAGATGCAGTTAGGCTAGTATTTAATGCCTTCTTACTTAATCTTCCTTTTGACCCATTTTAAATTTGTTCTAGTTTTTAATATATTTTGCTTTTGATTGAGGGTTTTCCTCTGTTCAACTTCGCTATTGTTGATAGTTTTTAAGAAATATATTTTTCTGTGTATGAAATCCAGGAAGGTGAGTCTACAGAGACAGTCACTGGATTAATAGCCCCTTGGGGGAGATGGGCGTGGGGTGGAGGAGGTAGGGAATGGGGGAGCTAATAATGATGAGCACAAGAAAGAGGAAAATTTCCTAAAATTGATGGCGGCGAAGACGGCACCGCCCCTCTTCATATGCTTGCACTACTGAGTTGTGTGGTTTGTGAATTATGTGCCAATAAAACTATTTGTTTTATTGGAGGCGACGCTGAGTCTCAGGGCTGAGCCATGTCGGCAGCTGCCAGGGCACCTGGGTGCCGCCTGGTCCTGAGCCATGGAGGCAGGTCCTCTCAGAGGGTGGGAGCAGGTGGGCAACAGAGAGGCCTGTCCGGAGTCATCTCATGAGCCCTGACTGGAGCCGTAGGCCTGTCCCTTGCTCTCTGCTCCCTGGCTGACTCCAGGAAGGAGGTTGGGGTGTGATGTGCCCCGCTCCCTGTGCCTTGGGAGTCCCTGCCCGACCACATTGCCCATCCTGATCTACACAGGGTGGTGGGGGACCTTGTAAACTCCAGACTCAGTGCCCAAGGGAAGGGGTGCAGGGTGGAACAGGCAGGCATCCTAGCTGCATAGGCCTCCCTGGCACCTGCTCCCCCCCACCCCCCAGTCCAGGGTCATCTGGCAGCCATTGTCTGATCAGCAAAGGGCCAGAGGGGTAAGAGACAGAGGGGTGAAGGAATGAAGTGGAGCTTGAGTTTGATCCTGAGGCGTGTCGGCTGAGAAGGCAGTTTTCACGGGTGGCTAAGGTATCTCCCAGACCAGAATGAAGCTCCCCAGGAGAAGCTCCGGGGCCCCAGGCAGACAGAGCCGATGAGCCCAGATGGAGATGTGTGTCTGGAAAAGCAAAGTGCCTTTCGCACCTGTAAATGCTGACGGCCACTGCCTCCTTTCCTCTCTCTGAACGCCGAGGCAGTGGCCAGACGGGTGGGGATGGGCACACACTGAAGTGCCAGGGGCCAGGGTGGGGGGCCTCTCCTGGGGTGGGGGACAGTTAAAGCGAGAACATGACCTGAAGGACGTGACCCGGGATCTCGGGGAAGTCACGATGGCTCTGTGCAGACAGTCACCCCAGGCGGCGCCAGGTCCCCCATGGAAGTCTCCCCGAGTCCGTGTTAATGGAACCAGCCTCCTCCCTGCTGCTTCCCCCCCCAGAACTTTCTAATCAGAATGGATCTCGCTGTCAGGAAGCAGCGGGCCATCAGGCGTGAGCTATGGTGGGGAAGCCTGTGGAGCCCCGCGCGGCGATGGGGCTGTGCTCTTTTCTTGGCCCAACAAGAATCAATATTTAAGATTATGCAATGTCCATCCCAGCCTGAAGTAGCTGCCAGCCCAAGGACAGGGGGTGGGTAATTTACAATGCGAGGCCCCCATTCTTTTGGGGAGAGGGCAGCCGGAGATCAAGATTTAAGGTCTTCCTCTCGGGCGGCCCACCTCCCCCCACCCCTAATGCACTGCACGGCTCACAGGCCATCCATTCTGCTCGATGGGGGTGGAGGGGCCCTGCCCGACCCCTGAGATATCGCCGCCCGAGTGGGAGCCCTGGCCCCGTCTGTGCCCACCATTGTGTCCCGAAGCTAAGGCATATGCGCCCGGGCCGGAGCCCCTCGGCTCCCAGGCTTGCACCCACGTGCCCCCCAGCCAGAACAGCTCGTCTTTTGATTGTCGGCGACGAATGGCTCCTCTGCGCCCTTGTTCTAATGCGGAGATTAAATATTTATACTCCCTCGTCGATAGCATCCCATCACAGGGCCTGCAGGAGCCACAGCCAGGGCCGGGGCCATCCGCTCAGGTTAGGGTTCACAGGGCTAGTGACCAGCAAAGGTGACAGGCCATCTCTGACGCATCAGGATCAGGAGGGGGTGTGTGTGGGGGTCCCTTGTCTCCATGGCCCCCTCGGGGCAAGGACCCAGTGCCTGGTGACCTAGCTGGGCACTGTGTACCTCAGCACTGTGGGAAGCAGGGGGCACGCCCTTTCCAGCAGTCTGTCCCCCAGAAGAGAAGCAAGCTGGAGTGTGCGCAAAGAGCGTTGGAGGCTGACCTATCCATGCGCCTCCAGGGGGAGGGGCCACCATGGTGGCCACAAGGCTGGGTCCTGGGCACAGCTCTGGGAGCCATTTCTAGGTTTCTAAGGACCCCCTACCCCCACCCCCATCTTCTTGCCTTCTCCTTTCTTGAGCTTTGAATCTGCTGGACATGGCCTTGAAGGACTGTTGTCACATGGGCAGGGCCCAGGAGGATGATGATGAGCGAGCTGTGCTGGCCCCCAGCCCCTCCGTGCTGGGTGGGAGGCTCAGGACGCCCGAACCAGTCCCATAGTGAGCCGGCACTAGCTTTACAGTGGGACCTGAGAGGTGCCCCTGGCCAGTGAGGAGGACCCTGACCCTGGAGCGCAGTTCATGTGGACGCACTGTTGTGAAGCGGGGCTGGAGGCCTGGGGTCCTGTGGATGGACTATCACGAGGGAGGGAATGCCGATGGCCCAGGGGCAGAGCCCGGAGTCCCTGGTGGTGTCTGCGGACAGGCGTGGACACCTGGTGCTGGAGGTGAGCCCAATGGAATAGGAGTCGAGGCAGGTGGAGAGGGGCGGAGGCAGGGGAAGCATGTTCCGATGACCAAGAGCTGCTGCACTGGGGCAGTTAGATGCAGCTGCTGGTGGCCGAGGACTCCTGGCCAGAGCAGCAGCAGGGCAGAATGGGGAGGCTGACAGGGCAGGAGGAGAGGTGATACGTGTGTGTGTGCGCGCGCGTGCGTGCGAGCTCTCCCACTGAGTTGTTCCAGAAACCCCGTGCTGGGTGTGGGCAAGCTATGTGCAGAAAGGGGGGGCCACCCCATGCAGGCAGCCTGAGGCAAGGTGCCCTCCTCTCTGGAGGGGCTCCCCCAGTGGAGTAGGACAGTCAGATGTCTGTGTTTCCTTGTGGATGAGGTCAGTGCAGTGCAGACAGTGGGATAAGGCCATGGCCGAGGGGGTGGAGAGGTGGAGGAGGTGACACGAGGGTCCGGACAGCAGTGTGTCCCCCACCTAATCTCATCTCCCGAGTGGGGAGAGGATCCTGGCACCAGCTGGCTCCTGCTTTGCTCATTTGGAGGCTGATTTCCAAAAGTTCCAGGTTTCCCAACTCCAGGGTAGGGGTGGGGAGGGGGAAAAAGCCACTCACTGCCCTGCCTTCTGGTCAACTCCTCCTCATAGTGGCCCCACACACGGTTTCTGAGGCCAAACACCTGTCTGGGGCTGACAGTCTCCTTTTTCTCCGGAGGAGAGACTGGTGGGTTTGAACCGCCGACCTCGAGGTGAGCAGCCCAAGGCCACAGACCCACGGACCTCTCCAGCATCAAAAGCCAGACAGCCTTCCTGAGCCTGGGGCTGCGACAGCCAGAAGGCCACAGCACTGACAAGGGATGTACTGTGCTGCAGAGACCAGCCTGCAGGTCCGGTTTTCGGGGTCTCCAAGGGGATACCCTATGGAGCGGCAAGCCTCTGCCTGACATCACTCTGGGTAGGTGCCGTGGGAGATAGCAACGCGATGTTGAAAACACCCCACTAACAGGGATGAACTGACAAAGTGATATTGATCAGTATTGAGACAGAGCTGAGGAGCCTTCCTGGGGTGACATGAACCAGCCCAGCTGCCTGGCACTTGGAGTGGGAGGGGGTCTGCCGGGGGCGTCCAGACTCCCGTAACTGCCCTGGTGATGAAGATGAACGTGTATCGATTGGCTTAGTGCCTTTCTCAAGCCCCGGGCTCTCGATGCACTTATGGGAAAGTGCCCGAGACCGAATTGAAGACCAGCAGAGGAGGAGGGGGCATCAATCCGAGCAGGGGGCCCCTAGGGCTTTGGAGGAAGGGGGCAGGGACCGCAGGCAGCCGGCCACCCCTCCGCTGTACAGTCCGTTGCTGCCACCTTGCCCAAGCCTTTGGAAGTCTTCTTGTACACACGGGAGTGGGGTGGGGGTAGAACCAGATGCCAGGCCAGGGTCACTTACAAGCCCCAAACACACAGAACCCCAAAGGAAAGTCAGCCCACGGCTATGGAGTCTCCTCTGACCCTGAATCACAGGATAGAGCTGCCCCGGGGTGGTGGTGGTGGTAGTGTACATATGCAAGGGCTTCCTCTTTCTCTCAAATAGCTGCTAGTGGGCTTGAACCTCCAACCTCAGCTTAGCACAGTGCAGCATCAGGGATTCTGGTCTGCCAGCCGGGGGACCAGGGGAGGCCTTGGGAACTGACTAGGAAGGAGTCGAGGTTGTAAGGTGTATCCTAGGCTCCTTCCCTGCGAAAAAACTGTCTGTTTTTCCCATTACCCACTGGGGCATCTCTGCATTGGCAGTACTAGAACTGGGTGTGAAGGCAGGGTGGTTGGGGTGAGGGTGGGGGACACATCGCCAGCCACCCAGGCCAGGGGCTCAAAACCATGAAAGAATGTTTCTCTTGAAAGTGATTCAAGCCCCAGACACGCGGCGGCCTGGACTGGTTACTCCTCCCCAGAGATCCTGCAGGCCATCCCGCTATGTGCTGCACCCTGCTGCAGACCACACCCAACGGTGAGCTGCACCCCCGCCGTGGGGGCAGCTGCTGTGGCTCCTACGTGGTGACGATGGCTGGAACGGAGTGACTCCTATTCGCTGAGCACACACCTGGACCGAGGCGTGGCCTGTGTGAAGGAGCGGATGAGCTGGCAGAGCAAGAGACAGCGACCGCCCCAGGAAGAGCAGCCTGGTGCGGTGGCAGGACAAGATTCGTGCTGGCTGCACAGGGGAAATGCAGACAGGAGGGTGTGCACTGAAACACAAGAGCAACTCAATGCCCAAGGGTGCAGCTTGGATGCTTCCAGCTCTCCTGCAGGCGAGGACAGAGGGGGAGGGTGGGCTCACAAGCAGAGCGAACCGAGTGCTCAGCTCTTCGCAGAATGAGTGGTTCCACACAAAAGTATTTCTCATTTTCAGACAGGAAAACATGCTCAGAGAAAGAATCGGCCACCATGGAAAGACTGCACCGGGGCAGGCCGTGAGCTCCTGGTCAGTGCTCTTTGTAAAGAGCATCTCAGGACAAGCACGATGGTTGTGACTTTGGGGACACACGAAGGAAGCCCCAACAGTGGACAGAGGAGAGAGGATTCATTCCTGGATTGCAGACAGTTCCGAGGCGGGCCTCCCTGTTGTAAGCCCCTCGGGCAAGAAGGAAGCCGGGTGGTATCCTGGGGAGAAAGCAGACACTGGAGCTTTGGCTTCTGATGAAACCATTTGGAGCAGTTGGTACGGGGCACCTTGACCACATGGAACTCCTGAAAGGCAGCTCCGTTTCCCCTGAAGCACAGTTTGTGGACTGGAGTCTCTATGATCAGAGGGCGCAGGTATTTGGTACATCAGTGTTTTCGAAGGATGTGTCCAAAGTACATGGGATCGAAGCTTGCCACTCTCACCCCTTTTTCTTCTTTTCTTCATCGTTTTATTGGCTCTATGGCTCTTACTCCAATACATCCATCCACCCATCATGTCAAGTACATTTGTACATATATTTCCATCATCAGTTTCAAAACAATTTCTTTCTACTTGGGCCCTTGGTATCAGCTCCTCATTCCCCCCGCCCACCCTCTCTCCCTTCCTCCCTCCCCCATGAACTCTTGATAATTTATCATTTTACTAACCGCTGTCTCCCTTCACCCACTTTTCTATTGTCAATCCCCCTGAGAAGGGGTTAAATGTAGAGCATTGTGATCAGTTTCCCTTTTCTCTCCCCACCTTCCCCTCCTGGTATCACTACTCTCATGATTGGTCCTGAGGGGGTGTTTATCTGTCCTGGATTCCCTGCGTTGCGAGCTCTTATCTGTACCAGTGTACATGCTCTGGTCTAGCCGATTTGTAAGACAGAATTGGGGCCATGCTAGTGGGGAGAGGAAGCATTAAAGAACTGGAGGAAAGCTGTATGTTTCATCGGTGCTATACTGCACCCTGACTGGCTCTTCTCTTGCTTGTGGCCCTTCTGTGAGGGATCATTCGCAGGTCTAAGGAGCGTTCTGGCCGGCCGTCCTTCCTGTAGGGCAGGTCTGTTTGTTCGCCTGGCGGTCCTCAGTACTTTTCATGTCCCTTGCCAGTACCGCCCTTCCAATGGGCCTCCCTTCTTCACTGCCCAGCTCGCAGACCCACGGCAGGCCATGGAGAGGGCCATGGATGGCAGGCACGTCTAGGGACACGGAGGTGTCGGTGGGAAATTCTACCAAATAGTTGGGAAAGAAAGATTGCTCGATCAATCTTAAACACGCTCTTTCTGAGAAGAGAGGGGAGGGAGAAGGGTAGCACTCCCCAGCCAACCTTAAAAAGCCAACCTGAGGCTCGAGTCAAAACCTGATGCCAGGGGAAGGACAGGCCGGTGTCCCGGCTGAGGACAGACACACAGACACATAGACATGCTTCAGAAAATAGTAGCCAATCAAGTCAGTGCTGATGCTGGCTGAAACTCCCAGACAGAGGAGCAAGCGGGGCCCGGGCAGTGAGGCTGTTTGAAGCTGCAAAGCCATCTTAGTCGTGGGCTGCTTTTGTCATGGGAGGGAGGAGCCGTCTCGCCATGCCCGCAGATGAGGGTCTTTGATAGGATTTCACACGTGTTCATTCAGAACAGTCCTCCTTCAGCCAGGGTTGTGTTGTTGCTCATGCTTGTTTTTCCACAAGCACTTCCTGGATGAGCTAAAGGGCATCTATACCTAGCTGCAGGCCTGAGCTCACGTTCCTGAGCTGGGCAGTCACTGAGCTTGTCCCCCTGTCTCTCAAGGTGGAAGGACGTAAGGAGCTGCAGGTAGCCTAAAGGAAGGGTTAACAAGCTCTCTTTCCACAGGCGACCTGGTCACTCAGAAGGAACATTCTACGTCACTGCCCAAAGCATCGTTTCAGACAGGCAGCGGCAAGTGCCTCTGAGAAGCGGTGGGGTTCAAGGATGGACCAATGGAAATAAACAAATTCAAGGTCACAATAAACTGGGGCATCTGGGAAACCTTCACAGACTAGACCGATGTGAGTCAAGGGGGCATGGCCTTGACTCCTGACATCGAAACAGAAGGTCGGGGAGGAGGGGCAGGCGAGGAAATACAATGGACCCTGCAGTTTAGTTAATGATTGCTGCTTGAGGTGCCCGTGAGACAGTTCCGACTCACAGAGACCTGATGCACAACAGAACAAAACCCCGCCAGGCGCTGTACCTCCTCACACCGTTCTTATGTCTGAGCCGTGGCTGCAGCCCCCGCGTCCATCCATCTCGTCCAGGGCCTTCCTCTTTTCCAATGACCCCCCACTTTACCAAGCACGCCGTCCTTCTCCAGGGACTGCTCTCTCCTGACCACACGCCCGACGTCCGTGAGATGAAGTCTCAGCATTCGTCTCGGGAGCATGCGGGCTGTGCATTCTGTACTGTGCATTCCGGCGGCACCAGAAGTTCAGGAAAAACCCAGATCTGTTCATTCTCCTCTCATTCTGGGGTACACCCGCACCATCATTCAAAGATCCATGCTTCTGCCTTCCTCGTCCCTTGTCCCAGGTCCACAAGCGTTTGATGCTAAAGAGCGCGTCTACAGCTCAGACAAGAAAAGAGCCACAGGAGAGGGGGTCCAGAGCGAGCCAGCCCTTCGCTCTGAGGACAGCAGGCAGCCAGCTGCCTGGAAGCACATGGCCCACGGGCTTGCTATCACCATTCAGCCCAGATGCAGACCAAGCACCACCAGATCCCATGGCACACCCACGTGGGCTCAGAGTAAGCGGGGTTCAAGCGATGGTGCACGGAAGGGGTTGTGATGGATGGTTCAATGTCAAACTGATTTACAGTGCAATCCAGGAGTGGGGAACAGCCAGCCCGCAGGCCGTCTAACACCCAAGAAATCACCAACACCAGCTAAATTCCCACACGTGCCTAAGAGAGGAGGTTCCAGCCATGACTTTCCAAACCAAACCAAACTCAATGCCGCCACGTCCATGAGCACTTATGGCGACCCCCCTCCCCCGCCCCCCGGTAGGTTGCTGAGATGGTAACTATTTATGGGAGTAGAGAGCCCAGTCTTTCTCCCGAGGAGTGGCTGGTGGTTTTGAACTGCCGACCCTGTTGATTGCAGCCCAGTGCATAACCACACCACCACTGGGGCTCCTAGCTGCCAGGGCAGGAGGGGCGAGTGATGAGATGCCTGACCAGCATGGTCCAGGAAGGATGTGGTAATGACCCGGATGACAAAACTCTGCAGGCCTCCAATCAATGTTCACCTCATTCAGAGTGGAAAGGTGAGAGGAGGGAGGGTGTCAAGAATAGGGAGCCCCCGGACCCGGCATTGCTGGTGGGCGTGCGGAATGGTACAACCCTTCTGGATTCCACAAGGTTCTATAAAGGCAAGCACATCTCCAGCCAGCAAACTCATCCCTAGTCCTGCCCTGCGGAGAATTGAGAAGGCACACCCACAGAATCCCCCAGATTTGGGAAGAGCCTCCAGGCCCCCATAGTGAAGGCTGAAAACACCCACTGTGGTGTGTCCCTCCGGGTGGGTGTTAGTCAAAGCCCCCTGCATTGGTGTCTATGCAGACACAGAGCGATCACTGTGGGCGTCTGAGACCGCACCTGTTGACGAGAGTAGAAAGCCCCATCTTTCTCTCACAGAGAAAGACCTGCCGACCATGTAGACCGCAGTCCACAGGTGTAATAAAACGGTTTGATTCACGGGTACAGGCGGCAGCCCAGGGTGTCTGTGACGCGGCTCACCTTTGACCCTTAGAGGATTTACACAAGGACCACTCCCCCTGTTCTCCCAGACCTGAGCATCAATGAGGGGCAAGGGGCAGCTGCAGGCCCACGACCCAACTGGGCATAGCCTCTCTGGGAGAGGACTGGGCGTGTCCACGTGCACGGGGTTCAAAGGGGGCAGGGTCATCTGAGTGAGAGGAGGCCCAGCAGCGGGGGACTGGTAGGAAGGGCTGGGGGACGCTTCAGGCGCTTCAAACACACGAACGAGGAAGCCCGGCTGGTAGTGGGAGGGCCACCCGGGGCTGCCGAAGGCCATGGGCCCTGGCCTCAGTGGAGGGGCAGCAGAGACCTTGACGAGGACCAGAGGAGGGAGGGGGTCACTGGAGATAGCCGCTCAGGGGGGCCCACACCTGCTCCAAGCCAGCGCCTTCCCAAGGCAAGCTTGGTCTAACCTGAGACGGCACATGTGTCTGTGAGACCCCGACAGAGGTCTGGGGAGACACGCCCCATCCTCCCAAAGGGTGATCCCTCTGGAGCTGGTGGGGGTAATTTGGGAAGGGAACTGACCACACCGGTCTCGTATGTGACACCCAGGTTACACAGATGCACAGCCAGGAGGGACAGCACCCACCCTCCTCCAGGCACAAGTTGTGGACGACCAGCCATGGCATGGCCATTGCGCATGCCGCACCCCACAGGTCGGGGAGCATGCTCAGGGCAGGCGTGTCCCCTGGGCCTGTCAAGTGCCCCCAGGGGCCATTGGGTGACAGAAGCTGAGGTCATGCACGATGATTGGCAGTCCGGCCACCTGGCGTCCTGCCGGGTCCCCCTGCTGGAGGACTCTGGGTCCAGTGGGAGCACCCCTCCCACACCCTCTCAACTCAGCCCCAAGCAGCCCCGGGGCAGTGGCTGGCCGCAGGTGCCCCCGGGCTTTGTGAGCAGGCTGTCATGTTTCTGCTTCTCTCTGCTGCTCCATAAATGGATCTTTGAGGCTGGCTGGCACTCGGTGGGCATTCAGGAAGGAGCAGAAAGGAAGCAAGAAACATGGGGTCGCGGGGTGGGGTGGGGTGGGCTGGAGCAATGGGGGGATGGTGATCACCGAGATGAAAACAGAGGTGCATGAATTTCTGGGTGGATGGTCGGCTTGCTCTGCATCCACCAAGGTGAAATCAGAATGACTCAGCACTTGGCTGCAGGCACCCAGATGGGGTCCAGACCCGCAGACACAGCCCCAAAGAAAGCTAGGGAGATGGGCTTGTGAAAGGTGGACCTTGAAAGCCCACGGAACCCCTCTGACCCACGTGCCGTCACCACCAGCTGGGACCCACTTGATGGTGGCCAACAAGGACAAACACTTGACTCAGCAACCATGCCACCTTCCCTGTGAAGTCACGAAAGGGACACTTAAAAACAAAACAAATTCACCCCATGGAGTCGATGCTGACGCACAGGACAGGGTGGAACTGCCCCTGTGGGTTTCCGAGACTGTCACTCTGTGGGAGTAGAAAGTCCCATTTTTCTCCCTCAGAGCAGCTGGTGGTTTTGAACTGCTGACCTTCCGGATTGCAGCCCAACGCGTAAGCACTATGTTGTAGGGACAATAGAGACACTGATGCTTTTCAAAGTCAAAAAACTGATGGGTGGAGTCCATTAGCCATGTTATCACTGTTATAGTAGTAGTACCAATACCGCGACGGCTGTTGGCTCAGTGCAGTCCCTCCATATGGGATCCGTTAGGGATGGAGCGGTACGCGGGCAAACAGACCGGAGGATGGCCCTTTTCATTGAAAAAAGGAGAAGGTGAACAGGATTCAACCCGATGGCACATCGTGCTAGTGCCAGAGCCCTGGGAACCCGCGGTGAGGCTGTGACGAGGATCGGACGGCGTCCAGTGGAGTTCACCAGTTATGCAGGGGGGGTGTGTGTCACAGATGTTTCTGGGAGTTGCAATCTTGGTGACCAGGAGTCCATGCAGGTGGCTGCCATGCCAGGTAGGAGGGACCGCCCAAACTCCCTACTCTCCAACTTCAACCCGCCCCTCTGCCTCATCTGTCTGCTCACTGTACTGTGGTGGTCTATGTGCTGCTGGGAGCAAGTCTCCCCCCCCACCCCCCCCGAGTATTTCAAATGCCAGCCTGCGTGGAGTTTCCAGACATGGACAGACTAGGAAGGTGTGGTGATCTACTTATGAAAGCAGTCAGCGAGCACCCCGCCTCCCGTTCCCTCCAGACCCCAACCTGGCACTGTCTGCTCCAGAGCTGGGCGGTGAGCCCCTGAGGTCAGAAACAGAAGACTCAAACTGCCCAGAGGTGGCCATCGTGTGGCCTGCAGCAGGCACGGACCAGGCAGCCTTGTCTTCAGTGAGATCGGCATTTGCTGGAGCTGACTGGACAGTCACAGACAGCCACCACCACCTCTTTAGGGAGCCTTCTGGGACAGTGGACAGCAGGGAGGAGGGAACTGGGTCTCAAACGCCATGCATCTCCGCCAAGCACAGCTCACGGGGCCACCTGGCAGCGCTGTGCTCTTGTTAGGCGCGAGCCAGGCCTTTGTTCTCAGAGCAACTCTGATGGCAGCAGGAGCCAGCACCCTCTGGGGCTGCCGTCCTCATGGCCACTGCGACCGCTGGGTCCGTCCGTCTCCTGGAGGGTCTTCCTCTTCTTCACGCTGCTCCCCTTTACCAACCATGATGCCCTTGTTCATGGACTGGTCCTTCCTGGTCACATGAGACAAAGCCTTGTCATCCTCACATCCACGCAAGCTTCAGGCTGTACTGTCCTCCTCGTAGCACAGACTCACGGCACCACTACACATCACCGGCCCTTCCTTGTTGCCTGGCTTGCACATGCCTAGGAGGCAGTTGGAAGCATCACGGCTTGGGTCAGGGGTGTCCTCCTCCCCAAGCTTACAGCTTTAACACAATCGATTGCGTGGTTCCTTGACTGCCACTCCCATGGGGCTGGATTGGGAACTCAAGAAAAACGAAATCCTTGAAAGTTGCTGCCTTTTGTCCATTTGTCACGATGTGACAGAACCCTGGGGCTGTCATCGTTATATGCTGGGCTAACTGCAAGGTCAGCAGTTCGAAACCACCAGCTACTCTGAAGGAGAAAGTTGAGGCTTTCTACTCTTGTAAAGAGAAACACAGAAGGATTGATGAACCCATAGGGACAGCAAATAGAATAAGGGTTTTGGGGGGAGAGGGGGACAGTGGTGGTGATGGGGTAAAAGGGAGATGTCAAGGAGTACATGTCCAAAAAGAATGTTTGGGAACTGTGGTGGCCATTGTACAAGTTTACTTGATGTGCTTGAACTCTGGAATGATCTACCTGCTGTGGTAGTTACATCATCTGGTGGCCACTTGAGACTATTAAGAGTCAAGGGGTGGAGTGTAGCCTGTCAATCAGCTCACAGCTTGATAACCTCATCTGGAAGCGCGATGGAGATAAATAGCTCACTGGAGACCAGACACACTCTCTCTCTGCTACACATTCCTGTCAACAAGCCACCTGGAGCTATGCTGATGGAGCCAGAGCCCTGGAGCTGGAGGAGCCACATGGAGAGCCCTGCCAGTGCTGAGATGCTGCCACCGTCATTGGATCCATAAGACTTTCCACCCAGTGGCCTGTGATCTTCCTGCATTCGGTGTCATTGCTTCTGTTACATGGGTCTGAAGAGGACTTTATAGACTGGAATTGGACACATGGACTAATATCGAACTTACGGACCTGAACTGGACTAGGCTGGGATGTTTTCTTAATATAGGATTACTCTTTGCAATAAAGTACATATGAGTGTCTCTGGATTTGTTTCTCTACCTGCCCAGACTAACACATGTATTAAATCCCAACTAATAATAAATTTAAAATAAAAGCGAGAGACCCAGAGGGGCTGTTCCCCTCACAGGCCCCTGGGTCAGAATCAGCTCGCTAGCAGCGAGTTTGCGTGCGCACCATGAAGCTGCTCACGGGCCCGTGTGCGGGTTTCTCGTGTGCACACTCCGCGGTGAAGGCTGTTGTCGCCACGAGTTGTTCCTTCTTTTTGCTTCCATCTGCATGTGGAAGGTTGCTAAGGAGTCGTCCTCTGGTCCTGAGGTCACGTCTTCTTCCTTTCTCAGCCCATTTGCTCGGCAGACAGACTGCGTATGTAGGGTGGAAGAAGATAGGCCTGCACACTCCTTTCCTGATGTCACATCATGCACTGTCCCCCTGTTCTTGTGAATGGCTGCTTCTTGTGTAGGCTCTTCATGGGCACAAACAATCGCTCTGGCATTCCTACATTCTGCACCGTCATCCGTTACTTGTTATGATCCACACGGCCGTTGCATGTCAACAACACACAGGTAAGCATCTTTGTTGGTGTGCTTGCTTTCAGAGACGGTGCATCTGTTGTCAGCAGTGATATTCTTTGTTTTATGCCTTTTCTGAATGTGGCTTGAATTCCTGGCCGTTCCCTGTGGTCGATGTACTGCTCCAGCCACTTTTAAATTATCTTCCATAAAATTTTACTTACATGTGATAATAACAATATTGTTCGGTAATTTCCTCATGCTGTTGGGTCAACTTTCTTTGGAATGGGCACAAATAAGGATCCATTCTAGGTGGTTGGCCAGGTAGCTCTTCCACATGTCCTGGCCGAGAGAGTGAAAGCTTCCAGCGTTGCATCTATTTGTTGAAACATTTCAATCGCTGTCCATCGCTTCCGGGAGCCTTGTGTATCACCCAGGCCTTTCAGTCGAGCTGGGACTTCTTCAGTAGCCTCAGTTCATGATGCTGTGCTTTTTCCAATTTTCTCCCTAACTTCTTTTTGGTCCGTGACGCTGTGTATTCCTTCCCGCTGCTGTCAAGGATTCCTGCATCATTCAACGTTTTGGTCCACAGAATCCTCTGATATTCCAACTTGACGCTTGACCTTTTCCTTCAGTTCTTTCGGATTTAGATGTGCTGAGTGGGCTTTCCTGCTGGTGTTCTCATTCCAGGTCTTGGCACATTTCACTAGCACGCTTCATCGTATCCAGCTGCCCTTGGAAATCTGTTCATCCCATGCTTTATCAGCCTTCTACTTGCACCAGCTACTCCATGCTCTAGAACAAGTTCCACAGTCCCTTTGGGCACCCACACCGGTCTTTTCTTTATGGCTGGTCGTGCTATTGACCCTTTTCTTTCTTTCTGGATGATGCCCTTGCTGTTCTCCCTCCACCCCTCTGGTCTTTGGTCCTTCGTGTTCAATGTGGACAATCCATTCTTGGGAAGGTCTCTAGGTTACCGTGCGGCTAGCTCAAGCTCCTACTTTGGTCCTCATGAGCCTTTTGTTTTGCTTTGTTTTGTTCAGCTGCAATTAGAAGATGCACACAGGGGTATCTGTTCCATGAGCCGCCCGCTGGCTTTGCTTTGGCTGGTGATATTGAGTTTCTCCATCATCTCTTCCCACAGATGGCGGAGGTTTGTTTCCCATGTATTCCAGCCGATGAGGCCCATGTGTATCATAGCCATTGTGTTGTTGAGAAAATATATTTGCGCTGAAGAGGCAGTTGGTCTTGCAAAGTTCTAGCATGCGATTTCGTTTCTATCACTAAGGTCATCTTTTCAACCATTTATCGGTTGTTTGTTTGTTTTCAACTTCCACATGCCAATCATCAATAATTAGTAATGCACCTTGATTGTTTGTTTGATCCATCTCAGACTTCAGAAGTTGGTATAAAAAATCTTTAATCTCTTTTCCTTGGACATTTGCGGTGGGTGCATACGTTTGAATAGTTGTCGTATAACTGGTCCTCCTTGTAGGCTTACAGAAAGCACCTATCACAGACAGCACTTCAGAATAGATCTTGAAGTGTTCATTTTTACTATCAGGGTGCTGCCGTTCCTCTTCAATTTGTCATTCTTGGCCTAATGGATCATAAACAAGACAAACACCTCAAATTTGCTGCCACTGAGTCAGCTCTGACTCCCAGCGACCCCACAGGACCGAGCAGCCCTGCGACTGTAGGTTTCGGAGACTGTAAAGCTTTAGGACCAGATAGTCTCACCTTTCTCCCACTACGATCGCTCATCCAATTCAAAATGGCAGTGCCAGTCCATTGGCTTCACTGATGAAGACCCAGACTACCCATGTTCAAGAGTCCCTTTCGCTTGCGCACGAGTTTTCCTAGAGTTCTAGTGTGCACCTTCCGCGTCCCCAGTGTTAGCGAGCGTTTGCAGCTGCGTCTCTTCCCGCTGAGTCATGTCACACCGGCGAATGGGGTTCCGGAAGCTTTCCTCCACCCATGCTGTTGAAATGAACTGGACGTTGAGGAGACAGCTCTTATCCAGTGCTTAATTGCCTTCCAACCTGAGGGCTCCCCTTCCTGGATGATGTCTGACAACATTTCCCTGCCAGTCACAACTTCCTCACAGGCCAATATGTTTTAGAAGTCATTGCTGGGCCCTCTCCTTAGTTTGTCAGTCTGGAAGTTGTGCTGAAGTCTGTCCATCCAGGGTGATACTGCTGGTATTTGACATACTGGTGGCTTAACTTCCAGAACCCAAGACGCTACAGGACAGCAGACTAATAGACAGCTGCTGGATGTTCCTGCTTAGAAAGCTTGACTCACTGTGGGGTTTTTCCCCTCATGATTTAAAATTTAACGCTATGGGGGTGGGAAACTGGAGGACACATTTACTGTTAAGCTTTTCTATCGTTTTCAGAGTTTGTTTAATAATCTGTCTTTAAGATAACCTGGAAGGTCCCCCAAAGTGGTCGGTTTTCATGGAATTTGCGCTTCTAGAGCTGGTGCTCATTCTGCATCTTTTCTCACCGTACGTGAGCTTAGACTGTTCTAGAACCTTATGCACGGGACATGCTTGCGCCCTTCTGTAGCTGCCTTCTTCTCTCGGCATTGTGCCCATGAGCTGCACCCACACTGAGCCATGTTATCAGTTCACTTATGTTTATTGCTAAGCAGCTTGGAAACATTTCTTCAGTATGTCTGTTGTGTGGCTGTACAGCCATCGTCTGTCCACGTCTATTTTGGAAATAACCAACTCTGAGTTGTTATGTATCTAGTGGCTAAAGGCTGTGAGCACTGCCCCTTTCCTATGGGCCTTTGCTCATTGACGTCGTCTACATTTCCATGTAGATATTTTAAGATCTGGTCAGTTCTTATAAAAGACCTTCTGGGATTATGCTTGGGATTGCTTTGTAACTTTAGATCAACGTTTGGGAGGGTGGACATCTTCACACTTATTAAAATGTCAGTTCATGGACATGGTATGTCCCCATTTATTCTTCTGCTTCCCTGGGAAAATTTTTAATGACATTCTGTGTAGAGGCCTTGTACATCACTCATTAAAACTTTTGGTAAATATTTTATGCCCTCTGATGTTATTGAAAATAACATTATATTACTTTACAATATTCCATTTCTTTTTAGCTAATTGTTGCTAATGCATATTGATTTATATAATAATATAATATAATCGTAATAACATTGATTTTCTTTATTGGTCTTGTATGTCATGACCTTGTTAAATTTGCCATATATATATATATATTCCCTTTATTTCTTTCTTATTGATTCATTAGGGTCTTCTATGTAAACAGCCAAGTCATCTGCAAATAGGGACCATTGGATGTCTCCTTCCATCATCTTTATGACTTGGTGTGGTAGTTACAAAATTTCATGTCAACTTGATAAATAAATGTAGGGGTGGAAACTAGCCTGTCATCAAGTCACAGCCTGATGATGCCTCCTTGTGGCGTGGCCTTCTCATGAGGATTCTGGGAACTCCCTCTCTCTCTGGCTTTGTTTATCTGTTGAGGACCCACACTCAGAGAGCTTGAGGAGCCACGTGGAGACTCATGCCAATGCTGAGATGCTTCCACTGCCACTGGGTCCACAAAACTTTTCGCCCACCAGCCATCTTCCTGCATTCAGCATTATTGCATGTGCTACGTGAGTCTGAAGAGGAATTTATAGACTAGTATCAGACATATGGGCTAATATTGGACTTAGGGACTTGATCTGGCCTGGCCTGGGATGTTTTCTCAATATACAATTACTCTTTCATATAAAGCTCTTTCCTATACATATATGAATGTCCCTGGATTTGTTTCTCTGGTCAACCTGGCCTAACACACTTGGTTTATTTTTACTTACTTCACTTCACTGACTACTATTTCCAGCTCAATACTGAACAGAGGTGATGAGAGCAAGCAGCCCTCCTTTTGTCCCCATCTGAGGCGAGAGGCGCAGCTCAAAGTCTCACCAATAAGTAGGATATTAGTTCTAGGCTTTAAAAGTCAGAATGAGGGCATTCACTTCGGTTTTAACATGCTGAGAAGTATTATAATGGACGAGTATTGCATTTTTTCAAATGTCTTTTGGCACATATTGAGACGATTTTATGATTTTTCTCCTCATTCTGTTAACATGGTAAAGTATATGGATTAGTTCTCAAACACTAAACCAACCTTGCATTCTGGGGATAAACCCACTTGGCCTTTGCTTTATTTCCTTTGCTAATATTTTGCTAAATATGTTCCCATGTATGTTCATCCAATATACTGACATGATTTTTCCCTTCGTAATATCTTTATCAGATTTTTATTTCAGGTTTACCAAGGAAACAGTTCAACAATTCTACATTTAAATTTTCACTCCATGTGACTATAGGCAGACAAGAGAAAGGCAGATTATGTAGGAATATTAACTTGGCAAGGCATTGCTTTGCTGGTCATGTAAAGGGGACAAGAGAAGAAAGGATGAAGCCAAACAAGCAGCAGTGGCTGGAGCAAGAAGCTCAGAGCTGGAAAAGTGCCACCAGTAGGTATCACTTCTGCCCTTTCGATGCTTGCTCGCTCACATCACAGTCTCCTGACAGTTTTGCTTTAAAGGGTTTTTAAGGGTGACCCGTTTCCCACGTATGGCAGTCACTAAGGCAGTTTTGTTTTCTTAAGGAGTCAATCTAGGAATCTGCTGAAGTGGAGACCTACCAGACAGACAGCAAGGCATCTGAAAGCCAGCTGAGTCAAGGTCCCCTGGAGCAGAAGGGCTCAGGAGCCCACCCTCTTCTGCATCCCGGTGGAGCACTATGCTCTTCCTCCTGTGGGCTCCTCCACGTGCTGCAGTCTGTCTGTCCCTCGACACCTGTGGTGTGCGTGTCCGGAGCAAGAGCTCTGGAACAGGCACTCCGGGCTCACTCTCAGCAGTTGCTAAGGCAACCGCACTCTGAGAGAAGTAGTGGGGCAACATGAATTGGGGCCAGAAGCTCGGGGACCTTCCTCCCGCACCCACGTGTGTCTTTCTGGGAGCTCCAGACACCCGTCCAATGTCTGAGGGCATGGTCAGTCACAAGGTCAGTCTTACCATGTCCTCTGAGGCTTCGTGCGACCAGGTCTGAGCTAGTAGACAACGTCCTTGAACGAGAGGCAGGACCATTCATTCTGGAGGTCAAAGGCATCTTGGGAGAAACCCAGGTTTAGTCATCCATCCTAAAACATCTTATTCCAAGGCTGGATCAGATGTCTAGGCTTGCCCAGTATCAGATTCTGAAAAACTACCATGCCAGACCCCAATCCCACCCCTTACAGTACCTTCAGAGCATCTGCCGAAATTTCAAATTACATGACTGATCTACCTTAAAATCTCCGGTAGAATGCAGACTCTTTGGGGGACAGGCAAGCGAGCTGGTGGTTCAGTGGGTTGAGTGCTGGGCAGCTAACCACAAGGTTGGCAGTTCAAACCCACCCGGTTTCCCTGCGAGGTTCCTCGGGAGAAAGAGACGATTGTTTGCTCCCGTTGTCACACTCTCTCCTACAGGGTCATGATGAATGGAAATTGGGTGGGACAGGCACTTCATCTGCCCCATGCTCAATTATATCCCGAGAACCCAAAGCAGTGAGGGCCTTCGACGGGCATTCACATATTCGTTGGGGAAAACAATAAATGAATTCATTGCCATAGAAGACAACCAGTTGCTGGCTTTCACATGTGACAGTGGGAGGAACTCTGCCAGGTGTAGCCAGTTCCGTTCGCTTGGGCTCAGCTTCCTGATCGGTCAGCTGGAGGCCCCAGAGCCTCACCATCCGAAGCCCTCGTTCTACTCTGCGCAGTGGGACTCAGGGGCAACAGACAACAGGTTTGAAACTCGAGCCTCGGTTTAGCTGCTGTCAAATGGCTGCAGCTGCCCTGACCTGACAGGGCCTTTGGGGCATTAACGGAGAGGAGAAAAGCTGGGTTAAGGCATGGATGGCATTCGGTGAGAGCAAGAGGGGGCAGCGGTGCCTTTAACATGGAGGAAGAGGCCTTGTCCATGGGGATGATGGGCCGGTCCAAGGTGGCCTGAGTCACGTGGGAGGTGTTTGCTGCCACTGTATGTCTGTCCTTTCCGACTATTCCCCTTTGGGAACTGATAATTACTATCAAGGGGTTGGATTGCACTTTTGAGAGATTGCTTATTAATCTGTGCAAAGGAAAGGCAATTGGACAACTATACAAAGGCCACTGTGATTGGCGCTGTTAACTAGTCCTCGCTTGCTTTGTTGCAGGGCTGTTAACTAGTCCTCGGTTACTTTGTTGCAGGGCTGTTAACTAGTCCTCGGTTACTTTGTTGCAGGGCTGTTAACTGGTCCTCGGTTGCTTTGTTGCAGGGCTGGTAACTAGTCCTTGATTGCTTTGGTGGAGGAATGGCGGGTTTGCACTGGGAATGTCGGCAGAGGCATCCCGTCACTTCAAATACGCAAGTCTCTTTCATCGCCCTGGGTTAACAGAAGAACACAGCCGTGCATCGTTATTTATTATATACGATGATGGGCTACGGCTGTGTCCCTGGCTGGCTCACTAAATGACGACGGCTGCAAACCGGAGGATCGATGAGAAGGTGCTGGCTACATTTTGACCGAACTGCGTCTGCACTGGTGCACTTCCCAACACGCTCATCTGACGTCTGAGGGCGGCGCTCCGCGGGCCTGGGCTGAGGTCAGAGGGGCTCACCAGAGCCAAAAGCTCTCTTTGGATACATTTGAAAGTGTTCTGGTTTGAGTGTTATTACTATTTTCTGTTTCATTGTGTCATTTGTGGGCCGGTGCGTTTTGCAGGTTTCTCTGTATTGGAACTCCAGGACAGGCAGGTCTGCAGAGGCAGTAACTGGATGGATCATTTCTTAGGGGTGTGCGGGGCAGCTGGCGAAGGGGAGCTCGCGCTAATGAGTGCAGGAGAAGCGGATGCGCTACAATCGTCGCAGGAAGGACTGTGCAGCTCTTTAGATGTTCAAACCACTGGGTTGAGGATAGGTGAGTCTTATGTCCATAAAACTGTTAAATTACAAAAAGATTCCACGAGCCAAAAAAAAAAAAAAAGCATCCACCTTTCTTCGCGATGTGAAGGTGTCACCATTTCGTCCTCTCTCCGGGATCAAGGGATAGACAAAATAGTGGCCCACAAAGTGGCAACCTAGCTATTTTGACGAGGTGGGAAAAAATGTTGTTTCCCCTTTTGGAGTAGCTGTTGACTGTTGTGAACTTCCTCAAGGAAGATGTGTGTTAACCCTTTCGAGAGACAAGTCTTGGCACCCCCGCTCTCTGTAGGAGGGCTCGCTTCCTGCTGGCCCGGCCCGTGGGCAGGCGCGTTCCCTTCAAGTCAGGGACCCCGTCCTCGGATTCAGATATGACTTTTGTTTGGGCTCATCAGAAACGGAAGGCGGCTGGTGGAGGGGAGGCGAGCCCTGTGGAGGTGGAGCGCTAGCGGCTTTTACATTTGCATCTTGGCCTAAATCTATCTGCTGATTTCCCATCTGCTAATATTTCCCATCCGCTAAATACCTGCTACCAGGGGAGGGGACATCTCTGCTGTCTCCCCGGCGTGTAACCTCCATATCCCCTTCACGTGAATTTGCAAATAGCACCTCAGCGCTTGCCGCACACACACGCACGCCTAAGCACAAACACACGACACGTGTGCGCGGTGCCCTCCCAGCACCGAATCATTAAACCCCGTGCCACATCTCTCCCATAGGCCACTCTGGGGTCCTCTGCCTCCGTGGAGCTAGAAGTCCCGGAAGCAGCAGCCTTTCTGGGACCCCAGAAGTGATGAGGTGGTCGTCCCGAAGTGCCCCAGCACTGTGGGCAAGAAGACATCGGCATCGCAGGCCAAGGTCCACTGTGTGGTGAGATCTGCCTTGTGAGAACTCTGGTCACCAGTGAGGAGAAGCTGAGGGGAGCCCCACTCAGAGGGCCTTCAGCTCTGGGGCTCCTCCTGAGGGGGCCTCAGGGAAGGATGGCCATGGGTCTTGCTGGAGGGCACGGGAAAGACCACGGTACCTGGCCCTGGCTAGGAGGACAGGTGGTGCGGCCTTGTTCCCGTAGGCTGGGGCCCATCTTCCAGTGCAGCATTGCCAGGGCCAGTAGGCACTCCGCTCTGGGCCATGGCTGCCTCCCAGAGTAGCAAGCGTCTCCTTCTGCAGCCAGACACAGCAAAGGTGGCGTGTCTCTCCACTCCCCTCCAGGGTCTGAGGGCCAGCTGGCTCAGGGGCTGGGCAGCTCCACGCTGCCCTGCGCAGGAAGCCCAGGCCAGAGCCCCCGATGGAGCCCGGAACAAAGACCGAGGGCCCCCAGGTGTGAGCAGTCTCCTGCTGAAAAGCAAGCCCATTGCCTAGACACCGGCCACTTAGACCCTTGTTTGATGGCGGCAAATCATTGTTCTCTGTTTTGCTGGGAGCCTGGCTCCGAGGAAAGCCAGGGCTGAATACAATCTATGAGAACACATCAAACTACAGTGCAAGCACAACCTATGCAAACAGGACATTAAGCATTACGGACGGAGAACAATACAGAGCCATGGAGTACCCGACCCGAGGCGGCAGCTGGGCAGCCCCCGTCCATATGCACCGGACCGGGGACCCGCCCTGCCGGCCACCGCTCCCCGTGTTCCTCTCACTGCGACAATCTTTCATTAGTTTGAAAATCTGACCAGATTAATTTCTGCTGGTTTCTCCTGTGTACACATCGCCGTCACCGGGCTGTCGCCGCTCCGGCTCGCCAGGACCCCGGCTCCTCCTGAACAGAGTGCAGTGTCAACAAAACCGCCACTGTGACATTTCGCTCGCTCTCAATTACACGTCCGCGGCGCGCTGCCGGGATAAAGTACATATTGCGTTCCGGCGAGGGCCGCCGCGGCGAGGTCAGTGGGAACTCATTGTCCTTTTTTTTGGCTTCAGAACAAGAGAGTACTGACATCTGGAAGCTTCGCTGTAAATAATCCGACCAGGGAGAGGTGCCGGGATGGTCGGTAGAGAGGCGAAGAGCGGGGCGGAGGAGAGGGAGGCAGGGAGAGGTGGGAGAATTGTCTGAATGCTCCTCGGCTCTGGCTTCGGCCCTGATCTGTGTGCATCACCGTGTTAGCTACAACCCACGGCTGGGTAAACACTCAGAGGATGCCACTGGACACCTGGTGCCCAGAGGTGGCTCCTGACACATTTGAGGGAGGTGGGGGGCTCCCCAGCTCAGCCCCCCTGGGAAGACAGCTATCTGCTCTTTCACACCCCCTCCCCGCCCCGACGTGGCATTGGATTCTGACTCGGGTGACAGGAGTATATTATTCTGAGTAAGTGCTGGGGGAGCCGTCGACTTGACAGTTCTGATCGATACGTTGAAACAGCGCGAGGGTGGAGGATTCAGCCCACTTGGGAAAATTCCAGAAGCTTCAGGGACCCCTACTGTTGCCCGCTCCACGGTGGGACCACTGCACCAACCAGCCAGAGAAAAGGTTTTCTCAGACATGGAAACTCGATGGCAGGTAGAGGCTTTGTGCTGGATGACCCTAGGCCAGAAACGGAGCCCAGGCATCCAGGGCTGTGACGCCCATGTGTGAGGCTCAGGGTGGCCTTGGTACTTTGTTCCTGCTGTGGCGGCTTGGGGTTTGCTCCACGGGTGCTCACAGCAAGACACCCTATTTTTGTGACGGTGAGCACCCATTCTAGATGTTTATTTCTGGGTTTCAGTTTTCAAGCCACAAAATTCCCTTGAGTACCGGTTTGCTATGAGAGCCATGCGCATTATATGGGTGCAAGAGTGCTGTGTAAACACACACACACACACTCTCTCTCTCTCTCTCTCTCTCTCTCTCTCTCTCTCTCTCTCTCTCTCTCTGTCTCTGTAGACCGAGGTCGTTCAAGGGGTGGGAGATGGTTGGCAGCGCCTCCTAAAGTCCTGGCAACCCCAGGTCCAAGAGTGTCCAGGCGGGGATCCGTTTCCACTCAGAAGTTTGTCCCCTAAGGACAAAGCCCTCCTCAGCTTGTGCCTCTCCCTCGGCTCTGCCCGGGAAGGCGAGCATATGATTCCAATTTGAAATTAAAAGTCATGTCTGAGCAACAGAACGGTGTTCTCATTTCCTAATACCCCGGTTTTTACTACTTTGCATTCAACTGTGAAAAGTCTTTTAAAACTCGCAACAGCAGTAAAACTTGAATGAATTTTTGACCCATTATTGCATAGCGGCGAGCTTTCCAAGTCGGACAGGCTGCCAAGTTCTCCCCACCTAATATTTCCACTTTAATTGTGCCACTTGAGAAATTTACGTGCCTCAAAATATGGCATGAATCTTAGGCTTATTGCAGTATCATTAGCAGCAACATTTAAGCAACATCTGTGCGCTATAGAGCTAATTGAAGAAGCACAAGCGGCAGCTGTGAATCCACGGGAAGACAGCACTTTGTACCCGGCACTGCTGAGCTAGCTGCTAGCTGTCAGCCTGCTCCTGCAATCTGCTCCCAGGAACGGGGGCAGGCACGCAATGTCCAAAAAATACAGCTAGCCGCCTAATGGCGCCATTAACCACTTTGCTGCACCCATTTGGCTGTTTTTCCAGTTTCCTTGTTGAATTCCATTATAAATTTCGCTATTCCTGTTTTGAAAAAAATCCTCATGTGTGCACGCATGCATGTGTGTACACACACACACACACACACACACACACACACACACACCCCACCCCACCCCATGCCTGTAGGAGCTGAGGTTGACTTGAAACTGCATACCTGAGCCGGGCAAGGCTGGCTTGAGCAGACTGAAGTGAGAACTGATTTTATTTTGGAAGGGGTGGGGGCTCCTTAATCGCATCGTGCCTCCCACCCCCAGTCTTTTTGACAGCTTAACATTTTTTATCCCTGGGAGGGGAAAGGAGTGGAGAACAACAAGCAGCTTCTGCAGCCTTCGTCAGTCGATGTTTAAAGCACTGGTGTTTCTGCAGCTGGACACGCCGTTTTCAGTCATCCGTGGGAGGTGGCCGCCATGATTTATTACAGGGGGGGGGATGGAGGAGTTTCAGGGGTCTGCAGGGGGCAGTGGTCACGTGCAGGGACAGCGTGGCTCGCTGGACCAGCAGGGCCCACGTGTGCACAGTGCGCCAGCATCGACGACCTTCTTCCTTCCTACTAAGAACAACACACAGCAGAGCCAGCGATGCTGGGAGGGAAGAATTTCCTGGAATCCCTTCTTGCGGGAGGAATGCAGGTTTTGGAGCCACTGCCTGGATGCAGAATGTTTCCAGGAAAGCCAAACAGTACTTGGGAGCCCTCAGCAGGCTCAGGGAAGTCAGCCCCATCTTGCTTTTTTGGCCAGAGCTGCCGGTGGACAGAGGCTCCCCGGGGTGCTGTTGAGACCCCTGGAGTGTTGGAAACACAGAAGTGAAGACCCTTTTCAGTTCACAGTGTGTTTACCAGCAACCTGGCTTCATTAGCAAATGGGCACGTCCTCCCTGCTGCCTGTGACACGCCCTTGGCCGTGGACATTTGTCGTCTTAATGCACTAGGACTCAGGGAGCCCGGCTGATGAGGAGGGGCTGTTTGGGTCCTGCTGACCTCCACGCTCTGGGTCCACACCACCTCCCAGTATTGAAAATCAATAGCTGTGTGGCTGCCGGGAAGGTTGGAGGTCCCAGAATTAACTTCCTGTACTAAATTACGGGCCTTGTTTCTGGGTTTATTTTCCAACAATGATACATTTTAAGGGCTCCTTCTTAGAAACCACTTACCAGACGCAGAGCCTCAAACACAGAAGCCCCGGCTAACCTACGCCCTCGCATATCCCTATAGCTCAGAGCTCAGCCAGGTGGGAGGGAGGGAGCGGGTGGCCGGCTCCGTCTGTGACTTGGATTCCCCCCCCCCACCTGCCTCTCTTTTCCTCTCTGTTAAGGAGCTTTGGTGGCATGGTAATTACAGGTCGGGCTGTGATGCTAAAGTTGGAAACTAGCAGCTGCTCCTTGGGAGACCGAGTGGGCTTCCCTGTAACGAATGAACAGCCTCAGAACCCCACAGGGGCAGTTTACCTTGTCCTGTAGGGGCGTTCTAAGCCAAGGAAAGAGAGAAGAGGAGAGGGTGGGGGTGGGGGTGGGGGTGGGGGGTGGAGAGAGGGAAGAAGAGGCTAGGAGAGGAGTGAGTTAAGGTCTCAGAAACTCACAGGGGGCAATACTGCCTTTTCCTGTAGGGTCTCTGTGACTCAGTGGTAGAGAGAGAGAGAGAGAGAGAGAGAGAGAGAGAGAGAGAGAGAGAGAGAGAGAGAGAGAGAAAGATTGATTGATTCAGAAACTCACAGCGGCAATTCTGCCCTGTCCTGTAAGGTCACTGAACAGCAGAACAAAACAAAAGCCAGCCTGAAAACGCACAGATATGGACGATTCGTTTATGCCAAACAGCACCAGTCACCCCCAGGGGTCAGATGAGGCACCCTCACCAACATGAGACACGGGAGCAGGCAGAGGTGCAGGGACTAGCATTTGCTCGTGTCACCAGGGAGGGGAGAGTGGGGACCTGTTCTGAAGGCACTGAATTTCTGTGAGTGGGACAGATGCCATGGGAGGGGCACTGAGGGCCGTCTGCACAGCATGACAGATGGGATGGACTCCATAGGATGCATAAGAGGAAAGCAGCGGGCTGGCCAATGCTGGCATACACACATATAATGTACATCCTGTGCATTTACACAGGTCCTAGATTACACATGTGTACAGATGTATGCATATATGCGGTACATACGCACCCATATATATATATATGAGGGGGTACTCAAAACAATCTAGAATTTTTTATTTTTCAAAGCTATGTCTTTAATTTTTTTCTCTATTTATTTACAAAACAATCTTATTACCCTCAAAGTACTCTCCATGACAATACATTTGTCAAATCTGCAGTTCCATTCTTGGAAACAGTTTTCAAACACATCTGTTTGGATGGCTGATAGTATCTTCGTTTTGTCTCCTCACCTCTTCTATGTCACCATATCGCTGTCCTTTCATGTCTCTCTCCGTTCTCTGCAACAAAAAGAGGTTGCATGGAGTGAGGGCAGGTGAGGAAGGTGTGTGGGGCAAGAGAGGCATGTTGTGTTTTGCCCAAAACTGGTGCACCGAGACGGCTGTCTGAGCAGGTGCATTGAACCAGTCTCCCGACTGCCACACGTCAGGCCTTTTTTGGCCACACTCTGCTCTGCAATCTTTTCAGGACCTCTAAATAGAAAGCATGATTAACAGTCTGACCTGGTGAGATGAACTCCAAATACACTGAGTGACCATTTTTGTCCGCAGAAAGTTGACAGACATCCAGAACGAGGTTTGTCATCAAACATTTCACCTGTTTTCAAACAAGAAAACCACTCGGACACTTAAGTTTTCCCCATTGCACTGCCCTTATAAGCTGTGTTCAACATCACAAGTTTCTGTGGCCTTTTCCCCAAGCAGGAAACAAAATTTCACAGCCACATGCTGCTCTCTTAAATTGGTCATCACAAAAAGCAAGGTTTGAGTGAAACTGCTATTACGTAAAAATTCACTGTGACCAGGAAGAAGCTTCCCAGGCGATCCACTGGATGTACTGACTCAGAGTGAGTTGCTCCGTGCTGACCCAGTGGGGAAAAATTGGACTACGAAAGCTCTGCTCTGCCCAGCGCATTTCTGGGTTTTATGTTTTTTTTGGGGGGGTACCCCTCATATATGATGGTGTAGTGGTTACACATTGGGCTGTTAACCACAAGGTCTGCAGTTTGAAACTACCAGCTGCTCCAAGAGAGAAAGATGAGACTTTCTACCCCTGCCAAGAGTTACAGTCTAGAAAATCCAGGAGGTCCCACGAGTCAGAATCAACTCGATGCAGTGGGGTTTGGTTTGGGCTATATTTATAGTAATCAACGATGCTCATCAACATTTAATGACAGAGAAAGGACATGCATGATTCCACAGCAGGGCAGAGGGCCGAGAAAGCAATGGCGTTACCCGCCAGTACTTCTCCCCTGCCTGCCTTCTCAGAGGTTGGGCCAGCCTCTGTCCTGGCCTCCCTCCTGACCGTGCTCAGCTGTCCCCTGGCTGCAAGTGGATGGAGAGCTGGACAAATCAAGCCCGGCCCTCTGACTGGTTCCAACCCCAAGCAACCCTGCAGGGCCTAGCAGTTCCGCCCCGTGGGCTATCAACGGCTGGCACCCTTATGGAAGGCAGCACTGCCCGGTTGGCTGTCCGTGGCTGGCACCCTTGTGGACGGGAGCACTGCCCAGTGGACTGTCTGTGGCTGGCACCCTTGTGGACGGGAGCACTGCCCAGTGGACTGTCCATGGCTGGCACCCTTATGGATGGCAGCATTGCCCGGTTGGCTGTCCGTGGCTGGCACCCTTGTGGACGGCAGCACTGCCCAGTGGACTGTCCGTGGCTGGCACCTTTATGGACGGCAGCACTGCCCAGTGGACTGTCCGTGGCTGGCACCCTTATGGACAGCAGCACTGCCCAGTGGACTGTCCGTGGCTGGCACCCTTATGGATGGCAGCACTGCCCAGTGGACTGTCCGTGGCTGGCACCCTTATGGACGGCAGCACTGCCTAGTGGACTGTCCGTGGCTGGCACCCTTATGGACGGCAGCACTGCCCAGTGGACTGTCCGTGGCTGGCACCTTTGTGGACGGAAGCACTGCCCGGTTGTCTGTCCGCGGCTGGCACCCTTATGGATGGCACAGGCAGCTGGTGGTCTCCAAACACCGGCTGATGGGTCACCAGCCAAACGCTTTAACCTTGGCACCACCAGCCCCTTTGATAACCGGATCTGAGCAGACTTGTGGAGACACTGGCCTCGGGCACGGGAATGATGGAGCCCATCCCAGGGGCTCCACAAGGGCAGCCCTGGCATTTCCTTGGACAGCAAGTCTTTGCCAATTGTTTCTCTCTTGGCCCCGCCTGAGCAGGGCTGTCAGCTGGCTCTGCCCTTTCCTACCTGTGGACACTCGGGTCAGCCCATGTACACCTTGTGGTGTTGGGTGCCATCCGGTCCCTCTGACCTGACCCTATAGGCCAGAGTAGGCCTGCTCCTCCGGACTCCCAGGCCGTAAATCCTTATGGAAGCAGACTCACCTTTCCCAACACGGGGGGGGGGGGGGGAAGGGGGGGGCGGCGGGGGGGAAGGGGGAGGCGGCGGGGGGGGGAGGGGGGGAGGGGGGGGCGGCGGCGGCGGCGGCGGCGGCAGCAGCAGGGAAGGGGTCCTGTCTGCTCATCAGCCTGACACTTAACCCACCGTGCCGCCAGGCTTCCCTGCAGGGCAGTGCATTTCAGTCATGAAATCCTCCAGGCCGGGCAACCTGAACTCATTTGGCCATTCCCTGAAAGGTCGGGGGTCAGGTTCATCCCTAAACCTCAACCACTGATACTGCCCCTCCCTTCCTCATGGGAACACAGATCACGTCTGATACCCCGGGCCCTGGATGCAGGGTTTGGCTCATTTTAGAAACTTTTTCAGGAAACGTGGAGGCATTTCTTCCACTGGTCTCCACTAGAACTCAGGCAGGGCTGAGTGGACACAGCGCCGTGCTGCCTGCTCTGTGGGTCTCTCCTACACTATTAGCAGGTCTACCTGGATGGGGTTCGGTCCTGCTGCCCCTGGGGCCTGTGAAAAGAGGGCGAGTCCTCCCTGGCTGGCGAGTTTCAGTGCTCAGCTGTCAGGGGAACCTCGCATGTGCCGCTAACATGGCCTCACCAGGAAAACCTGAACCAGGACGCTGTAAGGGCAGAGTGGCAGGTACAAGCTCCAGAGCAGTCCCTGCCTGGCCCAGAAACACGCATTTTGATCAGGCCAGCAAGTGCTGCCGGCTGTCTTCCCTGATGAGGCAGGCTCGCTGGGTTTCTGGACTTGTGACTGGGTGGTGATGTGCGGGGGTGGCTGTGGGTGTTCCCCTTAGATGATTCACAGGGACTTCCTTTCCTGGCGTTGGTGGCCACCCCACCCCACCCCACCCCACTAGCCATTTCCACTCTTTCTCCTCCTGCCCTTTCCCCTCTGCCCCTGGGGTTGTAGTGCTGCCCTTTGCCCTTGGGTTGTTGATTGCTCTTAGGAGGGTGTACCTCCTTGGGACAGGCCCAACTGTACAATTTTGGCTGAAAGTTGGGCTAAGGGGTTGGTGCTTATCCTTGGAGATGCCTCCCAAGGATGGTGTTGGTGAGGAGTATGAGACGCACCGTGGACGGCTCAAGGAACAAATCCATCTCTGTTGGAGGAAGCATGGCCAGGAGGGAGGGAGACTGGCAAGACGCGTTTCCTGGACTCTGGGCATGTTGTCAGGAGGGACCCTCCTTGGAGAAGGCTGTCAAGCTCAGTGAAGAAGAGGGGGAGCAGGCGTGAGGAAGACCCTCCAGGAGAGGGATTGACCAGGTGACTGCGACAACGGCTCAAAGGGAACAAGACTGTGAGGTGGCGCAGGAGTGGGCAGGGATTCATGCTGTCAGGCATGGGTGCCCTAAGAGTGGGAGCTGACTGGCGGGGGGCTGGGTGCATTTTTGAGACACCATCTGGCAGAGAGCAGCATGAGTGACTGGAGTTGTCGGCTGACACGTCAGGGACAGCCCAGGACGAGAGTAGAGGGAACAAGGGTCTTGCCTCTCTCCCTCTGGTCCTTGCTGAAAACCTTTGACCTGTAAGACCACTTCCGCTCATTGCAAAGTGCCTCTTTCCAGCTGGGCTGGGGAACAGCCGGCCCATGGGCTGTATGAGGCGGGGAAACCAGCCATAGCAGCTAACGTCATGCGTCTGTCTCCAAAGGGAAGCAGCTCCAGCGATGGCATGAGGGGCGAGGGGTGAAATGCTTGCTTGGGTGGCCTGAGAATGATATCATGAATCTCCATATGGCCCTGGGCAGAAACAAAGTCCTCAGCCCTGTTCCAGAGATGTCCTACAGGTGGAACCCCAGCATAATGACCCCTTTGTCCTTGGTGCCTTCCCCTCAGCCAGGTTGTCAGGGTTCCCCCCTCCAGCCTGCACCAGGCGGCCTTTCCCCACGCGTTGCTTGCCTATCCATGTGTTGAAGGGACACGGGCTGTTTCCCGCCTCTGGCCATTGTGAATGCAGCTGCGGACACTGGTGGACTGTGCGGCTGACCGGTGTGCCCATCAGCACACTTCAAGTTCCTCTCCTCTGATCACCCCCAGCACGGGCTGTGCGCTCTCCCTGCCAGCGCGCACCGCTGCGCTCCCAGTCTGTCCCGTCGTGAACGTGTTTGGAGGGGCCCATGCTTGGGATGACACACTGGGGTTCGGGTGGAGAGCACTGCCCACCCGGGAATGGTGGGTCATGGAGAATGCACACCCAGTCCCCTCCAGTGCCCTGCCCTTGAGGACCAAGCCTGTTCTCAGACACTTTTGTCTGCAGCTTTCCTGCGCTGCCGCCCCACAGCTGTGGGAACTCCTCCGTTAGACTAGACAGGCCTTGTTCCTCAGCCTGCACTGATGCATGAGGGCCATTCTCCACTTGGCCCTAGAGTGTTCTGGAGCAGGGCCCCACTTCCCCAAGAGACCCACAGACTGGGATATGAAGGCTGGGGTTCAAGGTCAGTGTCAGGCGGTCAAGGGCCATATGATGGACTGGGAGGTACTTGATAAATTAATCCCCCCCCCCCTTTTCTGTCTGCGATGTTTCCACTAAAACACCTGGAGGAATCAAGGACTCCCCCTTCCCCCCACTGTAACCATTTAAACTTCATGTAATGCTGACACCTTGACCTGACTGTGCCAAGGCGGGTGGCTTCTCCCAGGCTCTGGGTGGCCTCCGCAGACTGTCTACGGGTTTGGGGAGGGGAGCTGCGTGTGCAGAATGCAGAAGACAGCGCATGGAGGGAGAGCCTGGAGGACGGCACGGGTCACCTGCGGGTGTTGGGGACAGAAGCCCTTATCCCAGAAGACAGACTGTGGTCCCAGGTGGGTGCCTGCGGGCGCGTCCCTGTTTGGGGAAATGGGGCTTTTCTTGGGAGGTGTGATCCCTGGAGTCCCAGGGGCCTGTGGTATAGACCTCCTTCTTTATCTTCACCAAGTGGTGACTTAGACGAGATGGGCAGACATGGAAAGACAGACACCACTGGACGAAAGGCGGACGCTTCCGTAAGTGAAGCTGCAAAGGGACCCCAGGGATCTCTGGCGGCCACTGGAAGCCGGGAGGGGCATGGATCTGACACCTCCCCCTGTCTAGAGACCCCAGAAGGACCCCCATGCGGCTGGCTCTGGACAATAGCCTCCAGCTTCCACAGCTGTGAGAAGACCCCGTTCTGGCCTCATTAGCCCCTCTGTGCGGTGTTTGGTGGGGCAGCAGGGGCACAGAGATAGTGGACTCCCGCGCAAGGTCTATCTCGGGGTGAGTGGCATGCTGGGTGCCCTGGCCCTTCTCCTCTGCCCTGGTCGGGCCCTTTGTGGGGTCGTTTGGGTATAAGATGAACCCCGGCAGTGCCTAGGGGACAATCTGTCAGGGAATGGCTCCTGCGCGGGGGGAAGGTAGTGGGGCTGAGCTCAGATATCCATCCTGACACTGGTCCGTGGACTCCTGTTGGTGTGTGAGCCACCTTTGAACCCAGTACCCTCAACCTGGCACAGGGTTTGCTCTGCCTCTCCTGGGCCGAGGGGGGTTCCTCCTGCCGTCGCCGTCTTGATTGTAGATGCTGACAGCTCTGTGCATCTGCAAGGGGGGCAAGGCGTACCTGTTCATCCCAGCATCCCTGGTGGCTACTCAGGGCCTGGGCCTCTGGTGGGGGGAGCCTTGGGCTTGGGTAGCCTTTCTGGGTGTTCCCCAGCATTATCTCTGCAACGCGACATGGTATGAACTGTCCCACATCAGGCACTTGGCCAGCACCCCACTCCGCAATCTTTGTCCCCAGGAGGGGCTGCGAACTCACACAGCCAGTCCCACTTCGGAGTGGGGTAGAGCGGGCTGCCTTACAGGTAATTTGGAAGTCAAACCTGGGCTGGCCCACCTCAGCCTCTCCATCGGTGATCCCCGAGTTCCCCATCCGGGTGCCCCATTTTCCACAAATGCAGAGGCCCATCCCCTCCATTCAGGACCCTCAGTTCACCCCCACCCAGGCTCACCCAAGTCATTCACCTGCTCCTCATGCCCTGCCACTTTTACCCCAACACTACGAGGCTGCCTGCCGCCCCCCTCGGGCTCTGGAATGACTGTCCCCCCGCCACCTCCCTGAGTGATCCTCTTTCCAGAGTGGCGAGGATCTCTGGCTCCACTGAAGGAGCCTCAAGTCCAAGGGTCAGTGCCAGGAGGACAAGCCATTTACACCTCGCGCCTGATTCCTTACCTTGTCCAAGTGCTTTACACTAATTAGTCCGCTGTTAGCTCTGAGGGTTAGGCGACACGGTGCCAGTAAGTGACTTTCCTAATGCTGTAAAACATGGCATGTGGAGCTGGGAACCCAAGCTCCCTCTCACAGTGCCCTCGAGGTCTGCCGGCTGCAGTACCCCCCTGTCTGTCTTCATGGCTCAGAGGGGACCCGGGGCCCAGAGAGCCTGCTGGGATACACGTGTTGATGGGACCCCATGGTGGAGCTGACCCAGGCAGCTGTTTGTCTGAGCCCCTCATTCAAAGCTCAGTGGATCGGCAACTGGCCCAGAGCAAGAGGAAGCTTCTTAGAGGACCAGCTGGGTGGGCCTCAGGGGGCTTTCAGATATGTGTGTGGAGCCACACACCCCTCAGAGGGCCAGGCCTGGCCTGCCTGTGGTGGCTGCTTTTCCTGTGGTCACTGGTGTGGACCCTCTGATGGTGTCCCCGGGCAGATAACCGCCATGCACTGTTCACTTCTGACCAGTCATAATATGTCACTTCATCAAGAAGCCCTTCCCCCACCCCCACTCCCCCGACTCATGGATTTATGGCCAACGTGTCTGCTCCTCCTGCCGCCCCAGGGGCATCCTGCAGTGGCCAGTGCCACTCAGTGAACCTCCTACATGGGCTGCTGGCGTCCTACTCAGTTCCATGAGGCCGATTCCCAGCCATCCCCAGAAGCCTTCAGGAAGCCAGGCCACTCCATAGCCTGCCTCGGGGCCCCTGTCACCGAGGACCAGCCTGCTACGTAACAGGATCCTTCACTGAAGCGCGTGCATGTTTCTACGGCCACAAACTCGAACGGTGCTTGCTGGACGCGTTAGGGGGACACAGACCAGCACCCACAGGAAGGGCTGCAGTGGGCGGTTCCTCGCGCTGACAGTTTCGCTCGAGTCTCCCCACAGCTGGGGTCCCTGAGGAGATGCCGCACAGACAGACACACAGCTTCAAAAGAAAACCATGGGTCCAAGTCTATCGCATCTGCACCCAGACTCCTTTCTGGCTGCTTGTGGGAAGAAGGTGCCACTAGAAAGGAAAGCCTTCGAGGCGCTGAGACGGGCAGGCTGTGGGAGGCGTGTCCAGTGAGACCGCAGTGGTCAGAGCCCGCGCTTCAGCAGCGACTTATCCCCAGCCGCACGTCACAGACAGCTTCCCACGGAGGGCAGTGGAGTTTGTACAGGTCACCGGACGATGTAGACGAACATGAACACCTTGAGTGATGAGAACAACTATGTGACTTGGCATGTGTGTGTGCGCGCGCGCACGTGCGTACAGGCTGTTGGAAAGAGGGAAGTGGCACAACCTGGGATTTGTGGGAAGAACCTCAGTGCATTCAGTGACGGGCATTGTGGTAGTGACATAATCTGTTGTCCATTTGAGACTTAAGAGTGAAGGGGTGGAGTTTAGCCTGTCAGTCAGGCCGCAGCTTGATGACCTCATTTGGAAGTGCTAATGAGATGAATAGCTCCTTGGTGGCAGGACACACACTTACTCCCTGTGAGACATGCTTGCTGACAAGACACATGGAGCTACAGGATCCACATGGAGACCCACACCAGCGCTAAGATGCTTCTACCGCCACTGGATCCACAAGACTTTCCACCACTGCCTGTGATCTTTCTGTATTTGGCATTGGTGCATGTGTTGTGTGAATCTGAAGAGGAATTTGTAGATTGGTGTCAGACATATGGGCTAATATTAGACTTATGGACTTGATCTGGACTGGGCTGGGCTGTTTCCTCAATAGTCAATTGTTCTTTCTAATACACATGAGTGTCTATTTGTTTCTCTAGTCTACCCAGACTAACACAGGCAGTAATGCAAGGTGGGTCTGGACCCGGGGCCAGTCGTTTTGCCTCGTGGACCAATTGCTCTGTTTCTACACATCTTCCAAGGCTTTGGTGAAGGAGAGGGTCAGCAACCCCCAGGCGACGCTCCCAGGGGCCACCACCAAGGACCCCAGCAGCCCGATGATGGACAGAAGGCTGCTGGTGCCTGGCTATTAGAAGAGACAGAGCCTGGGGTCTTAGAGGCTTGAAGTTAAACAAGCGGCCATCTAGCAGACAAGCAACAAAGACCTGGCTATTCTTGAGCACTGATGTGCTCGCAGGGGCCCAGCTGGGCTGGGAGGGAGCCCAGCCCCTCTCATTCCTCAAGGTGACATGTTGCTCTTTACGGAGGCCTTCTGCAGTGTCTGGTGTGTGTCCTTTTACTCCGTCTGCTGTGCCCAACGGTTTGGGCTGTGGATCCCAGCAACGGAATCCCAGAGTAAAATGGTCTTCGTACGATTGTGCTCGGCGTATTCCAGTGAAACTGCATGTTTGGAGCAGCTTTCCTTTATGCGGCAGCTACTGGCCCCCTTCCTGCAGGTGGCGATGCCACGTTGAGGGAGCGCTGTCATTCTTTGCCTGCCAGCGAGGCCCGCGGCCTTGGGAATGTGGGTGCAACTCTAGGCCGGCCCTCTGGGAGCAGTGCTCGGGGTTGGCATGCAGTTGGGCTGCGGCCTCTGGGTGCTGGAATGGATGCCACCATCATTGGTAGCAGGGGACGCTGCCCCATCTCAGAGGTCAATGCTTTCCCCAGCAGGCAGAGCGCTCCTACCTATAAAAGGCATTGGACAGAACCAGGACCAGCGGCCCCCGTCTTGGGACACCCAGCCAAAGTGTCTGTGGCTAAGGCCCCAGGCACAAGACCAAGGTCTTTTTGCACAAGGGTCAAGATGCATGTGCCAGTCCACCCCCCTGCCCCCACCACCCCCCGGGCTGGTGGACTCAGATGCACATGGCCCAACGTTCCCATCAGTTGGCTCCCACTCAGCCCCAGCCCCTCACTGATCCCAGACCCTGTATCTGCATGGATCTCAAAGCCAGATAAAAACCCCATAAGGGACAGTGCATTCCCGAAGAAAACATCCACCACTGTAGCTCCTCCCTTCAGCAACCAAGCCCCACCCTGTTGGTCAGCAGCGCAGCCCTGACCCGCTGGGACGTGCTCAGGCACAAGTGTGCAAGCGGGAGCCATGCAGCCTGAGCAGAGAGGGCACAGGTGATGTCCCCGCTGGCCCCTCAGCCTTGTGCTGCCCCTGCCTGGGGTCAGGAGCAGGGGCCCAGATGGGAACAAGTGCCTCTGCTGTAGCTGGTGTCCAGGTAGTGCCCACGCCGGGGGTGGGTGGGGAGTTGGTCTGTGCAAAGGCGCTGTGAAAATCTGAACTCAAGTCTGGTGGGCTGAAGCTCCCATTCGGACACCACCCTTCCCCTTCCCCCATTGCATGACGCCCCTTTGCGGGGAGGGGATAGGGGTCTCCTGGAGCTCCTGATTGTCCCGAGAAATACCTGCTGTTTGAATGAGCTCCAGCTCCACACAGACCCTCCCGGTCTCGGTGGCGTCCTGGTCCCTCCTGGTGACCACAGCAGCCAGCACAGACACAGGAGCACGTTTGTTCCCTACTGCGGGGCGTGTGGCCAGAGAGACCGTCTCCAGGTGGGGTTTTCCTTAGTTTAGCCCGCCAGGCAGTCTGGAGGCAAGCACGGTGCATGGGGGACACGAAAAGGGGGTGCTACCAAGGGAAAGTGGGGCTGCCGTGTGCGGGGAGAAGGGCGTGGCTCATTGCGGCGTGTCTGTGAAGCACGTGGGGGGTGCAGGTGGTGGGCGTGAAGAACGTGGGTTCAGGCGTGTGCATGAAAATGGGTGTAGGCGTGAGGTGTGTGTGAGAGAGAGCGAGTGAAGGATGGTCCTGCACGTGTGAGGCAAAGTGGTTGAGCGGGGGAGTGCATGGGTGTGCACGAGGATGGGTGTACCAGTGTGAGGCAGGGTGTGGACTGGGGTGTCTTAGAACAGTGGTGCCCCAGCCCCTTGGGTCTCTGTTGCCCCATGTTTGTGGATCATGGGGTGTGGATGGAAATGGGTATAGGTATCTCTGTGCATGAAGAACAGGGCTCTGAGGGTGTGAGGCGACGTCAGAGGAGCCCCTGGTTTGGAGTGAAGACGTGTGTGCATGTGTGGGAAGACCAGTGGCCTCCAGCCCCGTGAGTCTCTGCCACGCCCTCCCCGCCAAGGACTGCAGCTTCTTCAGTGAGAGCCATAGAGCCACGGGCAGGCTCGGCCACACAGTGGCCTCCGTCTTCAGGAATAACCCGATCTCTCTCGAAGCCTCCTCTCCTCCTCGTCCCTGTGGCCTTTAAAACCCACCTTATTGATGTGTGGTCAAGGCTGTCACACCTGGCTGTGCTTTGGACTAATTCTCCGTGGACAGTGCAGGGACCATTTCCCACGGTGTACCACTGTTACCCCCACCCATTTCCAAAAGCCCCCAAACAGAAACCCAGCATTCTGCCTGATTCTCTGCCCTGCCCACCTAGTGTGGATGCTCCCTGAGGGCAGGGGGTGGGGGCACAGGGCATCTATCCCTTTGTCCCCCACTCCTGTCACCCACCCCTCGCGTTCTCTCAATCAGCCAGGGCAGAACCCGAACCAGGGCCTCCCTCTTTCCGTCTGAGTAATATTCCACCACCGTCCTCCCTGCCCGCTGCCTACAAGACCGCGTCTGGGCATCGGGCTTTCTGTCAGCTGAAAAACAGAGCTGACAGCTGCTCTCAGATGCCAGGGAGCTGTGGCCCAGTGGGTTATCCCTTACAGCCCCCTAAACATGCCTCCTTCCCTGCCCCTGCCCCCCGTGTGGGGTTCCCCAGGTCCCACAGAGGCAGCTGTGAGGGAGGCGTTTGTAGGAGCGGCAGAACATTCCTCTTTATTTTTTATTGTCCATTCTTTGCAAGGGCTCCCAGCAACATGCATGCCCTCTTACTGTACAGGATCGATCTTCATTACTGTCCGGGTGGAATTTTTCCTGGTGGCTTTTTTCAATGGAAAACACATTAATGAGAGACTGCAAGGGCTTGTTAGCAGCATCCTCTCATCAATCAGAGCCTGTCAGGCCGGCTTGGTGAGATCCGTTTGCACTTGGAGGGCCGGCGACCACTTCCTCCCTCCTCAACCCCGCACCATGGTCCCTGTCCAGGCAGCTGGGTGACACAGGCCAGGCCTACCCCATCTGTCGGCGGCTGGAGCCAAGGGGTCCCGGGGACACTCACGGGGCTGCCCTGCGTCCACAGACACTGGCCCTGGTTTTCCTTGCCCCTCCTCCCCTCATGCACCCAGATGGAAAGACAGGCCTGGCCGAGCCCAGGTTAAGCTTTAATGCCCTCCGATGCAACACAATTCATGAGAACTTGCCCTTCTTGGTGTAGTGGTTACATGCTGGGCTTCCAACTGCAAGGTCAGTGGTTCGAAACCACCAGCCGCTCCATGGGAGATAGAGGGCTCTCTACTCCCATAAAGTGCTACCCTGTCGGAAACCCAAGGGGCAGTTCCACTCTGTCCTGCAGGGTGCTGGGTCAGCATGGACTGGACAGCAGGGAGAGAGCGTGCACTACTTACATGCACACTTTGGATCAGACTTGGCAAGGGCTCACATCCCGAGGGCCTTCTGGGAAAATCCCGTGAGAAATATGAGCCCCAAAGTCTTGAGACCAAGCCTCTCCATGGCTGCCTCTAAGGAGCGCTCTGGCGTACTTCTTCCCAGACAGATGTTTGTTCTAGCCGCCCGTGGGGCTTCCCAGTGCCACACCTCAAACCATCAATTCTTCTTCTGTCTTCCTTAGTCAGCATCCAGTTTTCACACGCCTACGAGGTGACTGAAAACACCGTGGCTGGCTCAGGCGCACCCTCGTCCTCAAAGTGACACCTTGCTCTTCAACACTGTAGTCTCGTGCAGCAGACTGGCCCCATGCGATGGGTTCGCCGATCTCTTAACGGCTGCGCCCACCACACTGACTACGTATCCAAGATGAAATCCTTGACAACTTCAACCTTCCTCCATTCATCGTGATGTTTGCTACCGCTCGGTCCAGCTGGGAGGATCTGGGTCTTCTTGACATCGAGTCGTCATTCACCTTGAAGGCTGCGATCTTTGATTTTCATCAGCAAGGGCTTCCAGTCCTCCGCACTTTCCAGCGAGCAAGGCTGGCTCACCTGAGTGTCACAGGTTAACAAGTCTTCCTCCCATCCTGATGACGGTCCGTTCCTGTACTGTCCAGTCCCGCTGGCAATTTGTTCCGCACACAGGTGGAGTAAGGACCCAACCCTGGGCACCCACTTCTTTGTTTGAAAGCACGCAGCATCCACTTGCTCTGCTCACACCACTGGGTCGCGGTCGTGTGTAGGTTCTACATGAGGACAACTTGCGAAGTAGGGCAGAGGGGCATCCAAGAGGAAGCCTTCCAATGAGATGGGCAGACACAGTTGCAGCAACAATGCGCTCAAACCTTCTGGGGATGGAGCAGGACCCGGTACTGCCCTGCTCTGTTCTACAAGGGATGGCTGTTCAGGACGCGGAGCCGAGCACGGCCAGGATGCTGCTTCTCCTCGGTCATAAAGCATTCAGCTTCGCGGATGGCCCAAGCATGGCAGCAGGAAGTGGTGAAGCCAGGTGAGCTGACTTAGGGCTTATGCTCCGGATAGGAGACAGCGGGGAGAGGGACCCACACAGGACCAGGCCATCTCAGCTCAAGGGAACCCATTTCAAGGTTGGTTCTGCAAAAACAAATACTGTCTCTGCGCCTGACATTCCCACCTCCTGGGACGTGGGCTGCAGGCAGCTGCCAGGGTACTCCCTGGGCTTTGAGCACCTGGCTGGATGGGCACAGGCTGAGAGAGGCCTGAGGCTGGAGGACATGGTCCCCTTGTGCCCCTGGCATATTGCTCGAACAGTTCCTCTCCTTCCCGTCCATGTCCCTGGCTGCTGGCCTTCTTCACCCGCAGGGCCATGCGGGTGAAATTAGTGCCTGGGACCTTGGGGACACACTGCCCTGCCTAGTGGGGATGGGAGTCCTCAGGCAGAGTCAGGTGTGTAGTTACATCCAGCTGAGCACCCAGCTGAGCACCCTCATGATCTCCATGGAGTCCCCATCCAAGCTGGCTGTGGGTCTCAGTGCCCATAGAGAGACAGCAGCTTGGTTATAGGCCCCAGTACCCCTGAAGCCTAGCTGTGATCGTGACCCGGCCTTCTACCAAAGGGCTCAGATGTCCAGGTCCAGGAGGGTGACCAGGTGTGGGGCATCGTGGACATGCTCAGAGGGGCTGAGATCTGTGCCCTGCAGACTGGCCCAGCCCTGGGGCACCCTAGTTGCCCCACTCCCCACTGCAGGTCCCTCTTGACAGTGGGGGTGCCTCTTGCAGCAGCTCCGTGGCCAGCTCTGTGCGAGGCTGCCCTCTGTTGGGGATGACAACAGACAGGCCACTTCCGGCCACAGAGGCCTGAGCCTGGCCTTCCAAGAGCCAAGTCTTTTGCTCTACAGGAGGGGGTCGAGGTGGCTTCATATCTCAGAGGTCTTCAGCTCCGGCAAGGGAGCACTGCCCTGGGGAGGGACGGCAGAAACCTCCCCACCAGCACCCCACAAGTATTCCAGATGTTTCTGCCATCACCCCATAAACACAGCCATTCATCCTGGCTCTTGAGACTAAGTCTGCCTGATGGGAGAGATTGTGCACACCCAAGGTGGGGTGTCAGCTCAGATTTGCACACCTGGGGCTGGGTATCAGCTGAGACTGTACATACTCAGGAGGGGTTGTCAGTGAGACTGTGCACACTTAGGGCAGATGTCAGCTAAGACTTCCCATTGGTTGAGGGTGCCAGCTGAGACTGTGCCCACTGGGTGGTGTGTCAGCTGATACTGTGCACACTCAGGGCGGGGGTGTCAGCTGATACTGTGCACACTCAGGGCGGGGGTGTCAGCTGATACTGTGCACACTCAGGGCGGGGGTGTCAGCTGAGACTGTGCACACTCAGGGCGGGGGTGTCAGCTGAGACTGCACACTCAGGGCAGGGGTGTCAGCTGAGACTGTGCCCACTGGGCGGGGTGTCAGCTGAGACTGTGCACACTCAGGGCGGGGGTGTCAGCTGAGACTGCACACGCAGGGCGGGGGTGTCAGCTGAGACTGCACACTGGGCGGGGGTGTCAGCTGAGACTGTGCCCACTGGGCAGGGTGTCAGCTGAGACTGTGCACACTCAGGGCAGGAGTGTCAGCTGAGACTGTGCACACGCAGGGCGGGGGTGTCAGCTGAGACTGTGCACACTCCGGGCAGGAGTGTCAGCTGAGACTGTGCCCACTCAGGGCGGGGTGTCAGCTGAGACTGTGCACACTCAGGGCAGGAGTGTCAGCTGAGACTGTGCACACGCAGGGCGGGGGTGTCAGCTGAGACTGTGCACACTCCGGGCAGGAGTGTCAGCTGAGACTGTGCACACTCAGGGCGGGGGTGTCAGCTGAGACTGTGCACACTCAGGGCGGGGGTGTCAGCTGAGACTGTGCACACTCAGGGCGGGGGTGTCAGCTGAGACTGCCCACTGGGCGGGAGTGTCAGCTGAGACTGTGCCCACCAAGAGTATCAAGTAGACTGTGCAAGCTCAGGACAAACTGTTAGACTGTGCCTGGGTCTTCCTCCCCGGGGGCAGACATGGAGTGCAGGGCCCTGGTTTCAGTCGCAGGCCCCCCTCTCCCACGGACTGGGGTTCTAGCCCCTCTTTTTAGGGGGAAGCAACCTGGAGCTAAGCGGCCATTGGAGAAACAGTCCCAAGATATAAATGAGCGAGGAGCCTGGAGCCCAGTCACATCCATGGTTGGTGTCACATCACATGGACAATTAAATACACCGAGGCCTGTGTCTTTGCAGGCTGTATTTTCACCCCAAGTTCCTGATGACATACACAAGCCACTTGAGTCCCCTGCTGTAGTTAGATTGTCACCAGGAACCCTTGATAGAAATATGGTGTCGCGGGCGCAGTTGGGGGTGGTTGATTTCCCCGTATATCACGCGCTCTATTTTATTTATCTGCACACAGCTACAAGTTCTCCATCTGCTTTTCGGAGAGAGTTAATTACAAGGCTAAAGTGACAGCGAGATAATGAAGTGTCACATTGCCGTGGCAGCTGATGTTGGCCACGCCCCCTCTGCCACCAGCAACCCGTGCTAACTCACCTTTGTGGCTGATGTGGTGTGGGACTGTGAGGGCCTGAGGGACACTGGGGGTGGAGGCTTTGTGTTCTGCCACCTCTGGTCCAGAGCGGTCACCCTGAGGAGCCCAGGAGAGAGGCTGTCTGGGCCAGGCTCCAACCCAGGAGGGCAGCAGGGCAGCCAGGCCTGCATCCGCCCAGAGATGTGTTGTGGCTGAATCCTCTGGCCCCTAGCTACTCGGTCACATAGACCAGGAGCAGCTGGGCTCATGTTGGCATGACTGGCTGGGTGCCCTCAGATCAATGCCACTTCACAGTGCCACCGTGGGACTCTGCAGGACTGCCCCACAGGGTCTCCCATGACTGCTGCCAAGCCACAGATCCATGGAGTCAATGACTGGGCTTGAACTGCTGACCTTTCGGCTGTTAGCAGCCCACAGTTTGACCGCTGGGGAGCTTCTCTAGCCATTGGGAAGGAGGCATAAAAGCCTGCTAACAGCAGCACCCTCTGGGAGGCCAGCTGTGGGGTGGGGGTGCAGGGTCCCGAGAGGAAAGTTCGGGGAGGCCTCATTGATTCCCTTGTCCAAAGCGCCCCCTCCCCCCAGACCTGACCTCACCGGTGTGAGAGGCCAGACCAAGAAAGAGGAGACCAGCTATGCAGTCAGGATGCTGGGCTTTAATTGGGGTGCCCACACTTCCACCACTCCGGTTACCCAGATTTCATGTACTCCGCTTGGGTCAGCGCCTCCTGGTGCCTGGCTCGAGGGGGGGCTGCATCCGTGATTGTCCCCTTGTGGGGCCCTGCACCCTTCTCGTGGGCCAGCAGCCACTGCTTCACGGCCAGCCCGCTGGAGTAGCCGCCCAGCTTGCCGCCGCTGCCCACCACCCGGTGGCACGGGACGAGGATGGGCACCTGAAAGACAGAGGTGGCGGTTGTCAGCTTGGGCTGGGGACTGCGGGGAGAGTGGGGGCTGAGCATGGCTGAGCAGCACCCTTGGCCTGGGGGCTAGGTGGGGACAGGGAGGGTGGGGTCTCATGGGCAGAGTGCAGTGGGGGGCGGGGGTTGCTGTGTTTCAGGCCTGCTACCTGACTCCGAGTGTCTTTCCACAGGCGTGTGTGTGTGTGTGTGTGTATGTAGTGTGTGAGGGGGGTGTGAGGGGTACCTGAGCTCTAGAGAAGTGTGCAGACCTCTCCTGAGAACCCTCTCTAGCCAAGGGCCAGGGGAAGGGCCCTTGCAACTTGTTCTAACAAAAGAGAACCCCGGTTCTGGGTTTCAGGGCAGGGGCCCAGATTTGCTAACATGCATGAGATGTGAGTGGTCTGGAGTTGATCATGTCAAGCGACAGCCGGCACCACCTGCATTTGCAAATAAAATTTTATTGGAACCCGGCCCACTTGTTGGATGACAGGCCACGTAGTCCTAGCACAGCCTGACGCTCTGGCTGTCAGCATGGTGGCTGGTGGGGTCTTCCTGACCCCGAGCTGGACGGGTGTCCCTGAGAGTCCACCAGGCATGGCCATGCCATGCCCACCACTCTAGCATTATTGTCTAATCTGAAGCTTTCCCTAGATCCCAGTCTCAGCTGATTGAGGTCACATGAGGGCAGGGCGGGGTGATTTAGAGTCTGTAAAGCCCACAGCTGTGGGGAGCGGCCCTCTCTCCCCGACCAACCCATGTCAGGAGGGCTCAGTCAGGGGCTGTCCCCCTCAGAGGTGTGCCTGTGCCTCGTGGTCAGGCTGCACACAATATGGGGGTTGCAGAACCTGGACAAGCTCCTCCTTGGGGACATCCCCCAGAAGAAGGTCTGAGCATGTCCCTGGGGAAAGGCCTCCTTCCCAAGCAGCTCTGATCTCCTCTGATGGTCAGGTAGGCCAGGGCCACTTCACCAGGGTGCAGTGCAGGAGGTGACGAGGTTCAGGGAGGGGTAGGGTAAGTGTCCAGGCCCAATTCCACCTGCCTCCACTCACCCTGCAGACAGTGAATATCCTGAGCACCAGCCCACTGCCCATCACCAACTTGTTCCCAAGCCCCAAACCCATCCTCTTCCCTGAATGCCCTGGCCACACCTGTCGAGTGTGTGAGCCAGAGGCCCTGTACCACATGCCCAGGTGGCCACTGGCAAGGTTCTACCTCCTCCTTCCTGTCCTGTGTCCTCCACTTATCCCCTTTCCAGAGAAAGCAGACAGCAAGGCTAGGGGCGTGCCAGGCGGGTTCCAGATGGAGCAGCGCACCTGGTTGGCCTCTCCGCTCACTGGAGTGCCCCTTCTGCTCCACCCTCTCCTGCACACCTCCACCTTCCTCCGAAGTCACCTGTGTGGACCCGCTCTTCGGAGATGCATGAGTAAGGACCGTTCTGGTCTTAGACCAACACTGGATGACAGATGCCACTGGCGGAGGCTCAGCCATGCCCGACAGTGCAGGGCACCTCACCCTTTCCCCCCTAGCTCCCCAGCCCCACAGGCTGAGTGGTGCCAGTCTCACGTCCCCTCACCCTCTTCTCAAGTTCACACAGCTGAGAAGGGTCGAGAAAGGAATTCTGAGGCCGACTCCAGTAACCAGGGCACTGCCTTCCCCAGAGCGGGGTCATTAGGGTGGAACTGTGGGACTCTGCCAGCGCTGGCAGGTAATTTGGTTTAGGAGGTGGAAATCTAACTCCTTCATATTCCCAAAGCAGTCCCAAGTGTGACTCAGAGCTGGGCCGTTACGATGTGTGCAAACTCAGTCCACGAGAGTTCCACGAGTAGCAAGGCGGTGATGGTGCCGCCGCAGATTCCGATGGGAGCGATGGCGATGCAGGGCTGCGGCGGTGACGGTGATGATAGTACTGGTGATAATCTGGACAGTAAGGACAGTGACAATGGTGATGGTGATGAGCGCAGTGCTGGTGATAGTCATGATGGTAGTCATGACGGCGATGCTGCTGGTGACAGTGGTGATGGAGCTGCTGATGGTGCTATGTCGAGGACAACGGTTGTGAGCGCAGGAGTGATGGTGATGAAGATGGTGGTGGTGGTACTGGTGACAGGGGTGATGGTGATGAAGATGGTGGTGGTGGTGCTGGTGACAGGAGTGATGGTGAGGTAGATGGTGGTGGTGGTACTGGTGACAGGAGTGATGGTGATGAAGATGGTGTTGGTGGTACTGGTGACAGGAGTGATGGTGATGATGATGGTGGTGGTGGTGCTGGTGACAGGGGTGGTGATGAAGATGGTGGTGGTGGTACTGGTGACAGGAGTGATGGTGATTAAGATGGTGGTACTGGTGACAGGGGTGATGGTGATGATGATGGTGGTGGTGGTACTGATGACAGGGGTGGTGATGAAGATGGTGGTGGTGGTACTGGTGACAGGTGGTGATGAAGATGGTGGTGGTGGTACTGGTGACAGGACTGATGGTGATGAAGATGGTGGTGGTGGTACTGATGACAGGGGTGGTGATGAAGATGGTGGTGGTGGTACTGGTGACAGGAGTGATGGTGATGAAGATGGTGGTGGTGGTACTGGTGACAGGACTGATGGTGATGAAGATGGTGGTGGTGGTACTGGTGACAGGGGTGGTGATGAAGATGGTGGTGGTGGTACTGGTGACAGGAGTGATGGTGATGAAGATGGTGGTGGTGGTGCTGGTGACAGGAGTGATGGTGATGATGATGGTGGTGGTGGTGCTGGTGACAGGGGTGGTGATGAAGATGGTGGTGGTGGTACTGGTGACAGGAGTGATGGTGATGAAGATGGTGGTACTGGTGATGGGTGATGGTGATGATGGTGGTGGTGGTGGTGCTGGTGACAGGGGTGGTGATGAAGATGGTGGTGGTGGTACTGGTGATGAGTGATGGTGATGAAGATGGTGGTGGTGGTACTGATGACAGGGGTGGTGATGAAGATGGTGGTGGTGGTACTGGTGACAGGAGTGATGGTGATGAAGATGGTGGTACTGGTGACAGGGGTGATGGTGATGATGGTGGTGGTGGTGGTACTGATGACAGGGGTGGTGATGAAGATGGTGGTGGTGGTGCTGGTTGACAGGAGTGATGGTGATGAAGATGGTGGTGGTGGTACTGGTGACAGGGGTGATGGTGATGGTGGTGGTGGTGCTGGTGACAGGGGTGGTGATGAAGATGGTGGTGGTGGTGCTGGTTGACAGGAGTGATGGTGATGAAGATGGTGGTGGTGGTACTGGTGACAGGAGTGATGGTGATGATGGTGGTGCTGGTGACAGGGGTGGTGATGAAGATGGTGGTGGTGGTGCTGGTTGACAGGAGTGATGGTGATGAAGATGGTGGTGGTGGTACTGGTGACAGGGGTGATGGTGATGAAGGTGGTGGTGGTGGTGGTACTGGTGACAGGGGTGATGGTGATGGTGGTGGTGGTGCTGGTGACAGGGGTGGTGATGAAGATGGTGGTGGTGGTATTGATGACAGGGGTGGTGATGAAGATGGTGGTGGTGGTACTGGTGACAGGAGTGATGGTGATGAAGATGGTGGTACTGGTGATGGGTGATGGTGATGGTGGTGGTGGTGGTGCTGGTGACGGGTGGTGATGAAGATGGTGGTGGTAGTACTGGTGATGAGTGATGGTGATGAAGATGGTGGTGGTGGTACTGATGACAGGGGTGGTGATGAAGATGGTGGTGGTGGTACTGGTGACAGGAGTGATGGTGATGAAGATGGTGGTACTGGTGACAGGGGTGATGGTGATGATGGTGGTGGTGGTGGTACTGATGACAGGGGTGGTGATGAAGATGGTGGTGGTGGTGCTGGTTGACAGGAGTGATGGTGATGAAGATGGTGGTGGTGGTACTGGTGACAGGGGTGATGGTGATGGTGGTGGTGGTGCTGGTGACAGGGGTGGTGATGAAGATGGTGGTGGTGGTGCTGGTTGACAGGAGTGATGGTGATGAAGATGGTGGTGGTGGTACTGGTGACAGGGGTGGTGATGAAGATGGTGGTGGTGGTACTGGTGACAGGGGTGATGGTGATGACGATAAGAACTAGCTTTCCCATTGCTTCCCGGCCTTTTGGCTAAGAGCAAGTGAAGAACTAGCTTTCCCTTTTCACTGTTAAATTTCACAGATTGAAAAGTGATAATATCAACAAATTCTGTGAACAGCATGTAAGTAAAATTTTCTTAGAGTAACAGGACATTTTAAGAATAGTATATTTACTCTGCTGATTGTTATAAAATACAACAGTCCTGTTAATAATTGTTATGGGGACATTATTAGATATTACACTATTGGAATTTTGATTGATAAGGTAGACATCGGATTCAATTGTTTTACCAACATTGAGACACCAATTCAATCTTCTCATGTAGCTGATTTCACAACTGAGCTTTGATTTTTCCCCTTCCTCTCGAAAAACCACAAAATGAAAAAGTCAGTAATATGACCCTATCTATCATCCCGCTCCCGCCTTTCCTCCCCACCCCCAACACACGCAGCAGGGAGCTCAGAAGTTCGTGGAAAAGCGGAACTGAAAGAGCAGGGAGTTCCCCTCATGGAGGCTGTTGTTAGGGCTGCACAGGCAGTTACAAAGCAAAGCCTCACCGAGCTGCCACACGTGAGCTCACCAAGTCGATCCATCGCCTGCAGGATCTTCTTCTTTCATGGACTCGACCAAGCGCGAGGTCTTCTCCAGGACTGTCCCTCCTGACAGCATGGCCCGAGGACACAAGATGAAGTCCAGCCATTCTCCTGTCTAAGGAGCATCCCGTCCGTCCCTCTTCCAAGACAGATTTGTTTGTGCTCTTAGCAGCCCGTGGGATACTCCATATTCTTCACCAATTCAAATGCATCCATCCTTCTTCGGTCTCCCTTATCAACCGTCCAGCGTTTGCACACAGACGTCGAGGAAGTCACTGAAGCCATCATGGCCTGGGCCTCAAGGTGAGACCTCTGCCCAAGGCAGTAAGTCACCTGGTTTCTGACTGTTGCTCTCATGGGTGTCTGATGGCCGATCCCACAAAATAACGTCGTTGACAATGTGAGTCTTTATTCTGTGTCTCAGGATGTGGCCTCCTGGCTGTCGCCTCGGCTCTTCATCAGGAAGTGCTTCAAGTCCTCTTTGCTTTCGGCAAGCAAGGGGTGTCACTTGCTTGTCAGAGGCTGTTAGTGTGGCTTCTTCCAATCTTGATGTTGAGTTCTTCTTCATAGAGGGTCCAGCTGCTTGGACACACACACACGAGTTTCAAAAAGTTCATGGAAAAATTACATTCCAGTTCCATTCCAGTCTCTTTCAACTCCATTTCCCCATGGACTTTGTGAAGCACCCTTGTGTGCGAGCGCATGCTCACACGCCCACACATCCTTACTTCTAGCCGATGAGTGGGGGCGATGGGACCAGGCGGCTACGTCAGCTGCCCCCGTCTACACTGGCCATGCACAGCGGTGGATAATCAGGGTCTTCATCGGGACACAGGGGTACCATTGCCCCCACCCATCTTGCTTCTGAGGCTGGGTGCAGACTGTCAAACTCATGAGTCTGCTGGAATTGACCGGGGGCCTTCAGGATGTTTCCAAAGCAGGGGCACCCCCTGTGCCCACTTCCGTAAAGCCTGAGGTGCATAAAATGCAATTTTTATCAATAACCAAGAAGCTCATCTTATCACAGCTACATTGAAACCTTCACGCTGTGAAATCTAATCCGCCCGATACGTGGACCCATCACTCACTCTGGCCTCTTCTCAAATGCGATAAAACTTCCAAACCCATAGATTTGTCTCCAACAAAAATAACATGAAGGGGCCTTTCAATCAATACGGGGTCCCTCTGATCCTGGTACCGGCTGCATAGCTGCCCAGCTCCGCCTTTGTTCTGCTAGGAAGCGGCCCACAGGGAAAGCGCCTGTTTTCACTTGCTGCCTCATCAATACCTAAATCCTGGTGAGCAAGTGACACTGAGAAGCTGTAATCAATAGCTCCCTGCACGTTTTTTTCTTCTGGTCAAACGGTTCAGCAGCACTGACAAGCCTGCCACTTAGAACATGATACTAAATCTTTATCAACAGCCGTCCCGGTGACTGACTGGACAGGACTCGGGGGTCATTAGCGCCCATGGTGATCGTGGAGGAATGGGCTGCTCAGGAATGCCTTCCTTTGGAAGAAGGTGGGGAAATGCGGGCGCCAGTATTGATTGCCTGTGAACCGCATTTAGTAGATTCTGTCTGAGGGGGGCGCCAAGGGGTGTCTGGTGCTGGGGAAGACCAGGGCCAGCGGGTGGCAGTGCTCTGGCTGCCTTGTTAGGAGGGGGCCTACTTGCCAGTGGCTAGTGGGAGAGAGCCTCCAGAAGGCTGCCGTGCCCCTGGCCCAGGTCAGGGGGTCCTTGGAGGAAGCATGGCCAGAAGGGCTAGAGAGGTTTGGTCGCACCTTGGACACGATATCAGGAGAGACCAGTCCCTGGAGATGAACGGACTGACATGGTGCCCGCAACCCTGGGCTTTGGTACAGATCACGGCGAGGATGGCTCAGGGCCAGCGGGGTGTTGTGCCCTGTGTTTGGGGCACGATGAGCCAGTGCTGATAGCACAGCCCCGCGGCGATGACGACAAATGGAGAGGAGAAAGAAGTCCACCAGCCAACCGCCCTCACGTTGGTGGGAGACAGAGACCCAGGGCAGCAGAACCCGAGCCAAGCCCGCTGCCATCCAGGTGGCTCTGCCTCCTGTCCCGTGGGTGCTCCTTTCTGCAGTGGCACCGAGTGGGCTTGAACCGCCAACTTTTAGTGCCAACTGCTTGAGCCACATGGAGACCTGACACCCACACAGAGACAGCAAACTGGGGCTCCAGCCAGCGTGTGCCCATGCTGCCTTCAGGTCCCCTTTGGGAGGGGGTCATTCCAGGGTGGCTTTACGCTGCCCTCCTCAGCTGCCCATGGTCCTCTCCAGCCTGGGTGGGAGAGGAGTTCTTGACAAAGGTGGCTGTGTGTGACCAGATCCCCAGCCAGCGCCCACACAGCCCCCCAGGACCTCAGTCTAGATGGTCCCCAGGTCCTACACAGTCCCTTGCTATCTCAGCTTAGATGCCCACCCAATACCTACATAGCCCCCCCCACAACCTCAGTGCCACCATAGTTCCTGTGTAGCCCCTACCATGATCACCGCCTGGACACTCCCAACCCCACCCCCCAACCCCCCCCCCCCCGGAGGCCCCTCCACCAGCTACAAGACTGGAAACCACACCCGGTCTCTCCCCTCCTCCAGCCTGGACACCCTGGGGAGACGCTCACCGGGTTGTTCTTCATGACGTTGCCCACCGCCCTGGAGGCCTTGGGCCTGCCCACCAGAGCCGCTAACTGCTGGTAGGAGATGGCCTGGCCGACCCTGACAGCCTGCAGCAGCTTCCTCAGCACCTGGTGGGTGAAGGAATCTGCAAGAGAGGACACACAGGGCGGGGCTCAGTGACAGGTCCCTGCAGACAGTCGTGCTCCCCTCAGCCAGCACGCACCTTCTTCTGGGAGCAGGGAGTGTGGGGCCGGCCAGGTGAGGCTGCCCCTTTAAGGCCACCTAAACTGTGTGCCACCTTCCCCCCTTCCACAGTCTACACAGGTGGCTCCCTCCCCGCTGCCTTGGTGTCCACTCCCAGGAAAGTACACAGGACCCCCCAGCCACGGCTGGGAGTGCCAGTGGGAATGGGGTGGGCCTAGGAAGTGAGCTCATTCTGACTCATTCATCCTGCTGCCGTAAGGACACAGGGGTCCAGGGCCCAGCCCCTTGCCGGCCCTGAGCCTCTTCCTGGGAAGCTCAGGGTCCACCAGGTGAGAGTGCCAGCAGTCCTTCCAGTGGGGACACCTGGATCAGAAGCAGGGGGGCGGCCTCTGCAGCAAGGGGTGTTTGAGGGGCAGCGGCAGAGGCCAGGTCTCTGTAGCCCCCTGGGTGTGTCTACAGGGCTGGGTCCACTACCTGTACCCCGAGGCCGGGCGGCACTTGGCACTGAGACGCCAGGCCCTTCCCTGTGAGCCCGACACTCAAACTCACTTGATCATCGCAGCGCTGGGGGAAGGAAAAATCTGTTTCGTCTTTATTATAACATTAAGCAAATTAAACATCAGCATAATCCAGGTGAAACTAGAGGAGGGTCATCAAAGAAATTAACTCTGTTGTTCATTAATTTACACGGATTAGCGGAGGGCAGGAGGCGGCAATGTGGCCCCGTTTTCCATGATATAATTTCCAACTGCACACCGTTTGTGGCAGGAGGGTGACTCTGGGGTTAATCAGGCTGGTTTGTCCTTTTAATTGCCTTCTATTCAAAGAAAATTCATTAGATAATGTTCTCTTCAAAATTCATGAATCAATTTAACCAAAGGAACCACATCAACCGCTCCAGGTTCATTAGCACATGCGCTGTGTCCCCGGCTGACTGCAGGGGGGTAGGGTGGGGTGTCTACAGGCAAACACGCTGTGTACCGAGTCGTCTTCCGGAAGGGGGTTGAAACCATGCTGCTAATCACTGAGGTCCGGTGGCAGTGGGTGGGGGGGGAGGAAGAGGGAGGGGAGGAGGAGGTCCAGTGGCAGTGGGTGGGAGGGGGAGGAGGAAGAGGGGGGGAGGAGGTCCGGTGGCAGTGGGTGGAGGGGGGAAGGAGGAGGGGGGGAGGAGGTCCGGTGGCAGTGGGTGGAGGGGGGGAGGAGGAGGAGGAGGAGGAGGAGGAGGCAGCCCTCCTTGAGGGCCTGGACTCCCACCCAGTGAGCCCTGCAGCCCAGCTTTTCAGGAAGAGCCCAGAACCGCAAGCACCTGGTAGCAGGGTAACGGGCTCTGTTTCTAGGACACTCCACCTCTCATCGTGGAGAGGCAAGACAGTACAGTGGTGAGCCTGCAGCGTGGCGCATCTGCCGAGGCCCTCAGATCCTCAGCACAAGATTGACCTTTAATGCATGCGATGGGAAGACACCCACACCCCCCCCTACATTTGTGCAGCTGGGGGATGCTGGGAAAGGATACCAGAACCATGACAGAAGCAGGAAGCCCCTCCTGGGGGACAGGCGGGAAGGGCTGCCCTGCTGGTCCTGGAAGTGAGTCAGTCCAAATCCTACAGGCAAAAGGTAGGCCCCCCCTCCCTCCCCCTCCCACTGTGATCCAGCTGACAGTCGTTCCCCACGGGAGTGCCAACCACAAGCTGATGCCACCGCTGTGCCTGCACAGCTAAGGGATGGACACTGGGCTGTGGGTGCAGGGTCCCCACTGATGTGCGGGACCCTGCCGGACATGGAGCAGGAGACCATGTTGTTGGAGTTCATCAGGGTGATCTCATGTTGGTTCCGTACAGGCACAGATGGCCCCAGGCAGACATACTGACAGGTGTGTAAGTACACAGGCTCTTCCCTTTGTCGGCCACGAGGGCTAGGAGCCACAACAGCGTGGGGGCGGGGAGCGTGCTGCCTCCCACAGCTGACATTTCAGCCACCACTGTCCGACAGAAGGACCTAGAATCCATTTGGACCAGTCGCCGGTTTGAGGACTGGCTCAGACAGGAGACACACGGGCTGGAGCATCTAAGAGGGGTGGGATGCGGGGGAGATGCCATCAACAGCAGCCACTTGGAACCCCGGTGCAGGGGTCTGACAAGAATGACCGGTGGAACAACGGGACAAAGCAGGTTTGGATTCCAACAGAAACCTTCTAGAGAACACTCCTGGGGCCACACACTGAAAAGTAAATAAGTGACTAACTATGTGCATGGAGGAGGAGGAAGGAGCCCGCCAAGACCCCACGGGTACCCTCACCCGCTAACTCCTCACGCCTTAGTGTGGGCTGAGCGCGCTCCATCCCGAGGCAGCGGCCTCCTTCAGAGCACGCTGGACAGACACGGACAGAAAATGGGCAAGACGGCGATGTCCCCTTGGAGGCGGCTGGTGTGCACGCCTTCAGCCTGGCGGTCAGGGTCAGCACCCACGGTGATAAATCATGCCGGGTCCGTGATGCTGACGTGAGGTGATGAAAGCGGATCTTCACCTCTACAGCCTCTCTCCCCCGAGCCCGGCCCAATAATGAGAAAAACCTCAGACACATCCCCATAGAAGGGCCTTCTTCAAAACTCCTGACCAATACTCCGTGAAAGTGCCCAGGTCATCAAAAACCGGGAGACCGGAGAGACCGCCACAGCGAAGAGGGGCCTATGGAGACTTGTGACAAAGGGTGATATGGGGCCCTGGAGGGGACCAGGGACAGAAAAAGCAGATGAGTTCCAAACCCAGGAAATCCGATGGTGGAGCTTATTGCAGGGCAGACACATCATATGTGTGAGTCAATACTAGGGAATGCTGGGTGTGTGGCAACACTCAATTGTTTTCTGTGCACTTAAAGCTGCTCCAAAGATAACATTTCTTAGGAGATGAATAAGTAATTATCCTCTGTATTAACAGGTTAATGGAGGGAAGAATCACCTACTTCTATTATCAATTAACTGCAGGAAAAAAATGAACAAAATTCTATATCTGTTTATGATTGCAACCTCTCTGCCAAGAAACAGAGGGCCATCTCAAAAAATAAACAGCAAAAAAGAAAAGAGACCCGCTGCTGCGTGCTTTCTCTCCGGGCTGGAGACAAAGCCAAACTATCCGCACTCCGCCACATCATTGCGGTGAAGCCAGTGTGAGAGTCACAGCCCGCATTCTGGCAAGAAAGGACAGAACATGGTGCCTGTTCACAGACAGCACGCTGGTGAACCAGAAACCGCCAATGGGCTCATGGCGAGGTCTTAGAAACGATGAGTGAGGTTAACAGGCGCACTGGGTGCAAAGTCAGCACACAGAGATCAGCCCTATTTCTACATGCTGCAGAAAATAACCCCCACAGGAATCAAACAGATGCAAATCTAACAAGACCGGCAAAGGATGTGTAAGCTGAACATTACAAAACTCTAATGAAAAGATCAAAGCATACTTAATCGGTGAGATAGACTATGTTCATGGATTGGGAGTCTCAACATTATAGAGATTTTAGTATTTCCAAATTCATCTATAGGTTTATTGTCATCTGTGGTAGCTACATAATTTCATGTTGACTTGATAATTAGGTTATAAGCGATGGAGTCTAGTCTCTCAATCAGGCCACAGCCTGACTGATGCCTCCTTGTGTGTGTGATCTACTCATGGGAATTCTGGGAATTTCCTCTCTTCCTCCCTGGAGGCAGGACACACTCTGCTTCACCTTCCTTTGGAAGAGGCACTGAGAGAGCTGGTGAAGCCATGTGGAGAACCACACCTACACTGAAATGCTTCCACCGCCACTGGATCCAAAAGACTTTCCATCCACTGGCCTATGATCTACCTGCATTCAGTATCATTGCATGTGCTGTGTGAGTTTAAAGAGGAATTTATAGACTGGTATTAGACATATGGGCTAATATCAGACTTATGGAGTTGATCTGGACTAGGCTGGGATGTTTTCTTAATATACAATTGCTCTTTGGTATAAAGCTCTGTCTTATACACGAGTGTCTCTGGATTTGTTTCCCTTGTCAACCTAGATCAATACACCAACCCAATCAAAATCTAGGAGGATTCATTATAGCTATAATGGACCAGCGAAGCCTAAAATATGTATGCAGGGGCAATGAAAGTAGAATTATCTAAAATATTTTGAGACAGACAAAAGTGGGGTGGAGACATCACAGGACCAGGCTGCACGGCGGACTACAGATAGTCTTATAAAGCAGCTCTGAGGGCGCAGTCAATAAGTACTCTACCGTAGTTAAGTGTTGCTGTTAGGTGCCACTGAGTCAGGCCCACCTCACGGGACCCGACCTAAAACTGAACAAAACACTGCCCGGACCTGCACCCCTCACCACTGCTGTCACGTTGAGCCTACAGAGTCAGTCGCAGGGTCAGTCATTCCCCTTGAGAGTTGCTGTCCTTCTCCTTTGCCAAGCAGGGCGTCCTTTTCCAGGGACTGGTTGGTCTCTCCCAACGTGTCTAAAGTCCGCGAGACAAGGCGCGCCCTCCTTTTCTCTAAGGGGCACTCTGGCTGGGCTTCTCCTAAGGCAGATGTGTCTGTTCTTCTGACCGTCCGTGGGACTGTCAATCTTCTTGGCCAGCACCATCATTCCGATGCCTCGCTTCTTCTCCAGTCTTCCTGAGCCAGGGCCCACCTGTCACATGCGAATGTGAGCATTGTAGCCATTGGAACAGAGATCGACTTAGTTTGATGGGATAGACTAGAGATTCTGAAATACGCAGTAAAGCCAAAAGGTATTGCTATGAAATCTCAGAAAACATTATTGAACAAAAATACCCAAATGGGAAGCTACTAATTCTCCACATACCCTCCATTTAGGTCTATGCACCTGATGGTGCCTGGGGGAATGTCTAACCTCTTCATCAGGTCACGGCCTGATGATGACTCCTTGGGGGTGGTAGCTGTATCTTTGGACGAGAGACACAGGGGAGTCCTCTCTTTGGCTCTTTTCCTTGCTAGGTCCTGCGTCTCATGGGTGGGACTGGACGGTCCATGTGGCCTGCCCAGCCTGGGAGCACGTGCCCTCCCACGGTCCTGCTGACCTTGGGTCCCATGTGACTCTGCACCCACTGACTGGTGATCTCCCGGCTTCCTGCCTCACATCTGGTTTCATCCACCAGCTGCAGTGTGAGTATGCAGGGGGCCTGGCCAGCACTTGATTCATGGCCTCGAGGCTACCTGGGATGGGGTGCTTTTGTAACAAAAAGTTCTTTTTTTGATATAAATGTGTCACTTGTCTTCTTTAGAGAACTCAACCTAACACACAATGCTCCTGACTGGATGTTTCCATCTCTCTATCCCTTCCCCGCAGAGCTGGGCACGCCCCTATTGATACCACGTCAGACCGCAGCCCTGGCCCCTCGAGGGACCTCACCTGTACCTGGCAAATGCTCTTTGAACTCAGGAACAAAAGAAGCCCGAGGAAGCAGGATCAGGGCTGTAAGGTGGACGGAGAAGGTCTCCCAGCACAATTCTCACAGGAGAGCCCGTGCTGCCCATGAAGAATCAGCAGGTGAACTGTTCTAATGGGGAAAAATTCCTTGTTGGGACTTCTCTGGCCTTTGCTCACCAATGCAGTTTTGAATTTTCTTAAAACTTTGCCCTGATAATTAGCCCCCTGGTTGCCTGGGGCCCTTAGAGAAAATCTGTCCAGATGATCCCTCTGGGACCCCAAACAACAGCCACCATGACCGTCTGAGCTGACCCTCTGTCTGCAATTTCACTAGCTCAGCAGCTCCCCTCAGAAGCCATTGCTCTGACTGCATGTTTTCTCTGAAGGCACCTCAACAAGATGGGGACAAGCACATTCCTGAGAGGACTGGTCTGCGGCCGGCCACTCACCATAGCGACATATGGAAACACGCTGATTGGGGATAAGACAGTGCACAAATGGGTGGGGACCCCGACACCCCCACCATCTGATGGACCCTTGTAGACCCACACAAATACGCACTGCTGAATTCTTGACTGAGGTTAAAAGGGACTTCAGCTCACTTCAAAAATGCTGTCGCTAACGGAATATCCACACTCAAACAATAAATAAAAGAACCCCGACTTGAATGTCACACCTTATAAAAACAAACCCGAAATAGTTCACAAGGCTTTCTATAAGCCCTAAACGCCGACAGCAGAAACCCAGTATGAATGCGTCGACGCTTCTGCGTCGGGATCCATCGACTCAAATCCGAGATACCACTGGACTTCACCAAGACAGAAAGCCAACGACCTGGTCCGTAAAAGGCAGCGTGAGGCGAATGAAAACACAGCTACAGGTCAGGAGAAGACCCCCGAGACCCCCGGGTCCAGACAGGGACGCTGTGTCCCGAATCCATCCAGAATCTACCAAACTCAACAGTGAGAAAACCAACCGGCCAACTACAAAATGGCCACAGACTTGAGTGGACACGTCACCCAAACGCAGAAGCAGACGGGAAAGCAGCCCGAGGGATATGCAGCATCGTGAGCCCCCAGGGACGTGTGGGTGGGCACTCTGCTGAGATGGCCCCACGCACCTGTTAGAATTTCCCAGGGGACAGGAAGATAAATAAGTGGAGGTGCAACCAGACAGTGGAATATAACTTAGCTCATAAAAGGAATGAAGTACTGATCTATGTGACCCCTTGGGGAATTCTTAAAGGCATTACGTTGAGAGAGAGACTCCCATCTCCGAAGCTAAGTGCTGCTTGGGGACCACCAAGCTGCGATCTGTCTGGGTCCTGACCGGACTCCGTTCACGCCGGTGCCAGCTGAGGGAGAAGTCTCGGCGAACAGAGACCCGAAGCAGGGGGCACAGGGCAGGCTCCACGGCAGGGTGCACTTCAAAGCCCTCAGCCCCCAAGAGAAGTTTAGTTGTATGTAATTAACAGCGAGTAGTAAAACTGTGGACCCCGCCGCAAGCTGGCGACACGAGTCGGTGAGGCAACACCGGTGAGACACCATGTGACACACGGAGGCACCCCCGACCCAAGCCCCGGTGTTTTCAATCGCCTCACCTGCAGGTGAAACTGGGCAGCGAGGAAGGAAGACCGCGGGAGAACCTTCGTACCTGAATGACCCCAACCAGAGCTAGTTCTTCAATGGGCAGAGTGCTCCAGGCACACCTTCTTCACAACCTAAGCCAAACAGTTGTTGACTCAAAGAAGGCTTTGAAGGATCTTTGGGGTTCAAAGTTTAAAGGATGATCTCGGAGCAACCATTTGGGGGCTTCATTCATGCTCCCTGCTCCAGAATGTCTCGATTCCATGAGAATTTGAAATTCCGTTCTGTATTTCTCCTCTCTTGGATCAGAATTCCTCCCTGGAATCCTGGGTCAAAATGCAGAGTCCTGGCAGCCGGGCACCATCTGTCTCTTGAGGTCTGTGTGCTTGACCCTGCGGCCCGGGGGCTGCCTGGCCACACTGTGAGTAGCTGGGGTCCACTGGGCTCCTCACCCACAGAATGGTCCCAAAGTGCACACTGCAGACAATGGTACTACTGGACCTCAGAAACCCTCTAGCTCTTGGACTTGTGGGGACCCGACAGGCTGTGTCCTCGGAGTGAGGACCAGCACTCTTGTGTCCCTGCTGCTGACCACAGCCTCCTAGGAGTACTGGATAACCAAATTAGGTCACAGGTTGGCCACACATGAAGCGGGGTGGGGTGCTGGGCTGGTAGGAAGGATCATGGATGGTGCAGTGGTTAAAGCACCCAGATGCCTACTGAAGACTGGTTCCCACCCATCAGCTGTTCCCTGGGGGGAAGGCGCGGCCTTCCGAGTCGGTGAGGATTGAGAGATTTGGAAACCACCAGCTCTGCTTGTTTCCTCAGAGCTTTGTGGTCTGCCAGGCCTTTCTGCTGCTGAGCTGCACTGGTGGGGGTCAACGGTCGCCTTTTGGTTATGACCGTGTGCTTAACCAGCTCACCGCCAGTGCTCTGTCTGCCAGGCTGAGCAACCATCGCAAAAGCATCCACGTGGTCCAGGAGCCTGCCCAGTTCTGAAACCTGACTGGGGCCCTGCTAATGGGCAGGAAGCTTCTGGAACCTTCGGTCAGCCTCTGCACGTCCGGGCTGCATTAGCAGACGCGTCACGCAGCTGCTCTGGCATGCTAAAAATAGGGTCTTCCGGAGCCCTGTGTCCGGGGTCCGGGGGCCTGGCTCACAGCGGCCCCTCCGTCAACATCATTTGATTTAATTTCCGGAACCCTGACAAACCGGGAGTTGGGGTGCGGGGTGTCTGACTGATACCCACCACGCACTCCTGGCACTGGTTGGGAAGCGCCCGGGGTCTGTTGAATAATGTGTCATTGATAACGCCCCGCCAGCAGCTAAGTTTTGAAGACCAACCCATGAGAAAGGCGCGGCCCCCTTAATTTCTTAATGAATTATTCTGACCACAGGACGGGGACAGTGCAGGGAGAAGGCAGATCATCCCTGACAGAGCTGTCAGAAGGATGGGCGAAAGAAAAACTGGCAAGCTTTAATTTCTCTGCAGAGAAATAAGGAGTTCTTTGGGGATTAATCTCAGTATCAACACCGAGCCTTTGCCTCAGGGCAGCCGAGGAATTCAAAAGAAGTGTGACTGAGTTTAGAGTGATGGGCTCGGCTCACATTATGCACGGGGCTTTGGTTTTCACCTATTCAAATGAGGACAGCCGTGCAGGTACGTGTGTGGAGGGGGGGTACTGGGCAGGACAGGTACCATGAGTCCTCCAGGGGCAAATGCGGAAGAAGGCCGTGGGGGGTGGGTGGGTCTGCCGGGGGACACACCGTGGAAGATCAGCTCACAGAGAGGGGAATAGTGGGCCAGGAGGACAGTCCACATGGTCAGCCAGGTGACCCAGCTTCTTCCTGCTGCCGGAGAAGCAGGGACAATATGTAAGAAGATACTTTTTTGGGGGTAGCATTGTATACTTGGCATCAGAAGAATTTTACTACCTGTCGGTCAGTGTCTTGCTGTGGTGGCTGGCATGTTAGTGTGAGGCTGGACCATGGCTATGTCAAGACCCTTGAAGGGCCACCTTAGTGGACAGGTTTCGAGGGAGCTTCCAGAGTAAGACAAACTAGGAAGAAAGGCCTGGAGACTTACTTCTGTCAAGCAGTCAGGGAAAACCCAATGGATTGCAGAAGAGCCCCGTCCTGCGTTTGCTGGAAGAGGAGTCTGCTGGGCGACGGGGTCTGCACACACCCAGGGGCCTCAGCGATGGGCTCGAGCTGGCACATGTGGTACGGGACCGGGAGACATCATTTTGCTGTGCGTGAGCGGCTATGGGCCCAGGCCACCGACCAGCAGCAGCACCTGTTTTCTTGATAGTCCCTGTGCAGGCAGGCCTCATCCCCCCTGAGGTTTTCCTCCTGACCCGGAACCTTGCTCTGCCCTGCTCTGGGAGGTGCAAACCAAATCAGGTCATCCTTCCACTGTCCACAGACCCCATGCCCTCTCCATCCTCCTCCACTGCCCAGGCTGGAGGTTGAGGTGGACACAGGCCACAGGCCAGGGGGCTTCCGCCTCCCCGTGTGGCTGAAGGCTGCACCCTCAAGCTCCACAGGCATTGCCTGGTGGGGGGACAGCCACTGCCCCCAGCCTACTGCAGTGCTACAGAAAGGTGGGCAGAGCCCGCCCCAGGCATACACACCACCACCTGGCTGCTGAGTGCCAGAGGACAGGGCTGCCTTCCTCCAACACTGGGGTGTCCAACGCCACTCGACAAGAACACAGTGTCTTAGGGAATTACTGACGCACCAAGCAAGATGCGTACACCTGACTGCGGGGGTGCAGCGATCTGTGCAGAAGCGTTCAGAGGTCTCCGTTCCCTAACTGCTGGCTGGGGCACTGATGAATCCGAGAGGCCTGTTAGGAGATGGGGAGCTCAGCTCCCCTCTACATGTATAGCTCCAAAGGGGTGCTCCACATCACGGAGCTGGATTCCCCTCGCTTTCAGTCCTCCAAGAGGCCTTTGTGACCCAGCCCCAGAAGGCATGCCACATCGCTTCTAGCAGGCTCTTCTCTCAGGTGGCTCACCAGATCTACCGTAGTGCAGGGAGGCAGAGACGTGAGAGACTGGCCACCATGTGTCTTTGCCAGGTAGCCTCGATGGCAGGGAGCAGCATGGCTCCCATTTCAGAATTTAATCGGGAACCTGGGTGGGCCGAAAGTCACAAACTTCATGCATGACTGCACTGGTGCTGCACGGCCAGGCGGCAGTGTCCTCACGGCTCCCAGGCCCTTAAAGCTCAGAGTGGGCGTTTAATTCCATGTCTTAGTTATAGAAATAACTGGCTAACACAGGTCTCCTAAAGCCCACGATTCCTGGGATGGATGTCACTGTGTCCCCCTCACATGTATCCACTTACCTCCCAGCGCTCTGGTTTTGCAGGCGGCTACATTATGGGATCGGGGTGAGGTGAGGGGGCGTCGTTTCCTTCCCAACAAAGAGACACCCTCAAAAATGTAGATAATTGCATTGGCAAAATCAGGTGTGTACTTAGCTGGTTCACATGTCCCTGACGGGGAGCCTGGTGGCACAATGGTTAAGTGCTTGGATTCCAACGGAAAGGTTGGAGGTTCGAACCTGCCCGCCGCTCGAGAGCCCGCTGTGACCTGTGACTGTCCACTTCTGTGAAGATGCGGTTAGGAACTGCAGGGCAGGGCAGGGCAGGGCTGCTGAGAGCCACAAGCCAGTGAAGGGCAAAGAAAGGCACTTTGGAATTCGAGAGTCATCCCTGAGCATTTTTTCAGGTGAGACTGGCCATTTGTGCATTTTCTCCGAGGGCCTGTCCGTTCAGATCCTTCGCCCACTCCGTAATGGGGTTGCTTTTCTTGTTGTTGTTGTTGCACTGTAGGGGCTCTTTATACTTCTGTCCGATTAAATTCTTGTCAGATAATTTGGCAGTAGTGTCCCTCGCTCGGTCAGCATGTGTCACTCTCCTGGTAGCTTCCTTTAATACACAAGGATTTTAAGATTTAGATGAAATCCGGTTTATCTCCCAGGAGTTTTGAAAGTTGGTGAGAAAATCTCATTTCCCCCTAAGTGTTCTTTAGGGTCTATAGGTTTTCTGTGGTGTCGTGTGGACGAAACCACGGGCAAATCCGAGACCTTGGAAATTAGCCTCCGTTATTTTCTTTGGGGCATTCTAGGTTTCAATTCTTAAGTTTGGCCATAGACTTATTTTAGCCAATTTATTGTAGGGCTTAGAGTCTGAAGACTTCATTCTCGGGAATGTATGGATCCAAGAGCCCCAGCACCATTGTTTAAAAGAACAAAAAGCAGTTGCTGAATGGTCTTGGGATCTTTGCTGAGAACTCAGAGCCCACAGATGTGAGTGTGCGTCTGAGCACTCGGCTCCGGCTCCAGAGGTCCAGCCTCATGCCAGCCCACAGCTATGTAATATGTTTTGAAACCAGGAAGCGTGAGTTTTCTGATTGGTTCTTCCTTTTGAGATGGTTTTGGCTGTAGTGGGTCCCTTGAAATTCCATATTGACTCCAGGGTGGGGGGTTCCATTCCTGCAAGACAGACTGTTGGAATTTCGACATGGAGTACACGGAATCTGCTTATTGCCTTTGGTAGCACCGTTACGGTCCCAATCCATGAACATGGAACGCCCTGCCATGTCTTTAGGCTTCTTTAAGTCGTCCAGCTGTGCTTTCTAATTCTCAGTGGACAGGTCTTTCACTTACTTGGTTAAATTTATTCATAATAATTTCATATTTTGGCTGCTGTCATAAATGAAACTGCTTTTAAAATTTTCCTCTTCAGATGGTTCCTGGCCAGGGTATAGAAACTCAAGGTAACGATTCTGCCTCGGACCGTTATCTGCCCTGTTGATTTTGTAAACTCAACAGCTTTTCTTGTAAGTGCGTGAATGCTTTAGGATTTTTCTCAATAGAAGATGATGTCCTCGGTCCAGAGACCATTTTACTTCCTGCCCGAGTCCTCTGACTGAAAGTTACAAGACTGCATCGAACCAAACCAGAAGCCAAACTCACAGACATCGAGTTGACCTGACGCCGAGCCACCGGAAGGGGTGAACTTGGCAGTCAAGTTCCGTTTCTGACGTGGGCAGTGTTCCGGACTTTCCCCGTCAAGTCTGACACGAACTGTGGGCTTTGCCCGCCTGGCCTCTGCCAGGCTGACATACTTCCTGTCTCTTTCCCGTGTGTGGAATGTTTCCAATTGATAAAAGGATGAGATCCAGGGGTGTCAAAGAGTTTTCTGAGCCCCCGTTTTGAGATGAGGCAGCGCTTTCTACTATTCATGTGGCTTCTCTGACACTGTTCACAGCACGTACCCCCACGATCCTTTCGCCTGCATGCTGAAGGCGGCGTGCTCGTGTCCTGTTAGGAAGTTTTACGCTGATATTCACAAAGGACATTTATCTGTAGAGTTCTTGTAATAGTGTTATCTTGGCATCAAGGTAACCCTGGCCTTATAGAATGACGTGGAAAGTGTTCTCTCCCGCTCTCGTTCTCAATTGTTTTGGAAGCACCGCTGCTAATTCTCATTTCAATCGTCAGTGCCACTCGCCTGGGGAACCGTCTGGTCCTGAACTTTCCCCTTTAACGGTGACCGGAGGGCAGGGCAGAACTGTCCCCGTGGGCGTCTGATGCGATCACTCTTAATGGGAGTCGATAGCCTCACTTTCCTTCCTCAAAGTTCTTGGTGGTTTCAAACTGCTGACCTTGTGGCTAGCAGCCCATCACGTAACCACTAAGCTACCCTGGCTCCTATGTCCCTTATCTGTTAGGAAACCCTTCACCTTACTTGTTAGAAGACTGTTCAGGGTTTTCCATTCTTTTTGGGTCAGATTAGTCCATTTGTGTGTTTCTTAGGAATTTTGACTATCTCATCTACGCTATCCAATTTTGGGGTACAGTTTTCGGAGTATTCTCATACTTATTTTTGTTTCAGTAAAGCTTGTAGTAATGTTACTGTTTCCACTTCTGATTTTGATCATTTGAAAATTCTTTCTTTTTTCTTAGTCAATCTAGTTAAAAGTTTTGTCCATTCTTAAAAAGTGTAATTTTTCAAAGAACCAACATTAATTCTATTATTTTACTATCCTCCCTTTCATCAGTCACTGCTGTCATCATATTATCTTTCTTTTCTGCTAGCTTTGGGTCTAGTTTACTCTTTTTCTTCTAGTTCCTTAGGGTGTTATTGATTTCCGATTTCTTTTTTTAATATAGGCATTTACAGCCACGAGTTTCCTTAGTGGTACAACTGTGTTGCATCTCATACATTCTGAAATGCTGTGTTTTTGTTTCGATCAACCTGGAAGCATTTTCTAATTTCAAGTGTAATTTTTCCGTTGGTCTCACTGGCTATCATTTGAGGATGTGCCATTTGATTTCCATGTTTTTGTCGATTTCCAATTTGCCCTGGCTTATCGATTTCAGGCTTCCTTCAGTTCTGGTCAGAGTGGCTTCTTCATCTCCTTGCCGATGTCTTTTAGAGAGCGCAACTTAAAGGGTGTTCCGTCTGATACGGTCAGACTGTCTTTCGCGGTTACATCTTTCTGTGTTCTAAGGAATGTCCCCCTACAAATCACGGAGATCTTTTCCACTGTCTTCCAAAAGCATGAGCCGTTTTAGCTTTATGCTTAGGCATACGCCGGCCTCTCCGATGGACCTCCACATATGGTCTTAGGCAGGGAACCCAAGGTCAACTTCCCGCCCCAGGTGGACTGCAAGCGGGTCCAGCACCATTTGGCGATAAGACTCTACTGCCATCGTTGACCTCCCTCTAGAGCAGTGGTGCTCCACCGTCCTCAGGTCGCAACCCTGTCCTACAGTTCCTCATGCGGTGGTGACCCCCCAACCATAAAACTGTTTTCTTGGCTACGCCATCACTGTCATTTTGCTACTGTGATGAATCGGGCGACCCCTGTGAAAGGCTCATTCGACCCCCAAAGGGGTTGAGAACCGCTGCTCTCAAGTCTTTGCCAAAAACCCAAACTGATTGTTCAAGCGTGGGCATCTCGGTGGTCCATATGCCAGTGAGCACCACAGTGTCTGGATGGGTGCGGATGGACAACGCGGATGGACAGTGCCTCAGGCACGTCCTACAGTGTTCTTGTTCCTCTCAAGATTGCTCCAGCCATTCCAGGCCCTGTGCACATGCATCCAACTGTAGAGTCAACGGAATTCGGAATGTAACGGCCAGCTGGCAATCACGATGACATCAAGGACAGGGGATCTTCTGTGGAGAGCTGATGTGGAAACAGTGCCGATCTTCCAGTGACTAAGCCTGATCCACGTGTCCCGGTCCTCTTTCACTGATTTCTATCGGCTTTGTCTTGGGCTGTTGAGTGGCAAAGCCTTGCCTATCTCTTGTTAAAGCGGACCCCCCCAACCCCCGCACTTCATGTTTTTGACACTATTGTAAATGTTTTAAATTTCATTTAAAAAATCTAATTACAGAGTAACACAACTTTTATATAATAAAATTATACCACGTATCTTGTTAAATTCATTTAGTGGTTTTAACAGCTATCTTGAGAATTCTTGAAGGTATCACACACAAAGAGTTGCCTATCTAGAAATAAAGCTGGTTTTACTTACTCTTTTGATCTTGTCTTTTCTCTTTTTTCCCGTTTGCACGAGGCTGTGGTCTTCAGCATTTTAGAATTATGCATGGCGAAGCCAGTATGTAGCAGGTGCTTTACAGTAGACAGTGGGTGCTGCTTTTAAAACGCAGACTCTTAAACTTTCCTTTTTAGTTGGACTCTTGAGACCATTTAATGCCACGGTCAATGTGGTTTAGGTCTACCAACTTGCTATTGGTCCCCCTGTTCTTTGGGTCCCCCTTCCCCTCTTTGGGGTCACCCTTTAGATGTCATTCTATCGTCTCTCCTGGCGCCTTAGCTGCATACCTGGGCTTTAATTCTTAGAGGTATTACAGGGTTGATAATGTACGACTCTCACCTCTCAAAGTCACGTGCTCCTCTTGGAGCATCTAATTTACTAGCAGGGAACGAAAGATTCAAAATAACCTCGATTAAGCAGAACCCTCAAATTACTAGCAAACCCTCCCCCCCCCATTACACTTGTAGGAGAAAGAAACAAGTAAAGAGGAAACTATTTTGCCAGAAATTTTCTAAGACATGCAAGAAGACTCATGTAACATTTGCCATGGAAGAAGCCTTGGGCAATCCCTTCTCCACATCACTTCACTTCCCAGTTTGCAGAGCAAGAGGGATGGCCCTGGACGCGGAGCAGCAAAGAGCATCTCGGCTCCTAGGTGCGCATGCGGCTGTAAGGAGGAGCTGATTAAGGGGCTGCAGGAAGCAGGTTCTTCTCTGGCTCTGTGTAGGCTGGGGCCTGACCTCATCAATCTCCGGGTTCCCCAAGAACGGAGCTGTCCAATGCAACGTGGGAAGCACACATCTCTTCCAGGAAGGAAGTCCCCTAACTAAAAGGCTGCCTTGGGGCTGGGTCCCCGGCTGGAGGAGTCCTGGGAGAAGAGGAGGAGGAAGGTGGGTGGGGAGGGCTGGTGTGGGTCCCACCTCTTTCCATATGTGGAGCACAGGTTGCCACCTCTAGCCAAGTGAGCAAGCAGCCCCCTCACCCGCCACCCAGACAGTAACATGGGAAGGCGAGCTCCACAGACACTGAGGCCCAGAGACACTGTGGTTCTGCAGGTGAGCAGTGCCAGGCAGGACTGGGACCACCCACGATGCCACGCACCGACGAGGACATGGGCGTCTGCCCTTACAAGCTCTCCGTTTCTGATCCTGTCCTTTCCTGGACTCTTACGGTATCACGGCAACTGCACACAAGCTACGGAAGTTGCGGTCTAAGTTTTTCCCAGTTCCACTTAGCCCACCATAGTGGGCGCCCACACGTTTGAAGTCTTACTGCCCTGGGATGCCCCACAGTCTAGAAACCAACGCTCTCTCTTCTCAAGCGGAGCCCAGGGCGAGCGACACTGCACGGCACTGCTGTCGAAGAGGACAGCACTCACCCACCCACTCCCTCCTCCCCTCCCACACTCACGGGAGATGCCTGTGCCTGTCTCAGGACAAACACCATAGGTCCCCTTGGGCCCCCTTGCTGTTGCTAGGTGCCCGCAGTGGGCTCCTACACACAGAGCAAAGCCCTGCCAGTCCTGCATCATCCCCACAGCTGTCCCTATGCTTCACCCCTGGTTGCAGCCACTGTGTCCATCCAGCCTGTCCAGGCGCTTCTGCTTTTTCATGGACGCTCTACTTTACCAAGCATGGTGTCTTTCTTCAGGGACTGGTCCCTCAGGATCATCCAGTCAGTGAACGTGAGACCACATCTCATGCTCCTCGCTTCAGAGGGACACATGCTGGTCCGCTTGTTCTTCTGGAAGCCCACGGTCCTTTCCAGGTACCTGGTCGTCATCTTCATTCCAACGCATTATGTTTTTTCTCTCTGTTCTTTATTGACTGGACGTCATTCTTTGATCACAGGTGAACGGGGAGCACTGAGTTTAGGTGGTTTGTCCGGTCTCCCTGTTCCCCGTCCGCTGCCTCTGCTGGGGATCGCTGCACCTGGCCCCGTTGCCCCAGAGCGACGAACGGGCACAAGAGGTGCTCACCAAAGCTTTACGAGGAAGCGAGAGCCATGGTCACTGGAGAAGAACCCGCAGGCGAGTCAGCCCCGCGGGACCATCAGCACAGGAGTGGGGTGGATGATGCCCAAGTCAAAGGACAGAGGCTCCCCTGGTGGCTCCTGGGCATCCCCAGAGCTGCCGCTTCTGCAAAATGTGCCCTCCAGACCGCCTCCCGCCCCCTGCGGCCATTCGGCGTGGCTCAGAACGTACTGGTGAGTGGGGAGAAAGAACTGACAGGTGCAGAAAAATTCCTTTTCCAATTAAAACCCTAATTAGCTCCATCAGCTGAAGCCCTCGTGAGAGGATTCAGCCGACTGCCGCCTCTGTGTGGTGTGGTGTGGCGTGGCGCGGTGGCATGCGGACCCCACTGTCCATCTCCAATGGTAGTGTGGACAGGGCTGTGGGGAGTATGTCCCAGGCACTTCGTGGGAAGGCAGCACCCCAGGATAATGGCCTGGCTCTTGGCAGAACCCCAGACGGTATCTCGGGCCATGGTTCCCAGACCCCATCCTCTCCTGCACTGGGCTGGGGGTCTGGTCCCACCCTCTCCAACAGCTCAGGGGCCCCCACACAGGGAGCAGATGGAAGGGATTTTGTGATCTGCGCCTTGCGGCTCCAGCCTGTGAATCACAGACATTTCACGTGGGCCTAGGTGTCCCTGCCGGAAAGCCCAGCCCTCATCCTCGAGCAGTGACTGATGCGTGGAACCTGCCCTGGTGGGTCCCCGCCACCCGCCTCCCCCAGACCGAGGTGTCCTGCCTTCGCCTGCCCGTCTCCAGAGCTGAGGCCAGCCTGCGTCATGTGAAATCTCCCCATGCACCCCACTCCCCTCCAGCTCAGCCAGACCCACAGGGCAGAGCAGGGCAGGGGCGCTGCCAGGCCTGCCAACCTCACCATGGACACCGGGCGTGCTCCTAGTCATACAAATTGGCCCATTAATAATATTTAAATGCATTAGCGCTCTCACACACACAGACACCACCACCGATGACATGTTAACACTGTCATGTTTTCTAGGCGAGAACATGGCATGACCGCTGCCCAATTGTCCCCAGGTGAAGGTGAAGGGAGTCGCTGCCCGCCACCCTCCAGGGGCAGGGGCTGACACAGAGCGTCTCTGGGAGGGTCTGAGCTGGCCCGTGCCAGTCTCGCCCATCAGACGGGGCAAACGGTCTCGCTGTTTATCTGCTGCAGGGGAGCGCTCTGGAAAGAAGACAGGAGGAGAAGGCTGCTAATTCAAATGAAAAGCTTAATGCAACTTATAATCAGAGGACAATTTGCAAATCATTAAGAGAAATGTAAAATTCCATTAAAATACAAATCAAGCCGCTCTCTCCGGACTAATAATCTTTTTGATATTATTGTGCACTTCACGAAGTCAGAGCCCGCACCCAGGCCCAGAAACGATCCGTTCTTGCACATGCTATTTACCACAGCCGAGTCCTGTAACGAGAGACGGTGGAGGGGTGATCTGCTATTCAGTGCAGGTACTAATGAAGAATTCCATATATTCTGAGATTTAATTAAAACCCCAAAGATTTCAAATTAGATGCAATTTGAACTGCCTGGGGCAGAAATACAGGAGCTGCGTGGCGAGGGGATCACACTGCAAGTTGATACCGTAATTGGTCTTGATGTATTTTTGTGTTGCTGGGCCGGAGCAGAGAACTCATAACCATATAAAAATTCTCTCTAGATTACCTGCTCATTGAAAATGCCATCAGCCAGGTAGTTCTCCACTAAATTACCATGCTGCTGGAATACGCAGAGTGGCTGCCGGAGTGGAGTGGCAGAGGCGCTCCGCGGCCGATGAGTTATGCATGCGTCGAAACAGCCTTTCTTCTTAGCAAAATGGGCTCGGTTGAATATTAAAATATAATTGGCATTCAACCTAAGTAGCTTAAACCATTTTGTTATCTTCTTTTAAACCGATTTGGCTCTTCCACCGTTATTTTCCAGGATGCGTCCCCCAAACTAATGGCGCCATCCGTATTCCGCTACATTTGTGCCGGGTGACATTTGTCGTAAACAGGCCCCGCGCCGACAGCCTTCTAAGGGTGGCCTTTCATAGCAGCTGCTCTTGAACATCAAAGGCGATGGCGGAGGTGCCATTTATGTAGGTGGCTTGCATATTTCATTCGGGAAAGAGGGGCAGGACGGGGCCTTCCCATGGAAAGTCTAAGTCCTGGCCCAGTGAAGAGCCCTGTGCCTCCCAGGCTCAGGCCCGGGGCCTACATCAGCCCGTCGAGGAGAAGCAAGAGCTGTTTGGGGGCGTGGGGTCGGGGAGGCAGTGCAGCCCCGCTGGGAAAGGCTAGGAAGGGGTCCTTTCCACTACGCACACACCAGCTGATGTGCCCCCTGCCACATGACCCACAGCACTCAATAAAAGAAGTAGCTGCCACAGAGGCAGGGAGATGGGACATGATTACAAGGGTGGATGGAAGGACAGGGACAGGGCTCACTGCCGAGGACACTTCCCCACACAGCGTCCTGGTTGACCTCTCAGGGAAAGACAGACACCTGAGGGCATCTTTCCCAACGCGCCCGTCTGATCTGTGGCCAAGGCTGGAAACCAAGTAGCGCCCCCCCCCCCCCGCCCCCTGGCAGATTTTGTTTTCTTCTTCAGGAATGGCTTAGCCCATGCCATTCACACGTGCACAGGGGTTGCAGGGGCCGGGAGGGCTCCCTGTTTGGTCCTGGAAATGTCTCTGAGCCGAGAGGCCCCCACCCCCTGGCTACCCCGGACGTTTTCACTCTGACACGCAAGGCACAGCCTGTAGGAGAGGAAGCCGACAGGGGAAGCGCACCTCGCTGGGCAGCCGAGGGAGGAGGCGCGCTGCAGGTGCGGGAAGGAGTGCGGGAGTGCACGTGCCTCTAGACAGCCGTGCAGCATCCCCGGCGTCACTTTCACATCAGGGTTCACCTAGTTAGCACATGGCTAACGTGGAGTCAGCTCCGCACACCTTTCCTTTGCAGCCCCGCTTTCTCCATCAACGCTGACAGCAGAGAGAACTCCATTACCTCCTGCCCGTGATGCGCGGATGCAATCAGGTGAACCTGGAAGGATGTGAACATGCAGTACTTGACGGCACCAAAGCACGCACTTCAGCCTTCTCCTTGGGGACCCGGCAGTGGGACTCCAGAGGAAAGAGGCACATTGCAGAGGCACGTCTGCTGCTGTCGTCTAACTTTAAAATCGCTCCCTCGCTGGGCAGCGCCGACTTTCCAAAGGCCCTCTCACTTGAGACGTCACCCCGGGAGGGACATTCCTGGGGGACTCACACCTGCTCACTTGCTCCTCCTCGAGGCCGGGCCCACGGAGGCCATTGTGAGGACAGGGCGGAGGGTCTTTCTGAAGGTAGGGACGTGACTAAGAGGCACTTGGGCTGCTCACTGCAAGGTCAGAGGTTCACATCCACCAGCCAGCCAATCCTCAGGACGAAGATGAGGCTGCCGGCGCCTGTGATGACGGCCAGCCTCGGGGCCGACGGAGGGTCACTGTGCATGAAGACCCGCAGGATGGCAGTGGGTTGGGTTCATTTTCACTGGCTGGCTGCTTAATGACTAAGCTGGAGGCTACTCTATTTTACCGTGAATAGTTTCCCGTTAAAAGCAGTCCTTACTGTCTGCGGTTAAAAGAGTACTTTTAAAAGCCTTCCCATCTCAGGCACCGTGAACATGTTGTCCCCGACCCCAAGTCTCAGCTAGCTTGGCCTTAACTCCGTGTGAATGTCTGAGGTTTGGTGTGTTTTCCTTTGACTTCCTCCCTCCCCCCATGACTTGCTGTGCTCACTGCACATTCGGGCTGCTGCCCTGTGGAAGGAGGCAGGCTATTTTAGGTGTTTCTGGTTAGAAACTGCCAGCCGAGTGCCAAGCCTCTCACTCCTGCTGTACCCTCGCCGTGGCATTGCTCTAACCCCCCACTGTGGCTTTCCCGTCGCTGCAGCCCTTTACAGTAAAAGCCGTTCTTCAGATGTGGTCAGGTCTTCGGCCTGGCCTGCGAGGTCTGAAACTGGTGCCTTCCTGGCGACCTTTGCATGTGGCTAGCGGACTCTTTGGGACACCGGAGGCCCTGGCAGAAGCCACTCAGCAGCTTGCCTCCCTCGGATTCACATAGACTTCGGGGAACCTGGGACCCGGTCACCTTGCAGATCTAGGATGGTACTTCCACTTAACTTGGCTTCCCCGGAGCCCGATGTAACTACCGATCAGTCACAGGGCTCCTTGTGTGGCCCACTCCCAGCGTGGCAGGGCTCACCGAGCCCACTGGCTCTCGCCCAGGACAGGGTGCGTGTTTTATCAATGTTTCCCATTACGATGAGTTTGAGGCTGTCCTGTGGGTGAGGGCACGCGGAAGCCTGAGCAGCAATAGGAGACTGGGCTCCCTCTTAGGGGAAGGAGGCCTTGGTGAGCACTCACAGGGATGCTGCTTGCTCCCGGCTGGCCCGTTGCACCGCTCAGTTCTCTAGAGACCTAAGCGTCAGTGAGCTGTGGGCTTTGACGGAAAAACCCCAGAGAGAAGATATGCTTTAAGTATTTGACCAGAGAGTCGCGAGTGAGATGCTGCCCCAGCAGACGCTAAGTCTGAGCAACACTGAGCTCCCGAGGACAGAACCCCTGGCCTGTGCCTGCACAGCTTCCTGGCATGAGGGTCGAGAGGACAGGACCTCATACAGTTTCCTGGCTGGAGGTTCGAGGTTCTGCTCTAGCTGTTCCTTTCGCGGCCAGGAAAGGGGAGCACACGGGGGCTGGCTCATTGGTGGTGATGATGCCCTTGGCGGGAACCCGAGGGCCCCGGCTACCCTCCCAGCCACCCCTGGGTGCGGGTCAGCCACCACCCCTAGCCCCCAGCCTTCTCATGGCCCTCTCAAGGCCTCAGGCGCAGACTGCCACACTCGCCCTCCCCCAAAGCGCAGTTCGGCAGGCTCTGGCTGCCTTTCTTTGGTGCTCACGTTTCTTTTGTGGCCCTAGCTGGGCCGGTGCGCCGTGGGACTGCGTGGCTGCCCCAGTCTTCCGGGGACCTGGGGAGCTGCAGGGACTCGCTCGCCGAGGCTGCGGCACAGGGAAGGAGTGAGTCTGCGCAGCTGTCATGCAACGGGGTTTCATAGCCACGAGCTAATAGCTGTGACGAAGGAATTATTAAAGTGTTAAATATTTCATTTAAAAAGGAACATTGCAGTCACTTTAAAAAGAAAACTCAGAAGTCATCTCTTAAACCCATCAGGTGTGAGACAGCTGGGGAGAAAGAAGGCTCTGGGGCGGCCGGGACCCCGGGAGGGTGACCGGGCCAGAGCCTGGGCGGAGACGCTCCCTGGGTCAGCCACCTGCCTGGCTAGGGCACCGCTCTGGGGGAGGGTCTCTGAGGGGCAGGGGCACACGCTGCGCACCTGCCGTGAGGGGCCCTGGGGCCCAGTGGTTCCAGCACACAGGGCTGATCAGCGGGAGGAAGGCGAGACGAGGCTGCCTCTGTAAAGATCCCAAAGACCCAAACCAAACTGGTGCCACTCAGCGGAGGCCGGCACGCAGCAAGCCTCTAGGACAGGGCGGCGGACAGGGCAGAACTGTCCCTGTGGGTTTCTGAGACGCTGACTCTCGACAGGAGTAGAAAGCCTGGTCTGCTGGTGGCTTTGAACTGCCATGCCAACTCGTAACCACTGCACCACCGGGCCTCCCCGGAAAGGCTTACAGCCTCGGAAAGGCCGTGGGGCAGAGTTTGCCCCACCTGCTGGGTTGCTAGCAGGTAGCGGCAACAGCAGTGGGCTTTCAGAGTGGGGCGGAAACAGCCCTGGTGGTACCAAGGTGGAGCGGTTCCCCTGCGAACTGAAAGGGGAGACGAGAGCCTTGGAACCCAGGGGGGGCATCCTGCCCCGCCCTGTAGGGTCTCTGAGGGTCCGAATTGACCTGAGGGCAGTGGGTGTGAGTGGTGGTACGGGTCCTCACTTGTGGACCCGTGGACTGGACCTTGCTCGGACAAGGGTCTTTTTCGTACCAGAGCAGGTGGTGGTGGGGTTGTCCTCAGCCCATCTGAGTGGTACCCTTGTGCAGAAGACCCGCCCCCCCCCCCACAACATGCAGGAATAAGTTCATGTGAACAAAGACACATCTAGAACGAACTGGGAAGGGACCAGTAATGACCTCCGGAGTCGTGGTCAGAGCATGGCCGGCCCAGCAGTCACCCTGCCTTCAGGCTTCCGGAGGCATCCAGAGCTGGGAGACAGGGCTGGGCTGTTCCCGAAGGGCTCCACTCCTGGGACCTGTCACGGCAGCTCTGGCCTTCCCAGGCCGCTCGTCCAACCACTGCCATGACCACTGCGATGCCGGGACTTTCACGATAAGCAAATGCAAAGAAGCCGGGGAGTGCGCCCCGGGCAGAGGCGCTCACACCCTCCCTTTTTACGAAAGAGACACACGTAAAGGCTGGTTCCAAGACTAACGCCCCGTTAAGTAAACACTTGCTGGAGAAAAATGAATTCAAAAGAAATCACACTGACCTTTGTGGGAGGTTTGGTGAGAGGCGGGGCTTCCTCAAAACCACTTGCTCTCAAGCAGAGTCACTCGGAAAAGGATGCGGTCGGCATCGCTAATAAGCGAGAGCAGGAACCCCCAGATGTGGCTAACTTTGCTTCTTCCCCCCCCCCCCCCCCATCAAGACTGAAGGGACTCCTTCAGCAGTTCACCTTTCACTGGGCTGTCTTCCGGGCCGGATGGACCTGACGTTCGGGCTGAGAAACCCTATCTGTCCAGGGCCCGGGCAGGAGTCGCCTTGCCGATGTCCAGGCTCCTGGTCTGCTGCTGAGCTGGCTCTTAGCAGGAGCAGCCAAACAATTTCATGCTACTCATCACCCTGCAGAGGCTGCCCCAGGCCGAAAGAACCTCTGAAATTTCCAGGTCCGACCAGGCTAAACTTCACAAGCAGCAAGCTCGTGTGTTTCACCTAAAAGCATGTTTTTTGTGGGTGGCCTTCAACCAGCAAGGAGTCTTGGGGGCATCAGGGTGAAGCATGGGGTTGCTAACCAGGAGGTCAGCAGTTCAAAACCATCAGTTGCTCCAAGGGAGAAAGACGAGGCTTTCTACGCTGGTGAAGAGTGTGTGTCTTGGAAACCCATAGGAACGGTTCTATCAGGGTCACTGTCTACTCCCTGGCAGTGAGTGAGTGAGTGAGTGAGTTCAGCCAGTAAGCGCTTCAGGACCTGCAGGATCATCTCCTAGACCTGACGCCCACAGTGCAGGGGGCTAACCCTAGCTCCTAGTGATCCCACAGGTCAGGGCAGAGCTGCCCCATGGCCTACCCATGGCAGCAAAGCTCAATGGGCCCAGAGCCAGCCAGACCTAGGAGCCGAAGCTTTGATGGGGTGGAACACTGGAGACCCTTTGTTACAGATGAGCAAGTAAGCAAGCGTCAGTCTCTGCTTACCTGGCTTATTGGGTAATCGGACTCTGCACATCTGGGGCCCTCATCAATTAACTCCATGTTAGCGATTTTATGACCACCTCCCCCTCCCCTAGCTACCCCATAAAACGTGACACACGGGTGTCTCAGGGAGCCAGATTAAACCCACCTGCGTGACCCAGGCTCACGTGTGGGGCACACTGTGATAGCAGCCACCACACATCAGCTGTGGGCAGAGCCTTCCCCAGAGGGGGCCTCCCCAAAGACTGCCCACTCCCACGAGGGAGCCCAGACTGGAGACTGCCCACCCCCATGAGGGGTATCCCCCAGGAGAAAAGCACCCACAAGGACCCCTCTCCCAGAGACAGCTCATCCCCACGAGGGAGGGCCCCTATTCCAGAGACGGGGGCCTTCCTGCACCTTGCCCATCTCCACTCTCAGGCTCGGCTCTTCACAAAAGCACAGCAGCCCCTCCACCAACGGTGAGGACAATGCTCTGACATCCAGGATGTCTTCGGGTTGAGCATGCATCTTAGGGACATGCGGAGCTCTGGCGGCTCAGTGGGTATCAGGCTCTGGGGTGCTAATCGCAAGGTCAGTAGTTTGAACCCACTCGCTGCTCCATGGAGGAAAGACAAGGCTGTCTGCTCCCCTGAACTGACAGTCTGGGAAACCCAAAGGGGCAGTCTGCTCTGTGCCGTAGAGTCCCGTGCGTTGGACTTGACCCAAGGGCATGAGCTTTTGTTCTGTGTGTGGGGAAAGCAGAGTTTTTTCTCATGGATACAAGGGAGCTTTGAAAAGTTCATGGGCCAATTTCAGTGATCTTTTTGTTCCGTTTTTGAAGCTTGTGTATCTATGTATCTATTCCTGGTACTGCAGTGGGTTGTCTTGGGCAGCTAACAGAAAGGCTGAGTTTGAGCCCACTGGCAGCTCTACAGGAGAAGAACGAGGTAGTCTGCTTCTGTGCCCCCGTGCCCCGGGGGGCTGGTTGGGCAGGGCTGAGATGGGTGGCCCTGGGCAGTGGCAGTGTGTTTACTCAGGCCCACATCTAGGAGAATCCACCTGCCGGTATGGAAACAACACGTAGCTAAAGGGGACCCTGGCCCTCCCCTCGTGGGAGTGCTGTCATCCCCAGAGAGCTCTGCCCTGACAGGCCCAAACCAAGGTGGGACACCCCTTAGGGGAACTGTGGCCAGGGAAGCCGCTAGGAAAGACCAGAGCTAAGAGTGTGAGCTAGAGAGACAGACATCAACAACTATTGGTGACAAGCCAGCCAGCCCCCCTCTCTGAGGTTCAGCTACCCTCAGGCCTGGTTGGCTGCTGGCAAACAGAGTGCTGAAGGGGGCAGCAAGCTTGCCTAGGACCTGTTGTCAGCCACCTACGGTATTGTTCAGATCTCTGACGGCCAGAGGCCAGGGCCAAGCTGCGGGCATCATTTCCAAGGCCCCTGCCCGGACTGCCTTTGGCTCTGGGCCGGGACAAACTGGGTCGGTCCCCACTGGGAGGGAAGGCGTATCCCCAGCTCGGCCCCTGGCTTGTCTCATCTACGTGGCAGGCAGAGTAGACACAGGGCCTGTGCTGGGAGCAATTGCCGGGACGGGGCGGCAGAATGCCCACCTGTCTGGAACACCGGGTGGTGGAGCTCAGGCACTGGGATGGTCCCGATGGCGGCAGGTGTCTGGAAGTATGTCTCCAGCCAGGCAGCGCAACAGGCCAGTGGCTCCGCCAGCTCCTCTGGAGAACGCTGGGTCACGCCGGGGCTGCAGAAAGAACAGCAGAGCCTCGTCACCCTCTGGGCCAGCCCCTCCCCGCCCCCATGACGCGCACAAGAAACAATGCCCAGGGCTCGGCCCCCCTGCCAGGGGCTCACTGTCAGGGGGCTCTTCAGGAGGTGGGCTGTGGGAGGCTAGGAAGATGGCCTGTCCACCCAGTCTCCAGCTTCAGGATACACCTACCACTGTGTTGAGGGTGCCCACTGGGGCCAGGCCAAGTGCCTCTGGGGCTGGAGGGAGTTGAGGGCAGGGAAAGGGGGGCTAGTGAGGACCCAGAGGAGCTGCCCCACTCCAGGCCACCCCACATGCAACCAGACACCCGGTGGAGTCTCCATATAATGCCTTGATCCAGGGCGTACCGAACACCCCCACACGACCCCTGTAGCTGCGGGGGGTTCCTTCTGAGGAAGTACTGGAGACCAGAGCTGTCAGGACCCTGGAGCAGCACCCCGCTCAGCTGATGGGACTCCCTGCAAGACCCTCTGCAGAGGGGGTGGGATTCTGGCCGCTGGGGAGGGGACCCTCGCTGGGGCTTGGACTCTGGCCCCCCTCAGCCAAGGGGGGGGCCTTAGCCAGGCAGCCTGGGCTCGCACACAGAGGTGGTTGACATGTAGCCTTTCACAGTCTCTGTCATTCTTTTTCCGTTGAAATAATTTGGGGGGAGGAGGGCACACATGGGACCGCTTTGCGCCCATGGCAGCCATGCATACCTCTCAGGGACACTAGCAACACGCTCCGGTTGTGCAGTGCTGCCCGCCCTTGCGGTCCCCTTGTACAGGCACACACTCACTGCCCATCCTTATGTCTGGTGCCTCCTTCCCCCCCCCGGAGGCACTGGGGCCTGGTGGCTCTGAGAGGGACAGCCCTAGCCTGTAGACATTCGATTCTACTTGGGCGAGGCCACGGTTTGGCTTAAAGGTGACGTTAGGGGGTCATCTCCTTTTAAGAAGCAGACACTTCCTCAGGGTGTTCTCCGGCCTCCGTGGCCCCAGGTGATCTGGATTCCAGGAGAATTTGGAACTCTGTGCTGCACCGACCCTCTTTTGATCAGGCTCCGTCTACAGAAGCCTCCATCAAAGGGTCTGTCTTGGCAGCTAGGCCCCATCTCGCTCTGGTCTGCAGCAAAGGAGGCCTTTGGACACGCATTCCCTGTGGGGGGGGGCGGGTGGGGGCATTTACACCCGAGAGGCCGGGCTTCGCCATCCATGCCAACCTGATTTCTCTCTAGAGTTGCAATTCCTCCTTCCCTTCAGAGATGCCCTGAGTCCTCAGGGTGCCCCAGCCCACCAGGGTGCTGCCCTATGCAGAACGCTCTCTTCACCCAGCTCAGGGAATTGAGATGTGTTTCCCAGTATTTGCCGCTCTTAAAAGGATATGTGCAGAATTTTTATAGTGGTAAAATTCATCTTAAATTGATTTTTTATGCCTGTGCTAAAGATCTCAACCCCGATGTACTCTGCAGTGCTCCTTTTTAACTCTTTGCCTATTGGCATTAGATAACCATTCATGGGTGAAATGTAATTAAACAGCTTTGGTTCAGAAGCAAGGATTTATGATACTAAATTTAAAATGAATGGCATTAAACACACACATAAAACCAGATTCTTAAAGCCATGACACAGATTTCCATTTCTACAATAAAATGAAATTTATTCCGCCGCCCTGCCCTCTTCTCCAACCTCGCTTTGCTCATCCCTGGAATCGTTGGGGTGCGGGATCAGGAATAATGCTCTCATTACAGGGGAGTTCCTCCAGGAGCCCTGTCCATGAACCCTGAAACCTGGATGATTACAGGCTCTTTGGGCCAGGCATCTAAAACCCCTGCCTCTTCTTTCCTGTGAGCCCAGCAACCCGCTAATCACAAAGTCACGGTCTCTGGACCACACCTGTGCCTGGGGCAGGGCGAGGTCAGCTCAGGCAGTTTCTTGGGAGGCTGGTGCTGTGCTGTCCTCCTCCTCCCCACCTCCACTCCCGCTGGAGGTCAGGCCACTGTTCTCCACTGGGGTGCATGGCTGACATCTGGAACCTGATCACCAGGCCTCTCCTCCTGGTCTCCCAGTCACCCTGAGTCTGGATGCTCTGCTGAAACCCATTCAGCATCACAGCCACACACCAGTGCCCACAGATGGATGGGTGGACAGTGGCTGTGCATGAGGGCACTGGCCAGTTCTGCAGGAAGAATTCCACCAATGAGCCTGGATGGACTTGTCTGCTGGACTCAGGCTTAGAGGTCGGCTGGGAGGGCGTCAAGCTCCTGCAGATGGAGATGTGACCCAGCTGGACAGAGGCAAAGACGGGCCCTTCCCTGCCCCTACAACCTCCTCCCAGGATGTCGTGCTCAGCAGAATCATTCTGAGAAGTCCAGTCTGGTATGGAGCCCTCTGAATTTCTTCGCACATGACAGGAGTGTGCTGGCTGATGGCTAGGAGAACATGGCTTGCTGAGTGCTCTTGAACATATTATCTTGTCCACGCACCGTCCAGCTCTCTGCTATCTATCCTCCCACCCATCCATCTGTCCATCCACCCAACAGCCATCATCCATCTATCTCCCATCCATCCATCTATCATCCTTTCATCCATCCGCCCATCTGTCCATCTACCCACCATCCATTCATCCATCATCCATCTCCTATCATCCATCCATTCATCCAAGCACCATCCGCCCATCTGGTCATCCACCATCCATCCACCTACCATCTATCACCCACCATTTATCTATCATCCATCGTTCCATCCATCATTCCATCATCCATACGCCACCCACCCACCCATCCATCCAACCTCCATCTGGTTACCCACAATCCATGCATCTTAACACAGCAACACGAGTCACGTGCAATTTGCTTTAAGGGTTTCTTCTAAAAATACGCCAACTGTTAGCAAACCCCGGGACTACCGAGGGTAGATCAGAAAGCAGGGCACAGTTTTTGTGGACCTTCCCCTTTAAGGGTGGCAGGTCCCTACGGAGGCCACTCCGAGTCCCTGCTTATGAGAAGCGGCTCCTGAGAACATCTCCATGAAGGACCGTGATTGAAATCCACATCAATAGCCATCGTCTTCCTCTCAACCCCAACCGGGAAGCGGGGGAGCAGTTCCACTGCCATGGCACAGGAGTCTGCAATGGGGCCTGTCTCACGCAGTCAAGGGCATGTGTGAGAGGACGGCCGTCCTGCCACCAGCCCCGAGCTGGTACTCTGGCCCTGACACTACTAGGAGCGTGATGGGAGTGCGCCAGTGAGACTCAGGCATCGCAGCCAGGGAAACAAAAAGCTGCACAGGGCCGACACCACCTGTGGATGAAGCTGTGCCTCGCCAGAGCCTCTGGCTGGCCCCGCCACAGCTGACAGGAGGGAACCTGGAACAGGCCTCCGTTGGTCCAATGTGGGCATGCCAGGGGAGGCTTGGACAAGGTGGAGGAGGACTTCAGGGGCCTGGTGTGGGAGCCTGGACTAGAGCCAGCTTGGGCACCCACTCTCATTCAACACACTGTGCCTGGCTGGCATGCTGGAGCTGGGCACCAGGATCTGACTCTGGCACTCCAGAGATGTGGCTGCCAAGTATCAGGGGCACAGCCCTTGTTTCCTAAGAGGGAGGTTAGGTGTCTAGCAAACACACCATCCCATAACCAGCCTCATTCCACTTCTTCTTTTTAAAAATCATTTTATTGGGGCTCGTACAACTCTTATCACAATCCATACATCCATCCATTGGGTCAAGTACATTTGTATATTTGTTGCCATCATCATTTTCAAAACATTTTCTTACTACTTGAGCCCTTGGTATCAGCTCATTTTCCCCTCCCTCCCTCCTTCCCTCATGAACCCTTCATAATATATGTTATTATTATTTTCCCATATCTTGCACTCTCCAATGTCTCCCTTTTCCCCATTAACTGTTGTCCGTCCCCCTGGGAGGGTGCTATTGGTAGGCTATTGTAATCAGTTTCCCCTTTCTCCCCTCACCTTCCCTTTCCCCTCCTGGTATGGCTACTCTCACTATTGGTCCCAAGGAGTTTATCTGTACCCATGTACATGCTCTGGTCTAGCCAGATTTGTAAAGTAGAATTAGGGTCATGATAGTACCGGGGGGTGGTGGTGGTGGTGGTTGTGGCCATGAGAGGAAGCATTAAAAAACCAGAGGAAAGGTGTATGTTTCTTCAGTGCTATACTGCACCTTGACTGGCTCGTCTTCTCCCTGAGACTCTTCTGTAAGGGGATGTCCAATTGCCTACAGATTGACTTTGGGCCTCTACTCTGCACTCCCCCGGCCCCCGCTCACATTGACATCATATTTTGTTCTGGGTCTTTGATGCCTGATCCCGTCAACACCTCATGATCACACAGGCTGGCTTGCTTCTACCATGTGGGCTTTGCTGCTTCTCAGCTAGATGGCCGCTTGTTTACCTTCATGAAGCCTTTAAGACTCCAGACACTGTATCTTTTGATAGCTGGGCACCAACAGCTTTCTTCACCACTTTTGCTTATGCACCCACTTTGTCTTCAGCAGGAAGGTGAGCCTCTCAGAATGCCGGATTATTAGAATAAAGTGTTCTTACGCTAAGGGAGTACTTGAGTGGAGGCCCAATGTCCATCTGCTTCCTTAATACTAAACCTATAAATCTATGCACATAGATCCACTTCTTGTTCTGATCTATCAGCAACCTCAGGTCTGTTGGGTAACCCTTTGGTGGCCAGGACTGAACTGGGACGAATGAATTCTAAGTCCTGATCCTAGTTGTGTGTGTAGGCGGGGGTAGGAGGGAGAGTTTCTGAGTGGTGTAAAGGATTAACGAGTTTGACTGCTGACCGGAAGGCTGTAGGTTCGAGTCCATCAAGAGGCTCTTGGAAGAAAGGCCTGGCGTTCGATCGACCAATGGTTAGTCACAAACCTAACCCTACAGGGCAGGCTATCTCCTTTGACACACGTGGGTCACCATGAGCTTGAGTCCCTATGCACAGCAGAAGCAACATCCTGTCCTGAGTCACCCTTGCTCTGTGGCTGTGACCATCGTGCCAGCCCATCTTGTCGAGGGCTTTCCTCTTTGCCACTGCCCCTCCACGTGACCAAGCATGTCCTTCTCCAGGAACCTGGTCTCTCTCGACGATGTGTCCACAGTAAAAGAGAGGAAATTTTGCCATCCTTGGCTCTAAGGAGCCCTCTGGCCGTACTCCCTCCAAGATGCATCGCTGGTTCCTCTGGCAGCCGTGGTCCCCTGGACGCATGGGGTTGTGTGGTGCATGGGGACGGAGCTTGCTGCACAAGCTGTCCACTCACTGCAGGGCCAGCCTTTCCCTGGGGGTGGGTGTAGTGGCCACAGAGTTACAAGAGACAGATTCTGCTTCCCCTACAGGCTTCACAGCTGCGACCCCACCCTGGCTCCCAGTAGTGCTGAGCTCTCCCTGGGGAGGTGTAAGCCCTGCCAAGGACATTCTGGACACATTGCTGAAGGTCAAGAAGCAGCCCAGGGCTGATGGAGCATGGCCCGAGGTCGGGCAGCTGAAAGGACATGCTGGGCCTCTTGTTCCCCTCAGCCTTCCCACGGGGCTCATGTGGTCAGCACTTCACAGCCCAACCACGGGGTGGGGGACAGACGCAGCTGGACTTTGGGGTGCGCCTCCCGGCTTTATTGGCAGTAGAGGAGCCTGCACCTCCTCATCACCGACGGCATTCTCCTCCCCAAAGTCACTGGAACGAAGAGCACTTGGCTGGAATCCATCAGCTGCTGTAATGCAGACCAGAGCTCATTCCTGGGCCTCCCGTCAGGTCGGCACCTCAAGCTGCAGCCGGAGGGGAGAGCCCACAACAAGCAGGGCTCAGAGCACAGGGGTCTCCAGGCTCAGAGAGCACGGCCCGGCCCATATGCTCTTGTCATCACTGGACAGGGCTGCAGGCCCTGCACCCGGGCGCTCACTGAAGTCATGGGAGAGGGGCCCTTGGAAAGAGTTCCACAGACGTGCATGCTCCTGAACGCATCTGGAAAGTGGCAGGGCATTGGAATGCGTCCTGTAGCCAGGCTAGAGGGAGAGTGGTCAGTGAGGTGACCCGGGGAACAAGCTGGATGAGCAGAGTTACCCCCTCCCAGCACCTGGGGGCAGGCAGAGGCCTTGGGGACAGAGGGAAGTACCCTGCTGGATCCACAATCAAGGCTTCTGGAAGCAGCAGTCATGAGAGGCAACGATGCACTTGCTTGGGGAAATCTTAAAATGTGGATGACCAAGGAGGTTACTTTCAGGTGCCCAACCGAAGCCCTGTCATTGCCAACGTCCTACGCGTGGGGCAGTTGGACACAGGAAGAATCACTGTTTGAATCGCGGTGCTGGTAAGGAATGTAAACAGTAGCATGGACTGCCAAAAGGAGCCCCCACTGTCGTGGAGGAAATATGACCAAAATTTGCCCAAGGGGCATGAATGGCAAGCTGTCGTGTCACGTAATTTGGGCACATCATCAGGAGAGACTAGTCTCTGGAGAAGGACCTCACGCCTGGTTAAGAGGAGGGGCAGCGACAGAGAGGAAGGCCCTCGAGGAGACAGACAGACACGGTGGCTGCAGCCACGAGCTCAGACCTAAGAACAGCTGCGAGGACCACGCAGGCCCAGGTAAGCAGGCCCGGGTAAGCCTGTTCTGCTGCTCACAGCACCACTGTGGGCCAGAGCCTCCCGACTGGACAGCACCTTACCGCCACACTGCCACAAGGGAAACCTAAAGTCTGATGCGGAAATAAGGCCGGCAGATGTCAGGCCATGCCACTGACACAGAGAAGGGACTCCAAAGGCCACCAGGGGTCTGACCACCAGGGGATCACCCCACAGACTCAACTCAAGTCTAGCTGGTATTGGCCATGGCCTTGAATCAGGAAGACAATGAGGATGCCTGCGGAGCATCCCCTGGGTATTGGGTGCTGTCCCCAACAACCCACCAAGGGATTACACCAATTGTCCACACACCCTGAACCCTGAACACCCTGCATCCCCTGGGGCTGCGGCTGCCTCCCTCAAGCTGGAGGCAGCGAGACTAGAACAGCTTCACCCTCAGAAGATGTGGGGGTGCCAGAACCCTTCCTGCAGGCCGTGGGAGACCGGTTGCGGCCTGGACTGTGGAGAGAGACCCACACGAGAGTGTGTGAGAGCAGCCATCGCTGAGCCTGGCATGCTGTGTCTGAGTCTGTCTGTTGAGAGATGTGGTTGCTGTGCCCCTGCTCTCTAAGCGGGAGCTCCAGTGTCTATCCCTGACCTAGCATCTCTCTCATCCTGGGGTAACCCTACCCAACAAATCTCTTCCGTGCCAGTTGAACTTACTCAGCCATGGTGGAGCTGGACAGAACCAGTCGAAGACCTGACTCATCAGCAAAGAAGTAAAAAGCTGAACAAATGGGCATGAAAGATCAGAAATACACTACAGATTATATATTTAAAAAATAGAAATAAAATGCCCCAACTCAGAGCCTTCAAGGTGAGTCCTCCTCACAGCGACCTTATAGGACAGGGCAGAACTGCCCCTGTAGTTTTCCTAGGCCGTCATTCTTTATGGGAGTAGAAAGCCTTGTTTATCTCTCACAGAATGGTTGCTGGTTTCGAACCATTAACCCTGCAGTCAGCAACCCAATGTGTAATCAACAGGCCACCAAGGCTCCTCCCCCCAAAGATAAGCATGATCAATAAATTAGTAAGTTATTTATTCTTCACTGAGGTGAGAACGCTTGCCATCTGTGTTAGTCTGGGTTGACTAGCCAAACAAATTCATAGATACTCACATATGTATAAGAATGAGCTTTATATAAAGAGTGATTGTATATTAATAAGACATCCCAGCCCAGTCCAGATCAAGTCCGTAAGCCTAATATTAGCCCATCTGTCTGATACCAGTCTATAAATTCCTCTTCAGACTCATGAAACACATGCAATGATGCTGAGTGCAGGAAGATCCCAGGCCAGTGGGTGGGAAGTGTGGATCCAGTGGTGGTGGAAGCATCTCAGCGTTGACATGAGTCTCCATATAGCTCCTCTAGCTCCAGTGCTCTGGCTCCATCAGCTTCGCTCCATGTGGCTTGTCATCAGGAATACGAAGCAGAGGGTGTCTCTGTACGTGAACTCAAGTGAGCTATTTATCTCTGTAGCGCCTCCATATGAGGTCGTCCAGCTGTGACCTGACAGCCTAAACTTCACCCCTTCGCAAGTTGACACCAGCTTATGTGACTGCCCACACCATTCCAAACACATGGATTTCTCTATTTCTTTACTTATTAACTTATTTTCTTATGATGAAAACACAATGGAACGCCAATTTTAAGGGCAGTGACGTGTGAATTTACTGGCTGAAATCCATGCAGTGGGTTTAAGTGTCACTTTTCAAAAATATGTTCTGTGCAAACAAAGAGGTTTTCCATCACACATGACAAGGGAGTTAGTAACAGGGCTGGCCCGGACTCCCGGTTTGGGCAGAGGAACGGGGAGGGCTCTACGGAGGCGGTGGCATGCCAGCCCTTGTGGGAGGGTCTGGGCAGCAATGATGTCAGCTACAGGCCTGGAGCTGCTTTAGCTCCTGCCCCTCCTCCCCGCCCCCCACAGAATTCTGGATGGGGGCCCCTGCAGGAAGGGTTTACGTCCCAGGTCAATGGCAAGAGGACAAAGGAGCCATTTCAAGTGCAGTCAGATCCGGGTATTCACTTCTGGGTGGTCGTGCGCATGCTGTTTACGTTGGACGGCAGTTTTTCATGGCCCTCCAAATTTCAGGCTCCAGTGAATGAGGAACTGACTCCTTACCCTCCCCTCCTCCCCCCATGTTTAATCCCTGCCCAGGATCAAGAAGGAAGCTGCTCCTGGGTTTAAACCCTCCCCTCTGGAAGGTCTGGGTCCTAAGAACTCTGTGAGGTACGTTTATGTCTTTCTAAACAAGACTGTCTCTTCAAACTACCCTGGCAACAAGAAAGAAAAAAAGATGTCTAAGAGGCCATTTGGACAGCGGACGTGGTGGGCCAGAATACCTTACAGAAACCTGCTTGTTTTCGCCCTGCAGGTCCCCGCCGTTCAAAGGGAAAAGGCATCTTATCAACACTTGAACGTATCATTAAAAGTCTTGACTCTTTTGACAGATGAAGATAAAAACACCCCAAAACTATAGATGAATTATCCGGTCCCCAATGATTCCAAAACAATTACAGGACGCAGAGCAATCTAGTTAAATTTTATTCAAAAGCTTACTACACTTGTGTTTTCTTTTATTTTTCTATCAAGAAACCCATGAGGCTTAAGCACAATTCATTATGTATGAGGCCGACGTGCGGAGCTCGGTTGTTGATTAATAGTAAAGTTCGCTGTGTGTACATTTGCAACATTGGATGCATGCAATATGCTAACTTATTCTTTCACAGAAACTAATTATTTACAAAAATGACTACTTGAGACTACAATTTATTAAACACATGCATCCCGTCTCCGCTCGGCCCCCAAAGACAAGGCTGGAATGAAGATCTTTTACCTGATGTGACTACTTCTAGAAATGCTGTTATTAATACTGTCAATGTGCAGAATAAAGAGTTCAAAGAGCCGCGCGTCCACTCCTGCCGGCTTCTGGCCGCCGAAGCCGCAGACAAAGGGGCCGCTGCCTTCTCCCAGAGACCCGTGGCTCCTCAAGCACAAGGAGCTCAGGCCCAGCAGCGACGTGCGTAAAAAGGAGTAATAGCTAACATGAAAGAGGAATGAAAATAATAATACTAAAACCCACATCAAACCAAGGTAGATTTATTACGTCTCTGTCAAGAGAAGAAAATGAGCTGCTTTGTGGAGAAACGCCCGTAAAAAACGTGATCGTGGAGGGCACCTGTCTCTCTGGCGGTGTCTTGTGAAACGGTTGGGACCCGGAAGAATGCCCTGAGGGCCAGGGTCCTCACCAGGAATGTCCTGCTCACCAGGCCTCCTCCTCCTCCTTCCCAGAGTGGGGGTGCACGTGTCCCCAGGCTGGGACTGGAGACATTCTCTATTGGGAAGAGTTGGTGGCACTGAGGGTTCAGTGCTGGGCCGCTCAGGGAGAAAAGCCAGCGGTTCACAGCCACCAGCCGCCCCACGAGAAAGCCATGCTCTCTGCCTGCACCCCAAAGACTGACGAGCCCCAAGGCCTGGGAGCAACTCTCGGTGCTTCCGAATGGACCCACAGCAGGGCGCTGACCTGGAAGAAGGTTTTAAGGGAGGTACCTGGCTGACCTCTTGGAGCTAGGTTTTGAAGGTGACAGCTGGTGGACCCCTTTATCATTCCAAGAACTCTAGTACATGCTGGCCTGGCTCTGGACATCCCCTGCAGCGCCCACTCCCCCCTGAAGCCCTGGACACCACCCCTGCAGCCCTACCTGGGCACCCTGTGTTGGCTCGGTCCTGTGGCCTGCCTGCACTGCCCCTTCAGACACCCTCGAAGCCAGCACCCCAGCCTTGCTGAGGGTGTGTGTCCCACTGTCCCACATGAGCTCACGCGAGAAGATGTGGTAGTGACATAACCTGTTGTCAATTTGAGACTTAAAAGATTGAAGGGGTGGACTTTAGACGGTCAATCATTTGGAGGCGCTAAGGAGATAAATAGCTCGCCGGAGGCAGGACACACGCTCACTCCCTGTGAGACATTTCTGCTGACAATGGGCTGATGGAGCTACGCTGATTCAGCCAGAGCCCTGGAGCTGGAGGAGCCACGTGGAGACCCCTGCCAGTGCCGAGATGCTTCCACCGCCACTGGGTCCACAAGACTTTCCACCCACTGGCCTGGGACCTTCCTGCATTCAGCATCATTGCATGGTTGTGTGAATCTAAAGAGGAATTCATGGACTAGTATTGACACATGGGGTAATATCAGACTTATGGACTTGATCTGGACTGGGCTGGAATGTTTTCTTAATGTACAATTACTCTTTGATATAAAGCTCTTTCTTACACACACATGAGTGTCCATAAATTTGTTTCTCTAGTCCACCCAGACTAACACAGAAAAAGAGGACAGGGCCAAGGAATCGATGCCTGTCCCCAGAAGGCTGTTTCCTGGGACACGGACGTTTCCCACGAGGACCAGCTCGGAGGTTAAAGTTTTGGGGGCATCAGGTGAGAGTTCCCTGCCCTTTGCAGGAACAAGTGCTCAAGGGAAGGACTCTGCTTGAGGAGGGAGCGGCTTGGGTCGTGGGGCTGAAATGTCTGAGAGGACTGGTCTTGGTTTGTGTGACTTAATATCCCGACTCTCGAGACACACTGCAAGGCCACGTGTAGGCCAGGCCACGGACCCTGGCAGTGGCAGCTGAGAAGTTCTAATGGCCACACCTCAAGCACCAAGAAAGTGGGGCGCGGTGGGAATGGCGGGGGGGGGGCTCAGAATGACACCAAGGGCCACCCACTGGGAAGCCCCTTCTCCCCTTGTTGCAAACCTGCGTGCATGACAGAGCTGGTGGGGTTCCTTGCTGGGCTGCTGACCTAAGTCCCCTCAGGGGCTCTGGAGGAAGGAGCTGGCAATGGGCTTATCAAGCGCCCCATGGAAAGTAGTTCTGCCCTGGCACACGGGCAGGGGGCAGGGGCTCACAAGTGGGCCCAGTAGTACCTGGGGGTAGGTGTGTTACACAGGCCTGGCAGGTGCCAGGCAAACAGAGATGGTTCTGTGTACTCCTCAGTCACCCCCGAGCGAGAAGCTTCTAGAAGAGGAGCAGGTGCAGGCAGGGCTGGAAGGAAGGTCTGACCGGGGGCAGAGACATTGGTTGCTCATACTTGGGTCTCCTTAACATGGATGCAGGTGGCAGTGGTGTCCCCTGAAGCCCTGGTGTGGTGGCTCGTCCTCCACGCAGCATCCAGGAAGCTTCATGAACCCACAGGGCCACGATCCAGACATACTTTGGCTCAGCAGGAGTCCACGGGCCACACTTGTTGCACAGGCGCTAGAAGTGGAGGCCAGGCACCCCCATACACGGGCCTCCATGGACCCCAGTTCTGGCAGGTGGGCAGACTGAGAAGTCCAGTCCCTGGCCCTCAATGCCTGCCTGATACCCCCCGCAAAGCTTCCTTGAACAGGCATGCAGGCTGGATGGGGCGTGATATGGGGGGGGGTGCAGGCTGGATGGGGCGTGATATGGGGGGGGCCCACCGGGGGGCCCACCCCACCCTCTCCTCTACCATCCACAATTTGAAGCAAGAGGGTTGTGGCAGACCAGTAGGATAGGGGGTAGAGGTGGGGGGCTTCCAAGGATCATGGACTGGTGCTGCTCTGGGTCTGGGGTCTGGGCATGGCGTCAGCTCCCACCCCTCCTCCAGCCCCCATCCCCTTGGGCCAGCGGCCCCCTCTGCTCCTCACTGCCAGAACACGTAAGTGCAGGCCTGTGACTGCGGCGTGCTCTGCACACCCAGGGCTGCAGACTTCACTTTCCAGTGAGTGACCTGCTGAAAGCCCTCTCCGGGGGCCTTGGGCTGCCTGCCTTTCTGGAGGTGGTGGCAGGGGGGGTGTATGTGTCACTTCCAATGCTGAGGTTCCCCTGGGACCCTGCAGCCAGAGCCCGGGAGGTGTCGCATGCTTGAAGACACAAAGCCAAGTACAGTGTTGACAATGCAGCTGTCCACAGCACCCTGCAACAGGACAGAAGTGACACCCCACAAGGACACGGGAGCTTCATTCCATGACTGTTTCTCACCCTACCCGGTCAGACAGCTAGACACAGGCAGGGAGGGGCAGAGAGAGAGGGCATGCTTGCCTGGGGCACCCCACACCCATCCATACGCTGTGGACTGAAACACTGTCCCAGCCTGGGCTGTTCCCATAAGCTTTAGAGGGCTGACCGGCCACCCTGAAGACCACAATGAACCCACTGGCCTGGAGTGGCCGCCGGCTCAGCGGGGCTCAGCGATGCTGGGGCTCAGTGATGCTGGGGCTCAGCGATGCTGGGGCTCAGCGATGCTGGGGGGCTGCCTGCTCCTGTCCCACAGAAGGCAGGTACCAGACAAAGGTTCCAAAAAGGGAGAATGGAGCTCTCCACCAACTTTCTGGGCTCCCCCAGGAGGTCTGACCTCCCTGGGGTTTGCTGCCAAGGCTGTACACCCCTGCTCACCTACAGGGGCTCCCTAATAAGCCACTACCACCAAGTTCCAGTCTCGCGAATGGGCTTGACCTCACTTCTACTGAGGTCACACAGCTCGCTCCCTCACGCTGTCAGACAACACGCCAACTCATTGCCATCGAGTCGATCCTGGTTCATAGTGACCCTGTAGGACAGTGAAGAACTGAGCCTGCGGGTTTCCTAGACCAGAACTCACTCTCTCTCTCACTGCCATTGACCCATAGTGACCCTACAGGGCAGGTTAGAACTGCCCCCTGGGCTTCCCAGACAGCGTGGCTTTTCCAGCGGACTCACAGCTCATCATAGAAGGTGTGGCCACCGCAGGACCCCGGCCTGCCTCCTGGGCTGATTACCCTCAGGCTCCAGGCCCATGTGCGTCGCCGCAGCTGGAAGGAGTTAGCGGGCCACCCCCGCCTGAAACCAGTTAATATTTGAAAAGTATATTGACTCTACATAAGTGGCCAAAAAACCGAGAAAAAAATACCTTAAGCAACTATTCGACGGGCAGTTAATGTCATTGTATTTTAAAGCACTGAGGTCATATTTAATTTTGAGTTAAACTCTCAAAATGCGTTTTCTGGCAAGGACACAGAGTCATAAAAACACACTAAGTACCGGGGAGAAGAGCCCAAGCCTCATAGGATTCGAATCAGTCTTTGCTCCAGAGGGCTCGTATTTGCAGGAAGTCAACTGCGAGCAGCAGAAAACGGGTGTGGCTTTACCTTAAGTGTTGTCACGGGCCATCTGAGGGTGACGTCAGGACGCCCACCACGTCCCCCTGCCAGGGGTCTCTCCTCCCTCGGGGTGCACACACAGAGCTTAATAACACTCTGGTGTCTTTCAGTCCCCCCCGGTTCAGGAAGTCGGGGAGCAGTAGGAGGTGGGTCCCAGAACACCCCAGCTGTAAGGCCAGCTGGTTACAATGCTGATTCACAGCAACCCTACAGGACAGGACAGAACTGCTCCTGTGAGTTTCTAAGACTGTAACGCTTTATGGGAGTAGAAAGTCCAATCTTTCTCCCGAGGAGCGGCTGGCGGTTTCGAACTGCTGACCTCATGGTTAACAGTGCAACTCGTAACAACTCTGCTATCGGGCTCCTTATGTGTGGACACTGGCTTCAGATTTAAGACGAGTGCCTTCCCTCTCCAGTCTCTCTTCTTGCCCTGCTGCGGAGGGTGTCAGCGTCTCACAGGACTCTGTGCCTTGGTTCAGGGCAGAGCTGTGTAACCTCTGAAGCCAGTTCCTGGGGCCGAGCAAAGGTGAGATGGAGACCACCCACCTGGCCTCCGGTTATGCTTCTACTTCGTGACCTTCTGTGTTGATCACAACTTGGAAACACAGAGGCGGTCGGCCGAGCCAGCAGCAGAGCCCAAGGAAATGAACGTCCAGCGTTCCTGCTCTGGGTCTCACCTGGTGTCCATCCACAGGGCTGGGGCTGGCTGGAGCCCCGGATGGGGAAGTTCCTGCTTGAGCACTTATGCCAGGTTCATCGTGACAGCCCTCGGACTAGCCCCGAGAGTGATGACAGGCCCTACAGCCCCCACCCCAGTCAGCAGGCATGTCTCCCTCTCTTGGGGTGTGGCTTCTCTGGGACTCCAAGGAGCCCATTTATCAGGTCTCCACCAGGCTGACCAGAGTGTGCTGGGGAGCAGAGCCAAGCCCCATCCCAGCTCCTCCCAGAGCAGGAGCGTCCCTGGGCACGGGTCTTCCGGAGCTGAGACTTCCTCTACAACCCAGACAGGAGGACATGGTGGGGCAAGAGCTGTGCTAGTCGGGAACCTCACCGCACAGCCTCCTCTGGAGAGGCAGTCCCGGGGTGTTCGCAGAGCCTGAGACAAAAGCGCCCAATGCACCGACGATTTGCGCCCCGAGTTCCGCTCACTACTTTACTGAGTTTGAAATTCTGCTAATTATCGTGCATGCCAACTAGAGAAAACAAATTCCTGTTTCTGAGAATCAAGCCAGAAACCCTGCAGTCACGGTGGGATCTGGAACCGAGCCCTGTGCCTGGGACAGCTGCAGACCTGATCCTGCTGCCACTTTCAGTGGGTTGTTTCATGGCGAAAAGTGGGCAGGGATCGTCAACCCACCCCTCACTTAGGGGCAAGGGCAGCTCAAAGACAAGATCCTGCTGCAAAACGGAACTCAGTGTTAGGGGAAAGTGGAGGGTGGCCAATGACATCATCGCACAACTGCCTGTGACACCATCATCCAGCTGCCAAATGACGTCATCACATAACTGCCTGCGACACCACCACTCAGCTGCCAAATGACGTCATCACATAACTGCCTGCGACACCACCACTCAGCGGCCAAATGACATCATCACATAACTGCTTAATTGCACCATTACATAACAGCCCAATCACTTCATCTCACAACTGCTTAATCGCACTATTAAATAACTGCCAAATTACATCATCTCACAACTGCTTAACTGCACCTTCACATAACTGCCAAATCACATCATCTCAGAAGTGTCTAATTATATCATCACCTAGCTGCCAAATTACATCACACAACTGCCTAGTTACATTATTACATAACTGCCAAATTACACCACCACCCAACTGCCTAGTGACATCACTGCATAACTGCCAAACCACTGAGAATCGGGGCCGAGCCAGGTTGACATGTCACCTGACCCATCGCCTCAGCTTCATGACTGCCAGGCAGACGTGGTTACTGCACAAAAGAGCTGGGCAGTAGATTTTTACTGTTGTCATAAATGTGAGATGTCGGATAAGGAGATAGTGATCAGTGAGGGGGAGGTCACTGGGAGTGACTAACTCTGTTGAGCATTCAACGTGCTAAAGGGTCAAGAGGAAGAGAGGGGTCCTTCCGGTCCCTCCCCATCCCAGAGCAGCAGAGGTCAGGGGTCACCATGTGGCTTCCATTTGCTACACCAGCGCCACCATCACGCCCCGGCTGGAATGGCTCTGAGCACCTGATCTGGGAGAGGCCATTAGCTGCCAAGGAGACAGAAGACACAACACACCAGTGCCCCAGCCTCCAGTGTGGGCAGCTGGGTGGCTCAGTGAAAGAATTCTGCCCTTCCATGCCAGAGACCCAAGTTTGAATCCCGGCCCGTGCACCCCAGTGCTGCTATCACCTCTGGGAGGGAGTGGAAGCTTGCGTGTATCTATGATGTCCATCGTGTCTTGGTAGGATTTCCATACCAACCCAGACTAGGTCGAAAGTGGCTCTCTACTTCCAAGAACCAGTCCAGGAAACCCTAGGGCTCCTTGTGGTCTGACCTGCCACCGGTGTGGGGCTGGTGTGGGACAGGGCAGTCACTGTAGGTCAAGGTCTGGCTGGACAGTGGATGGCAGCAAAGGCCGCCCCCCACCCCACACCTCCTCCGTGGCCCAGGACTCCCAAGACAAGTTTGGGGGGCAGGTCGTCTGATTCCAGGTCCCAGAGGATGCCAGCATCAGGGTCATACAAGGGCTACTCTCTGCCCCTGGTCCCCACTCCACTCTGCAAAGCCCTCCCTCTGGCCTGGGTGTGCGGGTTGAGAACTTGGGCGTCCAGGAAGTGGCTGCCCAGGGCAGGCGGACTCTGCGTATGGGCTCTCACTTCATCGTTAGGGCAGACCCCGGCCCTCGTGCTTCCTTCTGTGGGGACAGATCCGTGCCAACCTCTCTCAGTGACACCTCGGAAGATGACTGCCAGTCGGAGACCCTACGCTGCCTGGCTCAGTTTATTCAGGGCACCGCAGAGGAAAATGCTCACTGAGAATCGAAAGGTTCGAAAGGAGAAGTACTCCAGCCACCGTGGGCAGGCGCTCGGGTCCCTTCGGTGACTGCTCACCCTCCTACTGATCCGGGCAAGCCACCAGCTTTCTCCTGCAAGATTTACGTGATGAAACCTGGGAAGCAAGAGTCATTTGCCTGACAACTGACATTAGAAGGTAGCGTGAACCCCATGGCGGATCTGGGCTACGCACACACCCCACACACCCCCAGTCACAGAGCATTGCCTTAAATTTAAGACTAATCAAGGACAGGGAGAGGGTGGATAGGGAAGCAGGAGCTAGGGGTACTTAGTGGCCGAGCCACAATGCAGGGGGCCATAAGGTCTGTAGCTGAGAACTAGGAACATAAATAGGAAGGCTGGCTTTTCAATAAATGGGTCTCAGGCAGTGACACCCCATCAGTCTGCCCCCATCACCTGCCCGTTTCTCTTCTGAGTGGACTCTGCTTCCTCACTGGATTTCCCAGGCGAGTCGGTCTTGCGAGCACTGGGCCTACAGTGGGGCAACCCCATGCTGGCTAGGATGGCAGGGCTTAGCCTCTGCACTGGCTGTACAATCGGAGGTCCACCGAGGTGTGGGCATGGTCAGCGTGACTCTGTGGGGCATGCAGGGAAGGAGAGACCAAACGGGTCCGTCTCAGGGTGGGAACAGAGATGGCAACATCCTTTCCTGCGAAAATGTCATCAAACTCACAAGGACATTCAATGTAGGGAATGGACAGGGAGCCCCCGGAGAAAGTGGTAGACTCCGGGTTGAGACCCAGGAGCAGGGGCATGGGGTTAGCAGGCCGGCATGATTTCCTCTCCATATATAGGGCCCTGGGGGACAGAAGACTCCCCTTTCCAGGGCTTGAGTGGCTTGCTGGGCTGAGCAGGTCTGGAAGGTAGCAGCCAGGGCCCTGGGGTGGGTGGCTGGTGGGGAGCCTCAGCTTGCCAGCAGGAGTGTGGGCAGTACTGTCCCGGATGCTTAGGGGCCCAAAGCAAGTGCCTCACTCAGGCCATTAGACACGGCAGTGTCAGCTCTGACACAGGGCCATCCACATGTCCCCGCCCCGCTGTGCTCCACAGCCCTTCCAACTGTGATTCTGCTGTGGCTGGGGTCATGTGCCGTCAAGTCGGCACACCCACAGCCATGCCAAATACCAGGCTGAAACTCTGCCTGCTCTGTGCCGTCCTCCCAATGCTTAGGTTTGTACCGATGGATGCAGCCACGGTGCCAGTCCATCTCATCGAGGGCCTCCCTCTTTGTCGGTGCCCCTCCGCTTTACCGAGCATGACGTCCTTCCCGGGCACTGGTCTCTCCTATGACATGCCCACAGTGCGGGCGATGAGGCCTCACCACCTTCGCCTTTTAGGAGCATCCCGGCTGCACTTGCTCCAGGGCAGATTCGCTGGTTCTTTTGGTAGCCTGTGGTCTTTCAGCATTCTTCTCCAGCACCATTCGAATGCTGAGCAGGTCATCCCACCACACATGACCCCAGGTCGCCCAGCCCCAACTGGGATCCCACACCGCCCAGTCCTGCCTCCTGGAGCCTGGTCTCTCCCAGTCCTCAGGCTCAGCTGCGATCTGACAGGCCCACGGGCTTTTGTAAGCTAGTCTTCCACAAAAGTTCGCCAGGCCTCTCTTCCTTGTCTGTTTAGTCAGGACACTCTGTGGAAACGAGTGTCCTCACAGCACAGGAACTCAAACGGAGGGCCTGGCGGGGGCTGTGCATGGGGGGGGTGCACAGAGCCCACGGCACCCCCCACAGAGCCACGGTGGCCATCTCCATTCAGACTCCTGGCCAGTGCTGGGGCCAGGTCCCCCACGCCCCCAGCTGCAGACCCGGGACACAGGCTGGTCTGGAATATGCAAGGCCCCTTCCCACTCACTACTCCCCGCCTGGTGCAGAGGGTCGGAGAGCTGTCACCAACACCAAGGGGTTTATTAATAGGCAAAAATTAATTGTATGTAGACTGAATTAATGAGATGGAAAAACATGCATACTTCAGCGTCTACAGAGGGCACGGCTCCCATGGAGGCCTGGTTGTGAAGTGGCCCGGCTGCGAGACGCATGGAGCCCCGCCAGCATGTCTGTGGTGGTGAGCACCGGGGTGCAGCAACAACACTGGCTTTCCCGAGCACTGGCACGCTGACCCCGAGTCTTCCGCTGATGCCACCTCCAGGGCCATCAATAACTGAATAGCTGTAGAAGCTCCGGGGCCTCCCTTTTCAGAACAATTACCCGAGCAGATGACTGCCTTCCCAGCCTGTTCCAGGAGCTTCCTGGAGGGCGGGATCGCCCTGCCATCCCACGATGGCCGCTAATGTGGATGCCCTGTGGACCCCCGGATGCCCTGACATGCATACTGGCCCTCCCTCCAGTTAAGACGCGTCTCAGTCAAAGCCAGACGCACTGGAGAGGTCCAGGTGCCTCCCACCCCCCATGCAGGTGACATCCTGGGTGCGAGGTGCTGGCACCCTGTGATTATCACCTGCCCTGTCTGCTCCTGACCGACAGGTGGAAGTCACCCAAACACAAGGTCCTGGTGGAGACCCAGCATTGGCCCCAGCACGTATCTTTGTGGCATTCCTCCCCAGAGTTGTTGGGTGTGATTTAAGATTGGGGGGCTCCCTTTCTTTCCCGGAAGGGTGCGCACACCTCTCCTCGTGCCCACGCGTATAACTGGGTGAGCACATGTTGGCGTCAGAGAATGGGGTCCTGGTTGCGCAGTGGTTAGGCACTCTGCTGTTAGCTAAAATGGTCAGTGGGTCCAGCCCACCCAGGAGCTCCCCTGGAGAAGGACCGGCCCTCTGCTTCCATCAGGACGGCAGCTCAGGACCCGGCGGGGGCAGCAGCTGCTCCACTGTCACACAGGGCCCTTGGGAATCCACTGCTTGGGCACCAAGCCAGCAACCCTCATCCCCACCCCCCACCCCCGCTCATTGTTCTCCTTAAAAATGCCCCGCCGCAGGAGATGTTCCAATGTTAAGAATCACAGGAATGGCTTTCTTAGCTCGATGCCCCAGCTTCCTGAGATCGGTGCCCCCACCCCACCCTCCCTGCTCTCTGCCAGAGTGGATGCCCACTCACAGCACCTCTGCAGGGCAGGGCCGAACTGCCCTGTGAGTTTCTGAGGTGCTAACCCTCCGCGGGAGTAGGCAGCAGTCTTCTATAAGCCCCAATGCTAGGTCTCAAAGTCAGGAGGTGACGCGGCCCGCCCAGCCAGCTGACCGCGGGGCCTTTCTGACGTTACCCGCTGCCACGTGCTCCGAGTTTTCAAAAACTGGACTTCTTTTCATTTTTAAAACGTGAGGGATTTTAGATGCCTTTTTATTTTTGAACATTTTATCATCCGGATATAAAACCTCGAGCGCACCAGACAACAACCTAAAACCTTTGGATCCTATCAAGTGGATTCCTACGCACCCGCCTGATGGAGCGTCTGCCCACGGCACCCTGATCCCGAGACAAGTCTCTCTCCTCCCCTGGGAAGGCCCTGCCCTTCACAGGCAGAACCCACACAGCTGCCTGCCCAGGAGCGGGCACCCTCTGCAGCCTGTCCCAGATCCCCGGGAGAGGCAGAGTGTGGGCAGGCTGCTCTGGAAGGTCAGGGCACAGGGCACTGCTCTGATAACTCCCGGTCACAGGCCTGGGATCAAAGTGGGCACCATTCCAGGAGGTCCAGGAAGACCTGTCTGGGGCCTCACCGCTTGGTGCCTAAGACCACCAGGAGGACCTCTCAGAGGGTCTTTGTGTTTGACAATTGGAAGCGGAGAGCAGACTCGGAGTCTGGGTAGCATGACTGAGTCACTCTTAGGGCACAGAAAAGAGCCTGCCCCCACAAATCATGTGTGAATCCTGATGCCTATACTGGCCGGAAAGGGATACCCTACTGGATCTCAGCTGAAAGCAACAGGATTACGGGAAGGTGTTTCTTTGTGTTTCACTGACTGGGCAGAACACTCGGAGTAGAGGATCAGAAACTACGGATCATAGTGAGAAGGGTGAGGATTTCAGAACACTTCACGGTGTTCACGTGGACCCATCTGTACACTGACCACGAGGAAGTCCTGCAAACGGAGCAAGGGAGGGCTGCACGGCTTAAAATCAGGAAAAGTGTGTGCCTGGATTGTATTTTTTCACCATACTTATGCGATCTGTAAAGCTTAGCGTAGCGGTTCTCAACCTGTGGATCGCGACCCCTTTTGAGGTTGAACAACCCTTTCCCAGGGGTTGCCTGAGCCATAACAATCGCAAAATTACAGTGATGAGGTAGCAATGAAAATAATTTGATGTTGGGGGTCACCACAACATGAGAAACTGGAAAAAAGGGTCTCGGCACTAGGAAGGTTGGGAACCACTGGCTTCGTGGATAATCCAAGAAACTGGGTTCTATGAAGAACAGTGGGGCATCAGGATTGGAAGAAGGCTTATCACCAAGCTGTGATGCTCAGATCACACCACCTTGCTTGTTGAAAGCCAAGAGGGTCTGCAGCCCTTGCAGTTAAAGATCAAAGATTACCGCCGCCTTCGGTACGGATTACATCTCAGCACGGAGACAACACAAATCTTCACACATGGACTGATGAGCAACATCATCATCAACAGGAAACACGGAAAACAAAACAAACAAAAAACCCCCACAGGAAACACTGATGTCATCAAGGATGTCATTCTACCTGGACCCATAATCAACACTCAGGGAAGCAGCAGTCCAGGGACTGAACAGCGCATTATACAGGCAAGTGTGCAGCCTGAGCCCGCTAGCAAGTATGGAAGACCAGCACGCCACTTGGAGGACTAAGAGGCCCTGAGCTGAACCAAGCCCTGGCAGGTCCACTCGTCGGACACTGACTGAAGAAGAACCATGAAGAACGGATGCATTTCACGATGGGGATGGCAAAGAACGCTGAGGGCACCAAGGACAAGCAGACCTGCTTTTGGAGGCGCGTGGGCAGACTGCTCCTCAGAGGCGAGGATGGCTAGACTAGGCCTCACGGTGATTTGGACGTGTTCCCAGGAGTGACCAGTCCCTGGAGAATGCGGGAGAAAGGAAGATGGAGACCCTGGGTGAGACGGACCGGCACCGTGGCTGAAACAATGGGCTCAAACCCAGAAAGGGCTGTGAGCGCGGGACAGGGTTGTCTTCTGTGATCCACAGGGTTCCTGGGGTCACAAGGGGCTCAGTGTCAATCACCCCCTCCACTGCCTAGCCCCCTCCAAACGCCCTTATCCCAAACAACCCACCAGTGGCAGGAAACCATTTGGGAATGGGGTTCCCATGGGTGTGTGTGAGTGAGTCTTGTAAGTGCAGCGTGTGTCTTGAGGCAAATATTTTGGGGGTAGCAAGAGAGCAGGGCCGGTCAGCAGCACAGATGCCGTGGGAAGACAGGCTGTGTGTGGAAGGTGGGTGGCTGTCTGCAAGGACAGGGCCTTCAAGGATGGCCGGCTGGGGCAGTGACACCGGCTTCTTCATCAGAGTGGACGCAGTGAGAGACCTTGGAGAGCTCTTAAAGGCCCCCCCACACCCAGGAGGGGCTTTGGCTACAGGGACATTACAACACTTCTGCCTGGCCGTCCCAGGACACTGATCACACATGCCAGAGAGAAGGTCACTTCAATCTCCCTTGCCAACTTCCAGAACCCCTCACAGTGCCAGGAAGGTGGTTGTCCCTCATACAGGGCTCCTAGTGCCCGGTCCCCACGTCACACCTGAGAAGTAGTCGGTCAGTGTCAGCTGGCTGGCAGACAGGCCAGTGTATCATAGCTACTTCCTCCCAGGGTATGGTTGCTACAAGTTCTACAGCTGGTGAGTGTGCGTGCATGCGCGTGTGTGTACACACACACACACACACACACACACACACACACCCCTCTCTTGTTCTTACTACAATGTCATCACAGCTACAAATTGATCAGCTATGAGCAAGCGCTAGGGCCTAGACACAGGCCAGCTGCCTATGCACCCCCCCCCCCGCGCCCAGTCTTTCCTTCTAAATCACAGAAATGCCCCCCTCACCCACTTCCACTGGGCCCCGGAGCCACTGGGAGAAGGAATTTGGAGCCGTCCGCATGGCGGCACTAAGGCGGGAAAGGACTGCAAGGCTGTGACGTTTCTGTCTTCCCAGGAAGACACAGGTGTCTTTCTGGAACTATAAAAATGACGGGTTGTCCGTGCCGCGGCGTGCTTCGGGCTGTAACCCGCACTCGCTCGCTTCCTCCGAGTCTCAATAGGCCGCACGCATGTAGGAGTGGTGCTAAGTCTTTAACACTAATGCTCAAAGCCTTCCATCAAAGAGCGAAAGAATAGCGGGGCCGCGGTACTGAACACAGTGAAGAAATACGCACCATTCTTCCTAGTTCAGCACCTCTAGCTACTGCTCCGAGGGGCTCCAGCGCAGCCAGGAACATTTCTCACCTGCTTCACTTGCTCCCTCGATTCCACATTTCCACAGGAAGATGTCAGCCCCTCAAACCCACTGCCATCAAACCAACTCTCACTCATGGTGATGCCCTGGGCAGGTGCCTCCGCAGGGCCTGGGCGACCTGATGTGACATCGGTGGGAGTGGTCAGCCTCACCTTTCTCCCCAAGAGCAACTGGCAGGTTTGAACCGATGGCCCTGACTGAGCTCAGCAGCCCAAACGCTTAACTCACTGTGCTCCTTTGAAGGGGTTTTCAGAGCGCCAGGGCCCCGTCAGACCAAAGAAACAGTGGCTTCTTGCTTAAATCACGTTGTGGAATTCGCCCACAGCCCTCTCCTGTTGAGGCCACAGCTACCCACTCACACACTAACTCCCCCAGCCCAGTGCTCCCCAGATCTGTGTGTGGACCCCCCAAGGCTCAGACTCTCATCACACACATTTACTCCACGCTTGCCAGGGTGTAACGTCAAATGCTCTAATTGCAGATGAGGATCACCTGGTGGTACGAGGATTTGGGGTCAGGATCCATCCAGAGGGGTACTGGAAATAAGGCCTGGCAACCTGCTTCTAAGAATCGGACCCTGGGGAGCAGCCCCTGGTGGGGAGCAGCCCCTGGTGAGGAGCAGCCCCTGGTGGGGAGCAGCCCCTGGTGGGGAGCAGCCCTTGTTGGGGCACACGGAGTCGCTGAGAGTCCAGGCTGGCTTTCAGAACTACAGACATTTCCTTTGCACAGCGACCTTCCGGATCCTTCTAAGGTGGCTTCCCACCACAAGTCACACTAGTGGCTTTTCAGAAGACTGCTGCCTTTTACCCTAAACACCAAGCCCCACCCATTGCTCTTATGCGGCTTCCTGTCACCCTGTGGCAGATCGGAGCTAACCCCCTGCCATGGTGCTGATTCTGACCCACACTGACCTTCCAGGGCAGAGCAGAGAGCCCCCCTGGTGTTTCTGATCCCTCCTAAGTCTGGGTGGGGATGCCTTCTTAAGACTGCTCCCTGCTACAAAGCTCTCATGCACACATCTGTGCACGGCTGTCTAGACCACAGCCTCACAGTGCCTGGGACAGAAAGCAGTGTCCCAGGGAGACCCAAGCAGAGAAGGCGTCAAGCACACACACAGGTCAGCCTCAGAAGTTTCATGTACATCACTCCCCACCAACCTTGGGCCTGAGTATGCCCTGGATGCCCAGGCATGCGCACACGCCACACCAGTGGCCCCGCTGGTGGCTTCATCTGTTGCTCCCTGGCCAGCCTCACTGGAGAGATCCGAGGCGCCCTTCCATGAGCGAGATCCGTGTTTCTACGAGTCATCGCTGGCGTGTGACCTGTTGTCATTTCTCACCTGCCACCTGCCACACAGGGGGCGGAACATGCTCTCTGTGCTTAAAGAGCCGAGTGTGCGTGGTCATTTGATGTAATGTCTGCATCTGTGTGCACAGTTACCGAGAAGCCCGATGAGAGGAAACACTCATTTCCTCCACGCTTCTTCTGAAAAGCAGTCCTGTGTGCTTCGGGATGCTTTCTGGTACTTAAAAGAATCAATGTATCCATTTACAATGATTATAATTATCAGATGGTTACTTTTTACCAAACAGAACTCAACACCAGCTGCAGACTCAATATCACCTGCAGCACGTTTCCAGGAAGCTACAAAGTTGTCTCCCGGCCCCCCTGCAAAAGGTCCTCTTGGCACCCAGCCAACAGGCCGAGCCCACTCCTTCACGGGGGACCATGCTTTGCCCACACCTTCACGGGAGATGCCACTTTGCCCAGTGTGGCCCCCGGACACCACAGGGTCCAGCTGTGTTCCATCTCCTCCTTCATGAGCTAGTCTCTTTTAAAAGGGATATCTTCTGAAGGCTCGCAGTGGCCCTTCTCAACAAATGGAAACTGCCGAGTAGTGGTGAGCCTGCAGAGAAGCCTAGGCCCTCACGCTACGTTACGGCCCGGGTTGTAAAAGGCAGCTGCTGTTGGTCAGTTAGGTGGGGCTTCAAAAGTTAAACATCGAATCATCCCATGGCCCAGCATTTCCACTCCAGAATATACATGCAAAAGGACTGAAAGAAGGGATTCACAAGACACTTTTGTTTATTTTTTTGTAAATCATTTTGCTGGGGGGGGGGAGTGTCTTACAGCTCTTATAACAATCTATCATCAATTGTATCAATCACATTTGTACATACGTTGCCATCATTTTTCAAACATTTTCTTTCTACTTGAGCCCTTGATATCAGCTTTTTCCCTCTCCCTCACCCACTCTCATGACCCCTCCTTGGCAAATTATAAACTACTATTATTTTCTTATCTTACACCATCTACTGTCTCCCTTCACCCACGTTTCTGCTGATTGTGCCCGTCAGAGGTGGGGGTGTGATACATCGATCATTGTGATCGGTTCCCTCTTTCTCCCCCTGCCCCACCCTCATGGTGCCGCTGCTCCCATTACTGCTCCTTAATCAGTATCCATCAGCGTCTTGTGAAATCCTGTGCACAACACCCGGTGCGCCACCAACACTGTGCGCTGTCACTCAGCAGAACGAGCCCACGGGGTTTACTCTCAGGGGAAGTGAGCGTCAGGGTGGCATCCTCTCACCCTCCTGCACATCAGCACAGTGGCAGAGAAGCTGCGTTAGAAGGAGAAGAATGGGGCATCAGGATCGGAGGAAGGTTTACCAACAACCTGCAATATGCAGATGCCACCGCCTTGCTTGCTGAAAGCGAGGCGGACTTGAAGCGCTCGCTGATGAAGATCAAGGACTGCAGCCTTCAGTAGGGATTACGACTCAATGTCAAGAAGACCCAACTCCTCAAAGCTGGACCCATAGATAACTCAAGCTAAATGGAGAAAAGGTTGAAGTTATCAAGCATTTTACCTTGCTTGTATGTCTCCACCATCAGTGCTCCTGGACGCAGCGGCCCAGAGCTCAAAGGACGCATCAGGCACATCTGCTGCACAAGATGTCTTTGGAGTATTGAAAGCAAGGATGTTACTTTTAAGGACTAAGACGCACCTGACCCAGCCATGGTCTTTTCAATCAGCTCATGTGCCTGTGAAAGTCGGGCACTGACTATTGAAGATCGCGGAAGAGCGGCTGCATCTGAGTTGTGGAGCTGGAGGACAATCTGCCACGTACCATGGACTGCTAACAAGACACATCTGTCTAGGAAGAAGCACAGCACGGTGCTCCCTTGAGGCAAGGAGGGCAAGACTTCTTACACACTGTGGACGTGTTGTCAGGAGAGACCAGTCCCTGGAGAAGGGCATCCTGCTTGTGAAAGTGGAGGGCGGTGAGAGAGAGGAAGGCCCTCAGGGGATGGACGGGCACCGTGGCTGCAGCAATGGCCTCAGGCACAGGGGCAGCTGTGAAGACGGCACAGGAGCTGGCAGTGTTTCCTTCTGTGGTGCACGGGGTCCTGTGGGTTGGAACCAACCCAAGGGCACCCGACAACCCAAGGAGGCGCCAAGTTCTGTCAACCCATGTGATGACACAGACGCACCTCGACGTGAGGCCGGCACAGGGACAGGCACCCATGAGCCCATCTATATTGAAATATTTTAAATGGGCAAATCCCCGAAGACAAAGAGAGACGGATGTACACGCAAGAAGGAAATGGTCTTAAGCTGATTGCGGTGATGTCTTCACAGCTCTTTTTGATACGACTGAACGACTGAGTTGTGTGCCGTGTGAATTATATGCCAATAAAAACGGTTCAAAAAGACTCGTGGTTGTCAGTGGATTGGAGAGGAGTGATGGGGAGTACAAGAGGGAGAGAAATAAAAATACATCAAATAGGCCCGAAAGACTCTCCTTGGGGGTGAGGAGCCGGGTGACCCACGCAGGGGTGCAGGAGACTGCCAGGGACACCATCTCAGGGGCTGCACCCAGCCCACAATGGGGTGTGATTCACAACCTGCTTCCCAAGCACCAGGTGGAGGAAACACAGCCTAGGTCTCTCCCAGTGCCTACACACGTGTCCCAATGAAGGAATAGGCCCCCCAAGGAGACTGAACACATGGGGGGGGCAAGACCAAGGGTAGCAGCCCCTCACAAGGAACCTGGGTGCTGGCTCCATCAGGCACACACGTGAGACCCCCGCACTTTAACACACCAACATGGACGGGGTCCGAGATCACAAAGCTCAGGAGAAAAACAGAAATGGATTGAGAAATGGAGAAGACTCAGATTGAAATAACAAATTCCCAAGGAATGTCTTCTGTAAGCAGGCCTGGGAGCTCTGGTGGTGTAGTGGTCTGTGAGTAGGACTGCTAACCACAGAGTTGGCGGTTCAAACCTACCAGCTGGCTCCTCGGGAGAGCGATGAAGCTTCTGCTCCTGTAAAGATTTACAGCCTTGAAAGCTCATAGGGACAGTCAGAATCGACCCATGGTAGTGTGCTTTTTAATTTTACTTTGTAGAAATGGGTCTAAGACCAATTTAGACGGTGCAATGAAAACAACTGAGCTCTAAGTTTAGAAGGAAGAAGCAGAATCAGTGACCTGGAAAGAAAACAATAAAAATAATGGAGAACAAGACATGGGAAGATACAGTGACGTTTTGAACAGAGGTGCAAACAGAGTCAGAGAAGAAAGTGGTCTAAAAGCCTACCTGAAGAGAGGCGAGATTAGAACATTCTAGGCCTGCAGGCATCAGCAACGCGACTGGGGAAGTCCTGGGAGCCTGAGCCAGGGCTAATAAAGACGTACCCACCCCTCGTTACCTTTGCTCCCGAAGCCAGACAAGAGACGTGACTTCAAAGAAGCAATTATATCGACAACTGACTTCTCGAGAGAAACAATGGAAGGCTGTGTGAGAAGGAATGGCAAGCCCAGGTTCTGAAAACGCTGACTGCCGACCCAGGACCCTGTTTCCAGGGGAAAATCATTACCAACAAAGACAAAATAGAGACATTATTTTCAGAGCAAGAGAAAGAGAGAGAGAGAGAGAACAAAAAGAGGGAGGGAGGATTTCCCACCAGCCATCCCACCCAAATGAAAAGGCTGAAAGGCTCTGGTGGAGAACATGCACATGTATGCCTCCTAGTTTTAAGAGATAAATCTGACCGATGGGGGGTGTGTGTGCACAGCACCATGTACAGACAGCAATGATACCACACACACGGGCCTCTTCGTCATAAACTCCACAATGGCAAGTGGTTCTCTCCGCTTGTTTTCATCGAAATCAGCCGAACTGCTGTATGCACAGTTGACCAGGGCTGCTGCTGCTGAACCGACTGCTGTCAACAAGATGCAAATAAGCCACGGAGATGCACGTGCATGCCAAAGGCCCACTCATCTGTGAGTGGCACCCGTGACCCTTTCTGCCGACTCGGATAATAGTTTGGAATTCTGAGTCAGCGCTGCCCACGAGGAAGATGAATCTGCACGATTAATAGCCCCTCCACCCCATCTTTCAGTCTGGACCGGTGGATGGCAACCATTTCCCCAAACCGGCAGGGGGTCGATCTTTTAGGCTCTGTGGGCCACTGTCCACTCTTCTGTGGCAGCAGGGAAGCAGCAGACACCATGCGAGGGCCTTCCGGAATTCGTGGGGAAGCGGGATGAAAGGAGAGTGGGGTTTGCTCAGGGGCCCTTTTAGGCCGTGCGCACGGATGCAGGAGGTGGCAGGCGGAATCCTAGAGGAACAAGCACACTATCCTGGAGGGAGGGCAGTCGGATCGCTCCTTCGGCTCAGGAGCGGGGAGCCGGTCTCTCGTGTGTGCTTTGGGCGTGTGACCGGGGGAGGGCTGAACCACCGCAGGGAGGAGGGCACGGGACAGGGCATGTCCCTATGAGTTTGAGCCAATGTGTCCCTTCCGTTGGGTGCATGTCCCTATGAGTTTGAGCCAATGCAAGGACCCCAGACAATGACATCATGAACCAGAGGGTGGGGCCTGGTTTACTCTGTCCAAGAAAGCCTGGCTGTCAGCAGACCCCGCCTCCCCCGCTGAGTCTGCACAGACAGACAGACGGTGAGTTATGCTCACTCAGCACCCATCGCAGGACAAGGAGAAAAGCAGGAACATGCATTTGAACGTGCTTTTGAGGCGCAATGAACGTGGGTGGCTCTGCTAAGAACCGGGCCCAAAGAGCACAGGCAACCCCGAGGACCGGAAGGAGCACCCGTTGGTGCACACGGACAGCTCATCGGAGATTAACTTCCAGAAAAGAGCGCTGAGCATCTTCAAGAGGCATCTCGCCAGGGCAGGGCTTCTCCCAGCAATGAAAGTCCGCTTCCAGGGCCGCTTGCTGGTTGGCCTAACAGGGAACACCGTGTATCGGAGGAGCGTGACATCTGCTGATCTGGTCACGGCGCTCATGAGAAAGGGAGCTTTCAGGCTTTCGGAGAGAACACTGCTCTGAGGGTGAGGACCTATGGAGCTACACAAACCAAATCAGAAACAACAACAGAGCCAATGATGCCCGGTGAGTTCCCTGGACCAGCCGACAAGGCACTGGATTTGCCGGACGAACTTGCCTCTAGGAACAGTCTGTGTGGAACATCTCCAGCCCCGAGCACGCTGGCCTGAGTGAACCCTGACTCAGTACAACCTGGAGGGGGACCTGCCAGCCTGAGTGCCACGCGACACCGGCTCAAACGAGCGCAGCAGGGAGAAATGTACACAGCTGGTGGAAACGAAGGTTTTCAAGTCTATGGCTAATCATTGTGCTATCACCTGCAGTTACTTCAAACCCACGGTCCCGAGTGGGTTCTGACGCAGAGAGACTACAGGACAGAGCAGAACTGCCCTGCAGGGTGGCCAAGGCCGTGCATGGCCGGGGAAACAAGGCTGTCACAGTGTCCCTTCATGGGGAGGTTGGTGGAAGCTCACGAGTCTGAGGGACCAGCCTTGTCCCTGGATGGAAGCACGGTTAGCGCCCGAGGAAACCGTGAAGCAAAGGCAGGAGAGATGGAATGGATTCCGTGCGGAAGTAGGGCATTACCTAATGCTCCAGGGCACAGAAGCTACCTCAACAGTGGGGGTGCGACTTCACTGGCACCCTGAGTCCCCTCGGGACTGCTCTGCATGTCCCTGGGGATTCGAAGGAATCTCCCATCAGAGGAGAAAGGAGTCTCCGGAGGGCAGGCCCCCATCTTCCCCTGCATGCTGAGCTCAGTGACACGCGTGGCTTTCCTGAGGACAACTGACAGCAGGGCGGGGTCATCAGTGGAACCAGCTGAGCTGTACCACTGGTGGACCTGGATTTATGCTGACAACTCTGAGAACAGCCGTGGCACCACCTCCTGGCAGCCCATGCCATGCCCGGGGGCCAGGGAGAAGCCGGCCCATAGTCTGCATCCCCACGGGTCTGGCCCTGAGGCCACCCAGGATGCCCTCAGCAGTCCACCCAAAAGCTGCCTCTGAGCAAGACTTCAGTCCAAGCTTCTTGCACGAGCTTCTGTTCCCTGGCATCAGCCGGGTCATGACACCACTCTTTCCTGTCCCCCCATACTGCTTCAAAAGCTCCTTTCTGGTGGCTACCGATGGACAGTGAGGGTTAACCTGATCTTCCAAATGTCACCACCCCAAGTCACAGTGAAAAAATACCACAGTGGCCTCCGTGCCCAGAGGCAGGACTGGTGGCTCGTGGTCCCTTTTCCTGTGAGCAAGTGTGCCTGTTCATGCCCTTCGGGGAGCATCACCAGGAACCCTCTCTGGACCTGAGTGGACCCCAGTGCACTCAGGACAGGAGCCAGGCGGGGAGACGCCCGACCTCCCACAGCGAACATTTGGAACCATAGCCAAGGGCTTGTGTTGTGGACTCTGCAGCCACAAAATCCGGAACACACGTTTCAGGTGACGTGCGGTGGTGCTGGGCCACTGATGGAACAGCCCTGTGGAGCACTTGGCCGCTGTCCCAGGACCAGATGTCTTGTCACTCCATTGGCTCCGCAGATGCAGAGGGGTGCTCGCCCAGCTGCGCCTGTAGAGATGGCGATCGGCCGGTCAGCACTGAGTCAATGCTGACTCACAGTGGTCCTCCAGGGACCAGGGACAACTGCACCTGGGAACTTCCAAGGTCCTCTTCATGAAGACTGGCTTCACAGCACTCTCCCATGGAGTGCCTGGGGCTCTGGACTGCTGACCTTAACCCACCGCCCACCCGACCAGTGAGCATAATCATCGCACCAACAGGAATCCTTCCATGAAATTATAGCTCAGCAAACCCTACAGGGGCAGGCCCATTCTGTCTGCTCTCATGGCTAAGGGCTGGCATTGACTGTATGGAAGACCATCACTACCATCACCTCTTCCTCCTCTCCTCTTCCTCCCCATCCCCACCACCACCACTTCTCACCACCTGCTTCTCTCCCTCCTCCAACATCATCACTGCCACTACCTCCATCTCTTCCACCACCTCTACCTCCTCCACTTCCACCACCACCACTACCAACACCTCTACACCACCTGCTTCTCTCCCTCCTCCAACACCATCACTGCCACTACCTCCACCTCCACCACCATCTCTACCACCACCTCCACCTCTACCACCACTAATACCACCTATACAAGGCCACAGGTTGAGCTAGAATTCCACAGATAACTTCAACGATTCATGGGAAATACTGGCCGGGGTGGGGGTGGGGGTCTAAAACTTAAGAGGTACAGTAGCCTGCAAGAGAGCATGTGGGCATCGGGGTCAGTCCTGGAGCCAAAGGGGGAAGGAACCCTCTAGGTGCCCAGGGAAGGAGGGTGCTGGCCTCGGCATAGCGGAGCACGGAGGACGGAATGTAGCAGAGCCAGTCAGGTTAATGGCTTCTGACACTGAAATGTGGAATGGATTTCATTTCAATCAGCTAGACTTACTTTCTTGAGAGATAATTTCTTCCAGGACATGTCAAACCACTGTGGAAGGCCAGCGAGTGCCGTCAGAGACAACCCCCACCCCGCCCCCACTGAGGCAGGCTGGGCCTTCAACTCTCCAAGCACGACATTAGATATTTGGATATGTGAAATATGCATTGATGTCAGTGGAGTAACGCGGACTCCCCAAGCCAGGCTTTGAAACGCGAGGGTTGGAAATCCTCCTGAATTAGCATCAAGCCAGACACTAAGAAACCCTGGCAGGCTTGCCCAGCGCGGTCCAGGCCTGCTCGGGGGAGGGGCCCCTTGTCACCCCGCATGTGGGCACGTGTACAGAACAGAGGGACAAGTCTCACCGCATCTCAAGATGGCAGAGGGGTGTCAGTGTCAGAGCTGTACTGGCCTAAGGTGGGGCTCGCCACGGGCAGCCACCTGGGGAATGACCCCACCTGCTACAGGGCAGCCAGGAGACTCAGTGGTGCAGGAGACCCACTCCCTGCCCAAAGCAAAATCTACAAACAGCGTCATCGGGTGTCAGGTTTTGAATGATCCCAAGGGAGTTGATGATTGCAAACGAAACCCAGTCCCCTCGAGTGGATTCTGGTCACAGTGATCCTGTATCGTGTTTCTGTGGCTGTTATTATTTACAGGTGCAGAGCCTCACTGTTTTCCCACGGATCGGCTGGTGGGGTTGAACAACCCACTATGTGGCTAGCAGCCCAGTGTCTTGTGCCACAGGGGGTCCTCTGTCGTTTGTCTTAGGGTAGCACATTCATGACCCTTCCAATGTACATGTACAAAGACTGCCACAAGAACCAACAGAGATGCCCACCAGACTTCACGTCACGTACTGGGGACAAGTCCTCAGGAGAGACCAGTCCCCAGAGAAGGACATCACGCTTGGTGAAATCGAGGGGCAGCACAAAAGAGGAAGCCCTTGGTGAGAGGGACTGACACAGTGGCTGCAACAATAGCCCCAGCGTCCTGGCTGGGAGGATGGGTCAGGACTGTGTACAGTTGGGCTGCACTGTCCCTGGAGTCGCTATGAGTCAGGACAAACACCACCCTCTGACCCACACGGACTCACTCGTGAAGTGGGGGGTCCCACTGCTGCCAGGTCTCTGGGGGCACTGTTGCTTTGGGTTTGGCTCCAGCTCATGTGACCCCAGGACGACAGAGGGACAAGGCGCCCAGGTCCTGCATTGTGCTCATGATCACTGGTCAGCCATGGTCCACTGTGGTGGTCATCGAGTCAGTCCTTGCCTCTGAGGGCTCTCTCGTTCTCAGACTTTTGGCCTTGCCCACCCGCCCGCCCGCCACGATGCCCTTTTCAGATGGTGTCGCCTTTCCAAAGCCAGTGAGCTGCCTCCTGGGTCTCGTGCAGGGCGCTCGGCACTGGCATCGTCGGCATGGGGGGCCCCCTTCAGGATCGCTACAATAACGTCCGAGCATTCTGGAAAGGCCTCACCAGGAAGGGGAGGCTGGCCCCTCCTGGGCACTGTTGTCACTCGCTCTTGGATGGCAGGGTGCAAGGCCTCCAAGGGGATAGCAGGTGGGTGGCCATGTCCGTGTTCAGGGTGCTTGGTTCCTCTAGTGATAAGGCACGTGACTGACTCCCAGAGGTTGGTTGAAGGCTGTGGGCCAGGCAGGGAGGGAGGCAGCTGGGTCGACGCTGAGGCCCAGGTGGTTCCCTCTGAATCTCAACTTCAAATCGACCTGGGCTGCCTTGTCCTCTCACCCTGTTCTTGGGCCCCAGAGTGGCCCTCACAGGTGATCGGATCAGGGCTGGTCTTGGAAGAGAGCCCAGCTGACTGACCTCTGGGGTTCTGAACCCAGCACCGGGGCAGCTCAGGTCAGCCAGGACTGCTGCCCAGCACTGACTGAAACAGAAACTTCACCTTACCCACAGTTCCTCGCTGAAAAAAATCAATGTCTGTGTTATAGCTATAGTGTGTTTCCCCGCAGTCAACCCCGGCCCTCCTGTTTACACTGTGCTGCGGTTAGCGCCCAAGTAGACGCAGGGCCCATGTCCACAGGGCGACACTCCCCTGGGGGCACAGGGCCGGCCCGCAGCTGCTCGGGGAGGGGCAAAGGAGGGGGGAGCACCTTCCTGCATTTGCACCCCATCCTTCAAGTCCACTCCGTACCTGTGGACAGCAGTCACCTGCTCAGACAAAAGTCACGCTTGCATGAGGGCAGGAGCTGAGCCAAGTGCACAGCCACGAAGAGCCTGGGAGAAAGCAGAGCCCTGGGAACATCCAGGATGAGGGAAGCCTTCTGGGAGCCTGGCTCGGAGACTCAGAGCAAACCTCTCGTGGCTTCCTCACACGTATTCTGTGGCAAACGTGTGCCCCAACTTCCCTTTGAATTGCAGTGAATATCCCTCTGCAGACTGACACTTACCAACTAGAAGTTCTTCATGTGCACAAATGACCCCAAGCATGAGAATCACCCCCACCCCCACCTATATCTGCTGCCGCACTCTCCCCCCTCCCAGGAACGACGTCCCTGCTTCCGAAAGTGGCTTCCATGTCTCTCCCACTCAGGCCAGGACTAAATGCTGCTCCCCTACACAAATCCTCTGCAGGCTCTTCATTCACAAGGGGCCGTGACATGGGTCAGTTTGTGACTGTGTGTCTGACTCCTGGCTGACCGAGGCTTGCAGGACCTTGGAGGCACAGGGGTTAAGAGTTTGGCCGCTAATCAAAAAGTTAGTGGTTCTAAGCTTCCCGCCAGCACCGTGGGGAAAGATGTAGCAGCTGTATGTTCCCACTTAGACTTACCGCCTTCGAGTTCCTAGGGGCTGCTCTCCTCTGTCCTCAGGGCTGCTAGGGGTCAGAATGGACTTGGAGGCTGTGGCTTGGGGCCAGTTGAGACCTCCTCTGCATTTGGTATCCACTAGCCTTGGGGGGACGGGTCAGTGACCCATTCTCCTAGGGTTGGCGAATGGAGTTCGGAAACCACAGCCCTCACCACATGCCTCTGAGCCTCCTGCCTGTTCACAGGAAGACTCAGGACCCAGCGAGCAGGAGTCAGGGCCAGCGGTGGCTGTTGGCCTAACCTGGCGGTGGGGGGTGGGGTGAGGGGAGGTCTCTGGGGAGAGCCCTGCACATCCCCGGCCCAACAAGGCCTTCCCTCTGGGGTGCTCTGGTCTCAGACACAGCAGCCAGCTCTCAAGGCAGGTCTGGAGATGACCCTCTCAGAACTTGTGTCCTGTCCAGCCACTGCCCCTCTCAACAGTGACAGAGACGATGGCCCACCCCCCTTCAGTGCTGCAAGCCCCCCACATGTTCAGCACTGCATGATTACGGTGAAGTCCCCCCATATGCTTAGTGCTGCCTCCCCCCGCATGTTCAGTACTTGAGCCCCCCACATGACCGACCCTGTAGCCCCCCGAATGATGGCTTTGATACCCCTCCCCCAGGGGCAGAGGCACAGGCATCAGAGGGTCTAGCTCCTCAGCCCCCCCATTCCAGGCCAGAAATGCCTCCTGTCGCATCTGAGAAGCCGGTCCGCCTGGCCGCCCAGGGGACACACCTGGCTGTCACAGCCACTTCTCTCCACTCACCTGGAACTCTGCCCTCGCCTCTCCTGAGCCACTGGGGCTGGGGGCGGGGGACGCAAGCCTCAGCCTGGATGCCGGGGGACGGTGGTGGGGAGGCCAGGCTGTCAGTGAAGACATCTCCCACAGCTTCCTTCCTACCCACGGCCTGCGGCCACAGCCCGGATCCCACAAACCTGAACCCTGCCAGCCAGCAGCCCTCCCAGCTGGCTGGGGTCGAAGAGCCTGGCCGGGGACCCCCTCACCCAGGAGCTCATGCCCTCCCGCCTGAGTTCCAGAGGCCTGGGCTAAATTGTTATTCATGGCCACTCAGTCTAGTGTGTGGTCAAACAGGAGTCAGTTGGATTGCAGGCCTGGATCCGGACTCAGGGACAGACACACAGGAGGCACCCACCCAACACACCCACCTCCGTCCTGTCCCCTCTGGGTGGGTGGGTCTGCCGTGACACTGGGCAGAAGGGCAGGGCGGGCTGATTCCCCCTGTGGTCATTGCCGTGACCTGGGCGACCGCAGGAGGGGCCCAGGTCTTGGCTGGCTGAGGTTCCTGAGACAGACACATGCCATCAGTGTGTGGGAGGATAGTGGGAAGGGCATCAAAGGGACACTTTGCTCACTTTAGTGACAGCCATTGAAAACCGACTTCACTTGGCCATCGAACACTTCTATAAAATGCCCTGCATCCCCACCCTTGGCTAGACAGGTTTTCCTAGAGTCAAATGACCTTTAAAAAAATTCACTCACACCAGCTCTTTATCTTATCCATTGCTAACTGACGCATGAAGAGGCTCTCAAAGTGGCTGCTTCTCATGAGTCAGATGTGCGGGCACCCACAGAGGACCAGCCATGAGCCGAGGATGCTGGAGGTAGTGCCATCCACCTGGCAGGAAATCAGGTTGGAACCAAGGAAGCAGCATGCTCAGGGGTGGGGTGGGTAATGTGAGTGCGCGTGTGCGTGCGCAGGGGCACGGCCACAGACGTGCAGGCCCCTAGGTTCCAGCTGTGGTCCTCAGAGCCCAAACCTATGGCCACCACCTCACGGTCACCCTGAGAGGCAGGCAATCCCACGGCTGTCCAGGGGTCCTGGTGCCAAGTGACACTGGGGTGTGTGTGTGAAGCAGAACTCTCCCTGAGGATTCCTGTGTACAGAAGCAGACTCCCTGACCCTTCTGCCAAGGATCAGCTGGTGGGTTCGAACTGCCAACCTCTGGTTAGCAGCCAAACTCTCTCACCATTGAGCCACCACTGCTGCTTGGTGGTGGGGGGGGAGAGCCCCCAGAGCTCCCATCAAGTTGAGGCTGATTCAGGACGAGGCACGGGGACAGGGTAGAACTGTGTTCTAGAGGGTGGCAGGCCTTTCCTCTGCTGTATGCCCTTTGGTGCCGCTCAGGGGCTGAGAGGGCGGGGGGCTGGCTGGGAGGAAGGGAGAGCCCCTGCCTCTCCCCACACAGAACAATGGGGCCCAGCTAGTAGTTCTTTGCTCCCACACACCCCTGCTCTGGAGGGAGGGGGCCCCCTGCTTGGGAGCAGGCTCCCTTCCGGAAGGGCCCTGGCTCCAAGGCGCCCCACTGGCTGGCAGGTAGCTGTGGGTCAAGGCCCTGTGCACAAACCTGCTGCCCTGGGGCAGTGGAGATGCAGGAGGCGGAGGCGGCCTGGCCGCTGCCGAGGACCAGGCTGCAGCATCTGGCTCCTATCAGACTGTGGAAGCCAGCGCGCTGACACTCAGTGTCCGGCTGCATGGCCGCTTCTCGGTGAACGCAGCGGCCCACTGGGGGTGTCCAGACCACACTCGGAGACCCTCCACCCAGGACCTTCCCCAGAGGCTGGCCAAGGGCCCCACCCCCCAGAGCCCACTCTGGCTGCCAGGCAGCGAGCGACCCCTGTACTTGGCTCCCTTCGAGGTTTCACGGGGTTTAATCGTTTCAGAGCGATCTCTGGCCAGAAGCCCCTTACTCAGGGGCTGGCCCATGGAGCCACAGGGGAAAGGGCCCTACGGATCTTCAAAAGGGAGGCAATTCCCAGGTGAGACCAACCACCAGCAACAGGGGCAGCCCGGGCGCAGCGTGGGGAGGCAGAGCTCAAATACCCTGGCTGCTCCAGGCCCCCTAGCAAGAGTGCCGCTGGCATCCCTGTCCACTGTTGCTCAGTGCCTGCATTCGCGCGTGCATGCTTGCTATGTGGCCTGGTCGCCCTCTCCATCCATGCCTCTGATTCCTACATGCAAACACTGTACCCCAAATTGCTTCCAGCCCACGAGTGTCCCTTCATTGAAGGTTCTCATCTCCCGACACTTGCTGCTGCAGCCCAGGGTCTTGGGGTTCCGAGCCCTCCCTTGTCCATCTGTCCATCTCCCTCTTCACCGTGGGAGACCCGACCCCACAGCACAGATTCCAATTGCATCTTCGAGGAGACCAATTACAGGTAATTGTTTCCATAAAGAAAGGAAAAATTATCTACCCAGCGTTGCTTGTCTCAAAGACGGTCGGCACATGCCATCCTCTGCACCCCGCCCCCCTACCCCCCAGCTTTGCCTTTTCTCAGAGACAGGCCCTCCCTCCTGGGGAAAAGCAAACGAACGCACAGGTACCTCGGATCCAAACAACGTGCACACCCTCGGTCTTTCATTGCTATTTTTCCAGGTTTGCACCACCTTGTCGCCAGGCAGAGACACGCGAAGACAGAGGGTGTCCATCAATCACAAAAAGTGGCCCGACGAACGCCGCGCATTCGACACAGTTAAGGGGGCAGAAAGCTTGTTCCCGGTCCCCTGAGATGACCTGGCTGCAAAAACTCAAACAGATAACAGCCGAGTTCAGTCACTTGAAGTAATCCTTTAGTGACTAAAATGACTGCAATGACAAAACACGGGCTGTGATTTACGCTTCTGGACATTCATAAAACGGGGTACTCGGAGTGCTGGGCTGAAGGGCAGACATGGAAAAGGTTTTGAAAAATCCCACAGCCACAAGGCAGAGGCAGAGCGGGGCCATCAGTGGGAAGGCTGGCGAGCGTGAAAACGCCTGGGCCTTTTCCCACTGTGCCCGGGACCTCCGCAGCCCTGCCACGGGGCTTTTAGTCGGTCCGAGTGGGGGGGGGGCAGCGGCCGCCCTCTTCATTAATTGAAGATGCCGAGCATCTCTCAGAAGCCGCAGCTCAGGGGCACAGGGACCAGCGGCTCCAGAGGCCAGGTCTAAATGCAGGGCCGTGCTCGGGCACTGCCTGACTTCCCGTCCAGCCCACAGCCCACGGCGAACCCTTTCAGCAGGGGGCCAGAGGAGGCCGGCGAGGAGGGTCCAGGGGGGAGCCTGGTGACAGCGTGAGGCCCCTTCCTCTCAGAGCCCACGCTAACCTGAACTACTGAAGAGAAAAATCATTTAATTTCTTCCTTGCATATTTGTTATTAAGCCTCTAACAGTCACGGATCCCACAGACATACATCATACACATTTTATGAATCTGGTCCTGAGCTCAACTTAAGCAAGGAAGGAAATTACTTTCAACATAAAAATTTGAAATGCAAAGTCTGAAAATTGAATTATGGGTTCATTTAAAACGGCGTCTCGGAGGAATTAAACTGTAAAAATTACCTGCAGTAATTTGGAAACATTTAGATGCTTTAAATGAATTGTTTTTTATGCATGATTTTACACAGGGAAAATTGTACTACCTTACACACTATATTCATTTGTGTGAGAATATTGAGGTCAAACTCTCCACAGACTGGAGTTCGCGGTGCAAGATGAAGTATTTTCCCTTGACAGCGAAAGGTGCAGAGTGCAATAAATAAAATATTATGGAGATGTGTTTCTAATATTGTATTGTCACAATCAATTTCCCATTACCTATCCAGATTTTGATATATACTATATTATTTCCCCCAGAAATTCACTTTATGAAGCAAGCGCTGCAGTTTACATATAAACTGCTCTGTGCACTGAAGGCTTGGAGGGAATGAGAAGCCTGTGGCCATATTTATGGAATGAAAAGGGCATTTAAATTACAATTAAGTTAGTATGTAAACAGCACGGCGCATTTATGTCCCTTCACTGGCGCGGAGACTTTATGTAAAAGAACATTTTTGTCATTTTCGGTAAAACACTGCAGAGGGAAATTGAATCAAATGGGCAGCGAGGAAGCTGATGAAATGAACCATTCTGTCAAATCAAAAGCCATAAGACATGATTGTCATCTGTTGGTAAAAGCGCAAAACTACCTACAGACGCCGCCACTGCACCCCTTTAACCTCCACAGACACGGGAAAGGGAGACGGGCCACTGCCGCTTCTGCTAGGTTTTTTTTTTCCCAAGGATGACTGTTCGAAAGAGGCTGCTATTTCCCATTAAACCCGAGAATGAGCGGTCCGCAGCTCCCGGCTGCAGGCGCAGCACCTCTCGGCTCCCCTGGCCGCAGAGTCTGGGCCGGGTCTTTCCAACAGTGTGGCTACAGCGTTTCAGAAATGGCCACCGCGTGGTGGGAAGGCGGCGGCCCCTACACTGACTTCCTAAGTGACCTTGGCCAGGGCCTCTCGGGGGTTGTCCCCAACCGGGCGATAAATCTGTGACCAGCTGAGCTCCAGACCTCCTGTGGGGGCTGCACAGCGCGGGGGCCACCCTGCTCCCCTCCAGTCAGCAGGAGAGGCCACCTCTGTCAGCCCCCCTCAGTGGGCAGGTGGCAGCCAATTGCCCAAGAAGGGTAGGAGCCAGAAGCCCAAGTCCCAGGAAGTGGGGCTGCCAGGTGAGAAGGGTCCTCACCTCCTGTATGGGCCTGTGATGGTCCCTCCCTCCCTGCGGCGACAGGGGACGGTGTGGTGGACATCGGGCGTGGCTGCCCCAGCTTCCTTCCTGCTGACACCTGAGTACACTCTGACACTGTCCACCTGTCTGTCCACTGCTCAGCACTCGTTCCTCTTCAGTGTGTCCCTCGGCCCCTCTGGCCGTGTGTGTCCAAGCGTGGCAGTCACCACATCAAGTCCCACTGGACGGGAAGAAGTGACAGGGCAGGGAACAGACCCAGTACATGGCCCTGCGAGTCAGAAGCTATTCGATGGCAGCAGGGCTGGCTTTGGAGGACCTCCCTGGGGCCATGGGCCTGGAGTGGGCCACAAACAGGGGGGTCAGGTAGGCATCCCTTGAAGGAGCGACCTCCGAGCTGGGGGCAGCACAGAGGGGCAGGCTAGCCATGACACTGTCCTCTCCTCGGAGGCTGGGCGGGCCAGTGCAGGATCTCGGTAGGTCCTCGGAGCCGGGAGGAGAGGGGTGGCCCGGAAGCAGGACATGAGCCTCAGCTGAGCTCGGCCCCACGCTCACGGAGCGCTGGCTTTACGCTGCAGACTCCTACAAAGGCAGCTTCTGGAGACCGCCAACCTCACGTGCTTCCCTAGGGAGCCGCCGGCCGCCGGCCGCACAGGCAGGGTAGGGCCACGGGGGGAAGGACGTGGTGCACTTGGGCACAGAGACCCCCTACGGGGAGGGGACCATTCCGGGTCAGGGTGGGTGCAGAAGACGGCGTGGGCCCTGACTTTTCTGCTGGAAGCAGCAGTCTCGGGGCGCCTGGCTCCTGAGGAGGGCATCCTAGCGGTCTGCATGGCCCTCCCCGTCGGGTGGCCATCTGGAGGGTGGACGTGGGCCATACAGCATACCCTCTGTGCCGTCTAACCCCTGCGAGTCTGCCCAGGCCCGGCTCAAATGGGCGCTCTGCCTTTGAACCTCTCCCTGGCTCTCTGTCCTCCAGGGCATGTCCTCGGCGGGAGACTGGACGGCGAGACTGCTGTGTCTCAGAGTTAAGCTCCTTTCATGACGTACACATCTGACTGCTCCAAACGGCTCACTTCGGTTTTCACCCTGGAATCAAACGTTCTCATCTCGGGCACGTCCCCCTCCAGCTCTGGCCGCATCCCACTCCCACGCCACGCCACGCCACGCCACGCCACGCCACACCACCTTGAGAGCTGGGGGCCCTACTTTTGAGGCAGTCCTGACCGGCCATCAGGAGCAGCCGGGGGCTGGACAAAAACAGGCCGTTTGGTTTCCAAGCCTGTCCATCCCCCCTGGTTACAGGACTCCTTCTCCTTCCCACATCGTCCATTGGGAGATGGGGTACCCTTGCGTCCTGGCGTCCATGCTGTGGTTCCATTAGTACAGATGAGCAGCGGCTCACAGGGCACTCGGGGAGCCTCTGGGGCGGTGGTAGTAACTCGCGGTACTGCCCTGCAGGCTCGGTGGGCAAAACCGCTAACTGACAGGGCGGGTATGACCCACCAACTGCTTCCCAGAAGAGACGGCGATGTGCTCCCGTCAAGGTGAAGGCCCAGAGGTCCCTCCAAGGGGAACCCCTACTGCTCTGTCCTCCTGGGCCAGTGTGAACGTCCCATGACACTGCCACAGTCATTAGGGAAGCCATTAGCTTGTAGACTCAAAAGCTGCCCGGCCAAGGCAAAGGCCAAGAATGTTTCCAAGATCCCACCCGGGTACGGGTCAGCAGCCCCCAGTCCCGGCCATTTAGTTGTGAGCACGTCTCTCTCCGTCACCGTCCTGCGTAACTGGGCCACTTCTTCCTGCCTGATGACAAGTGGGAGGGCTCCGGTAAGGAGCCTCCTCTGTGATACAGAAGGCTGGAAGCATTCCTTTCCGGGGACACAACTACTCCCATGCACAGGCAAACCCTTTAGAACCGCCCCCCCCCCCCACACACATGCTGTCCCCTCGGTGGGGCACTGGGATCCAGGGTTTATGTTCTGGGGGGTGAAGTCCCCAGGGACAGACCTCGTCTGCATCATCCTTGTTGGGGCTAACGTAGCATCCCTCATGGTGGTTGACTCCCTGCCCGGGCACCCCATCCTGTAACTCTTTCCAGGCAGGCTTTTAATCAGCCGCTTGGTATTCCAGGAGCCGCCCTTCTGAGTGGTGGGGCGGTGAGGTCACTGCTCTCTGCCTGGCCAACGAGGGTCCTTGTCTTCTATTGACGGTTCTGCTCTTCAAAGTGGGCCGGCCAGAATGAAGAGCCCAGAGCCAGGAGGAAATCAGCCTTCATTTGTCTTGCAAATTAAACCCTATTAACCCCACAGGCTGCTCCTTGAACATGCTTCTAATATTAGTCAGGCAGCATGCATTATGCAGATGCGGTGTTTTTTCAGCATTCCATTAGCTGCCAAAGGCTCGAAAATCCCAGGACTGTTTCAGCAACCAGGATGATCCTGGTGCAGAAGGAGGGGACCTTAGGCCATTCCCACGCTGGATGGCACTCCTCTCCAGTCACCTAGGAGTCCACGTCAAAAAATAGAGGATGGAAAAACATCCCAGGAGTCATTCAGGCCTCCCTCCCCCCATCCCCAATGCGGCCAAATGTGTCAGGTTCAAAGGTGAGAAGAACCGCAATTTGCCTGTCATGAAGCCACTGTCTTGGAGGATGGGACAAAGGGGAAACGATGGGATGCTTTTTTTTAACAAGTAACTTCTGAAAACCAGACTCTCGCGTTTGGCCCTGCGGGAGCAACCTGACCAGCACTCTGCCCAGCAGTCCTGTGCTCTCAGTGACTGGCGACACACGCTTTCTGGGCCACGTTCCCATCTGAAAGTAAGCCTGGCGTTTCCACGCAGGCAGGAAACCCTGCTGTGGTTTGAATGGGTCTGCATTGCTGCTATTGATCAATTTGGGGAGGGCGGACATGTGAACCGGTGTTCTTTCTCAGCCCGGAGATATAGTTCTCTGTTTACCCACGCATTCGTGCACTTACAGTGGAAGCAGTTTTCAATAGAAACCCGTTTCGGGGCTTTTTGTTTTGTTTCCTCCTGCTATCGCAGATGGATCTGCAATTCCCCAATATTTATGGTGAGTAACTAAACCCACCTGTTGCCGTAGATCTGCTGGGGTCACCTGTATATAGAGACCCTCTCGGGTCATCCTCTGGGGGTCCGTGTATAATGGAGACACTTTAGGCATTTCGTCTCGTCTCTTCACAGAATGCACATCAGTTACTTCGCCAGAGCAGATCAGCTGGACCCCCCGGGTGACCCTGAACAAATGTGGTGAGTGGGCCCCTGGCTGGGTTCTGCTCTCAGGGGGAGAGCCTGTCGTCTCGTTTCCCTTAATAGCCTGGCCTACTACCTCTCCAGAGGACAGGGCAGATTGCAATCTCAAATAGATGCGCTTTTTAGCCGGGGAAGGCATTTCCTTTAGGAACTCTGGCCCATCCACTCCGTTTGGTCACAGTCCTCCATTGTCAAGGTGTTGTCAGTCCTGGGCCTGGGGCGAGGGTCCCGATTGGGCGTGAGCTGTGAGCTATGTTACTGAGGCAAGATTAGGGTGGGCTGTATCTTGCGTCAAAGTCATACTAAAAGGTGCGCCTTAAGCCACCACCTTGAGTTTCCTTGGGCTGGCGTGTGGCCTGCATCTAATACATAAGAACACTGGCAAAATTCTTGTCTCACCACCGGGCACTTGAGTCAACAGCCTACGGTCTGACCTGACCCATCAGTTTCGTCAGCCTTATGAACCAGCAGTCTGCCATCTGATCCTCAGCCTGCAAGCACTTGAGTCAGGAGAAGCTTCCAGAATGACACCCGGTCCATGGATTTGTGACGGTTCACCGTCTGCAACTGTGTAAGCTATTTCCTGACGGCTGTTGGGTCCTGAGAGATGGCGGTGGGTCAGGCAGCCCTATGATGTGACGTGCGGAACTGAGGGGGGGAGGCGTCCATGATGTCGGAGATCCCGACAGCAGTTTGGGAAACGTTGCTTCTCTTTTAACCCTCACCTCATTGGGCCCAACCTTGGGCATCAGATCCCCCTACAAGAAACGACTCGGGCTCACGTTGCTGGAGGTGCCCCCAGTTTTGCTTCATTCTCCTCGGGATCTGGAGAATCGAGTTTTAAACGTGAAGGACTATGTCTGCAGGGTGTGTGGTCACCCAGCATTGTTACCTCACACTCTTTAGAGATGGGTGGATTCGCTCTGCGAATTCTTTGCAGGGTCCTGAGAGCTAAGTCAATGAGGGCTATTCTGCAGTGTCCTTGGAAGGCGCCCATCTGGGGTCGTATCCGGGCAATGCTGGCATCTATAAAGCATTCTCTCTTTGCATATTTTCCAAGAGTTTTTGTGAAATTAATCTTTTTTCCCCTGTAAGCATTTGATAGCATCTACCAATAAAGCCATCGCGGCCTGACAGGATCTCTAAAGGAAGGGTTAATAACTATAAATCGACTTAGCATCGCATATGAAAGTGCAGGTCATGTGTTTCTTGAGTGAGCTTTGGTCAATTTGGCTTTCAGAACATGCGTCCACTGATGTCTGTGGTCCGGGTCAGCACAAAGCTGACCCCCGCTATGCACACCTCCCTCTGTAGGGCCACAGGGTCTGCAGCGACGGCCCTCTCTCCTTGTTCACAAGGATCACTCACACCTTTCTCTGGTGACTCTGGCTGCCATGTTTGTTTTCAAAACTAGCTTCCAGATCGGCTGCTTTCTAATTTGAGGCTTGCTGGCCTCTGTTCTTTGGATGGTATTCCATCTGTCTGCCTGACATCGTTCTACTCTTATTTTTCTAGGTTCTTAAAGTGGCGACTTAGATAATTGATTTGAACTTCCTCAGTAATTCTCAGAAAATCCATGTCACAGCGCCCTCTCTAATCTCAGCTCTAGCCACATTCCACAACTTTTAAAAGGATGTTCTTTCCTTTTTAACCAACTCAAACTATTTCCTAATTTCTCTTGGGATTCTCTCTTTGAATGAGTTCTTCCGTGTTTCATATATTTTGTATTTTCCAGCTTATCTCCCTGCTACAGTTTTGTCTCATCCATTCTACTGTGGTCAGGGATCGGGCTGGCGTTGCCGGAGCCCTTTGGAAGGTACACACAACTACCCCATGACCCAGGATGTGGTCAGTCTTGGTAAATGATGTCCGTGCACTTGAACTAAGCTGTGGATTTCCTTTTTGCGGAGTGGGCGGTTCTGTAAGTGCCATTTTAGATCCTGTTGTTCAAGCTGCCGATAACTTCATTGACTTTACATGTTCTTTTGATTTCTCCACGGCTGTCCAGAGGTCTCTGTCTTCTCTCCATTTTTGCTTCCTGTCTGTTGAAGCTCTTTTGTTAGGTGCTCAGGCGTTTGTGATTGGCATGACTTCTTGGCGAGTGACCACTTGATCATTCCCAATGTCACCTTTGAGGCTGGCCACATCCTTCTTTGTTCTGAGGCCCATCCTAATAGGAACCTAACCACAAGTGGCCCCGCTTCTTTGGGTTAATAATGTGTGCTAAGTGCATTCCCTACCTTCCTTCCCTTTAAACTAGGCCCTGCCTTCTGTTTAAAGGGGGCTTTGAATAGAGAGTTCATAGCTGGGTCTTGCCCCCCCCCACCCCCTTTCAATGACTTAAAAACTTCTACTCCTTAACTGGCACTTGAAGCCCACTGGCCGTTCATATAAACGTCGGCCTATCTGGGTTGAAAGAGACCGTCTAATTACTTTCCCCTGTATATTCTAGTGTTAATTTTTGGCCTGGTTTTAAGTTGATTGAGTATTTTGGGGGGAGTTCTCTTTTTCTTTACTAGTGAATTATTAGGAGTCCTTGGGTGACTCACATGGTTGAGCACCCAACTGTTACCGGAAAGATCAAGGGGTAAAGCCCTCGACTCTTGCACCTGTCCAGAGAGTGCAGGTCTGCTCTGCACCCATCAGGCAGCCATGTGCCGAGTCAGCTCGGTGGCCATGGCTTTGGCTTTCTGGGCTGGGTTAGCACTTACACTCCTGACAACTCTTTGGAGTTGTTTCGCCCTAAAATGTTCCCATGACCGTTTGAAGGCCCCATGTACTTCTTAAGTTAATTTGTAGTTTAAGAGCTTATTTCCAGTTGGCTCAAGGGCAATGAGTTTGCTTTGGAGAGTTTTCAAAAACTTTACTACTGCGCATTCTAATTTTCTCCTTCCCCGGTTTTACGGAGGTTTTTTTTTTTTTTTTTTTGGTTATATATTTTATTTTGGGGTATGCTGGAAATCCATCATAGGCTACTACTGTTTCATTTCGACCATCAGATTCCTTATAAAGTGGTGGAAAAGAACAGATCTTGCTCTTCCTACTACCTTCCTCTTAACCATTCCTGGGAGATTTAAGCTTCTGCAGGCACTGCAGTTCTCCTGGCTGAAAAGCCCCTTTCCATTTCTGGTACTGGGCTCTGCGGGCAACAGTCTGCGAGCCAAATGGTCAGCAGTTTGATCCTTTGAGCCCATCAAGAGGGAGAAAAGACCGGTGCTGGTGTCTTGCAAGGAGATTAAATCAAACGTAGCCTGTGGCCATGAAGACGATTTGGATGCGCGGAGTCCCTACAGGACAGAGTGGAACTGCTCCATGGCGTCTCTAAGGAAGCAGACAGCCCAGGCTCCTCACCATGAGCAGCTGGAGGGGCCGAGCCACCGGACCTGTGGCTCGCTGCCTGGGCAATGCATCACCGGACTCCTGCACACAGGGCAGCTCTACCCTGTCTGCCGGGTCCCTCTGGACCAGAGTTTTCCACAGCAGTCACATCACAGTGCCGGAGAAGGCTGGCAGAGAGAAAGAAGTGGCTGCAGGGAAGGATCCATGAGCATGGGATTTCAGACTTCCTGCTTCAGCACCGAGTGGGTCCAGGCCAGGGGGTGCAAGCAGGGGGAGCCGTTTATGACCCAGACCTTGGCACCCAGGCCACACTCGTTTGAACGGCCGTGGCATACAATGAAGCACGCATCCACTCACTCAGACAAGGTGACCGTAGCAGAGGCAGGGAGGAAGTGCAGATGCCCGTAGATGCTGTAACATACGGCAGATGTCACATCATGGGTGATTGGAAACAGAGACGACAAGGCAGACGGAAGTTCCCAGGAAACCAAACACATGGCCAGTGAGCGACCCTACCTATGTTGGGTTTCCAAGGCTGTCCATCTTTACGGGACCAGACTGCCTCAACTTTCTCACAGAGGATGGCTGGTGGGTTTGAACTGGACACCTTGTGGTGGGCAGTGCGATGACTGCCAGGCACCGCCACCAAGGCTCCCCAGATGACTGCTCCAGGAAGTCAGTGGCGAGAGGCGCACTCCCGGGGGAAGTGTGTGGATGGGACACTGCCCTCGGAAGCTACTGGCCTTGTTGGAGCATGGGCCAAGACACAGTTGCTTCACATTTTGATCTCTGCCTGGAATAACCGTTTCCACGTCTGTGTGTGGGTGATAGACAAAGATTTGTACCACCATAAGGAGGGACAGTCTGGGAAACGCACAGGGACAGTCCTCTCCTGCTCTCCGGGGTCAGTGGGAACTGGCATCGACTCGATGGCAGTGAGCTTGGACTTGGTGTGGTTGAGGGCAAGTGCTTTGTGGCTAATCCTCCCCGTGACTCCCGGTCACCCTGGGCCCAGCCCACTAACGCCCAAGCTCCCCGTCAACCGTTCCAGAAAGGTAAGGAGGGATGTTTGCTATCATCTGTCACACTTTCAGGAAAACAAGCAGACACAGCCATGCAGGCGGGCTCCGGGCCCCTGACTCATGGGGACAGAGATCCACCGCAGAGAGGTCTGGCCAGCGGATGCCACACTTGGCTTTGCTGATGCCCAGGTCCTGGGCCCACGGGCGGCACTCTCCTGCTCGGGAACCCTGTGCCAGGGGCTCAATGGGAGGTGTGAAATCCACGTGCACCTACCCGAGCTCCCCCGATCTACATCATGTACAGATCACACCAAGCTAATTAGTGACAAGCCTGCGCCTCTGGAAGTAACTGTAGCCATGAAACGGGCCGGTCTGAGCTGCCCTGCCCTGGGCTGACCACGGGTGGCCGCGCCTGTCGCTTCAGACTCCACTCAGTAATTAGGCCGCCCACTATCCAGAGGCCGTGCCCAAGTCTCAAACGACTCACGACTTACCGTGGGCAGTGTTCCCCGCCGCCCCCCACAGAGGCCAGCAGTGCTCACCTGCCCTGCTAAGCACTTCCCTTCAGGATATATATTCGAGGGTGGCCTCATTCAAGGTGAACCTCACCCGCCTGCTGGAGGCGGGGAAATGAGCTGCAAAGCAGCCCCTAGAAATCTCAGAAGTTGCTCCTTAAAACCAGGGATGCGATGAGGATGCCCACTCCAACGAGCTGCATTCAGGCGTCACCCGAGGGTCCCAGCAGGGACGGTGGGCCAGAGAGACAGGGACACAGGGTATGCTGGGAAAGGGACAGGGGTTTGCAAGAGGCCAGCCATCTACAACGGCTGGCAAGAGGCAGAGTGCAGGGCCATCACACAAGGACACTTTCAACGAACCAGCAGGAGACGTCTGAGGAGCCAGCCCTTGTCGTGGGCCTGCTCTCAGGCAGAGCCCAGACCAGATGGCTCCTACCCTGGACCCCGTTGTTCACCAAGTACAGGTCCAAGCCCAGGCCCAGGCAACAAGCACTCATGCAGCTGGTTTTCCCTCTGAAAGGCTGCCGCCACGGAGCAAAGTGCTGTGGGCGACACGGATTTACTTCATGGGCAGGCACGGTGACCTACGACATAAACAATCAAAGAGTGTCCGGCACCCCCTGGCTCCCACCTGTGGCCGAGAACAGGCGGCCCGTCAACCCAGTCAGCTGCAGCACCTGCGCTTTACAGCACGCCCCCTGGACGCGGATTCTGGGAGCTGGGGCAGAGCAAGGCCTCTCCGTGGTCTCCAGGAGAAGGTTGGACCTTTTGAAAATTGTTTTCTGTGAGATGCAGTGCTCTACTCTCTTTATAGGTGGGACAACTAATTAGTTAATTAATAAGATCGTTCAGACCCCAGGGGCGTGCTTGACAGTGAAGCGAAACATTCGGTCAATTATTGTGAGGTACCAGGGAAGTCCACTCCCTTCCAGAAGTTTATTTAGATATTTGAACAGCACAGCCTAAGTTGATTTATGTAATGTAAGCTTATTTTTAAAAATATGAGCACTTCTGTTTATGGCTTAGCTGGACTAAAGGGGCACAATCAACCCTCCCAGCTGAAAAATACAGCACAAAAAAAAAAGCAGGGGGAAGGAGGTAACTGATTTCAAGACAATGGACAGTGAAATAGAGTGATCTAGGGACGTGGGAGGCAAAGGGTTTGGTGCTGCTCTGCCCCAGCAGGCCCTTTGAAGAGTCTGCAGGCCCCAGCACGGGGAGGAGGCGCAGGCGGGAGCCTGCTGGACACCTTGCCCTACCGCCGTGGCTGTGAATCAGAGACGGAGGTAGCAGCCCCAAAAAAGTAACATGGACAATGCTGGCCTCCAGGCAAAGGCGAGCAGAGGCTGAGCAGGAGCTAGAAGGCAGGATGAGGAGACGCTAACCAACGGCACACACGCAGACTCGCCCTGCAGTTGGCCTCAGCAGGCAAGGGCGCAGCAGCCACACGGCTGACTGTCAGTGTGTTCCAGAGGTCCAGAGGGACGGCTCCGCCCAAACAGCTCCTCTAGAGGCAGAAACGCCGGAACCCGACGGGGGAACCACAGCAGGTAGGAGGAAAGGAGACTAAATGTGAAGACAGTGATAACACCGCCCAAAATGAACGCGAGGGGAACAATAACCAAAAGGGAGGGGGGAGGGAGGGAGGCGGGAAGGACAGAGGTGAGAGGGACATAGAGAAGGCAAGAAATACAGGGCATTTTCAGTGTGAAAGGAGCCTGGGAGTCTGAAAATATTTGAAAAATTAATGATAGCCAAAATGTTTCCAAATTTCGTGAAGACTTGCTAACAGCACAGATTTGGTGATGGAGGTGGTGGTGGTGGTGGTGGTGTGTGTGTATATAAAGCCAGTAAGAGACGTATTGAGAAAATTGCCCAAGTCCCTCCTAATAAAATTGTTCACGAGCACAACTGAGGAGCCTCAGAAGCAATCGTGAACGAGAGGACGCGTGGCGTGCAGACGCGGTGGCGGTGAGAGCCGATCAGGTGGAGGGAGGATGCCGGGTGGAATACGGAAAGCACAAGAGCGTGTGGGGCAGGAAAGGTGGACTGCAACAGATGCATATCCCTGGTTACAGACCCTCCACCGTCACAGCGGGCACCCGGACCTGCAAGAGAGCCTGTGCTCTGCAGAGATGACCATGGCCTGGCCCTTCCGGCCGAAGACTCGTTGGCCCCAGATGAGCCAAATCCATTCTCATTTAAAATGGCTACGTATCTGCTACCATCATCTTTTCCTACGTACGCAGGGAGTGGTTCCCAGGATGGGGTTCACCAGGTATTCATTCCAACACGACCGCACGGACTGCGTCGAACCAACGGCAGCCACAGGGAACCGACAGGGCCCAGCAGAATGCCATCGTTGTGTGACACGGCACGGGGCACATGTGGCTTAATTCCTCAAAAGGCGTGTTCCAACAGATCTACGTCTTAGTAGCTTATTACACGCATAAGGAGAAGCTAGAATGATTAATAACAAAACAACATATGCCCTTTCCATTTCTGAGGGGAATATGAACGATTCCTGTTTCCTGCCCGCCCTGCGGTGACCAGGAAGGCTGCTCTGCGGGAGAGCGGTGGCACTCGGCTTCCAGAAGATTCCACCCTGGGAAGCTCCGAGGGGTGGTTCTATTCTGCGCGCTGGAACTGACCCCGGGACACTGGGTTTCGACTGTAGATCTTCCCTTTCCACACTGAGCACGGATGTCCGTGGCGGGGCAGGGAAAGGAGTGGGGGTCTGCTCTCCTCTCTCACCTCCAGGAGGTTTAGACGTCTGGTCAGAGACCACTGCCGGCTCTTGCCCACAGCTAAGGGCAGCCAAGGGTGGGATCCTGTGGTTACTTCCAAAGAGGCCAATACCCACACTTCACAGGTGCCCCCATTAACACAAGGGAGATGCAGATACCCCAGAAAACTCAGACTGACCTAGCACCAATCAGGCCTGGAAGCTGAGTCCCTCACCTGGACACCTGGCAGGAACCACAGCCCAGTCACCGGTACTGAGGAGCACTGGGATTTCTGTCTTCCCGCCTTGTCTTCTCATGAAGCACAAACCACGTTCCAGTTTGGATTTCTGTAGCTCGGTGCACTTTCCTGAAATAATACCCCAAACAAAACATCTGCTTTCCACATGAACCGCGTTTACCTTAAACAAACAGGACTGGGAGCCACAGAAGGGCGACAGAAGGGGTAGGGTGGGGGCGGTGTGTGCCAGAATGATCATGTAAGAGCAACGGTTAATTCGTAGCAACAGCTAACGAGCTCGCCTTCCGGTCACACTATCCCCAGTCACTGGTATTCAGCAGTCCTTGCCGATTCACCACGAAACATGGGAACACGGATTCTTTTACTGACCCCCACACTGGACAACAGCCTCAGCTTGCCCCGACAATCTTCACCAGCCCCACTTCCCAGCAGTGCCATGTGCACCCTGCCTCCCGAGAGCTGGCCAGGACTCGGTCCAGTCCCGGGCTGGACGGTGGACATGCTGAGGGCCGGGAGTCCAGACAAGGACCAAGTGCCCTCCATGGCTGGCAGGGCAGGTCACGGGAAGGGTTAATGCCCGTCCTTACATCTGGCCATGAGCTACACCAAAGAGCTCCTCGCCGCCTGAGCTGGGAAGAGAGTTCACTTCATGTTGCTCAAATGCTACTTTTAAGCCGCCCTTCAGAGCACTCCCTAGGCAGAGCTGCCCACCTCCTACAGGGAGATCAAAGGGAGCCGAATCACAGTGGTCAGACCTTTCATCTGGACGGACAACACCGTGCTGGGCATCTGTCACTCCTGGGGGGGTGGCGGGGGATGTTGAGAGAATCGCATATGAGCTGAGCATGTGGGCCACTGGGTGTGTGCAGGAGGGGGGCTGGCGGCCAGGAGCCTGGGGAGGCACCAGGACACAGGGCCCGTGGCCTGGTCTCTCCGTCAGCTGCTCTAGAAGAGCCTGGGGCTCCCCCAGCAGGTCCGTGCGGGGGACGGCAGATGGACAGCTTTCAGGGTGCCCGAGGTAGCCTCTCCCCGAACAGAAAAGAAGTCACTCACCAGAATTGGTCCGAAACATGGTATTTTCTCCCATCAAAGTCCCTGGCCAATTTCTTGTGTCTCAGAAGGGGCAAGTGGGGGGTGGGGGGAGAGGTGGGGGTCAGACAGGAAGCTTACCCTGCTGAGCCTCCACAGACACCCTTCGCCAAGCTCCCCAGTGTGCAGCCTGGAAATGTTTGTTGCTATTTTTTTTTAATCGTACTTCATCGTGTTTGGGGTGCAAATTTATATGGCACACGAGTTGCCCACTGAACAACGTCTAAATGTCTGACGGCCGCAGAGGGCCGACCTGCTGGCGAGGGCCATTGAAGGACCCTCTATGGCCTGTGGAGCAAACACCAGCTTGGGAAAGGAGGGCCGGATGCTCCTTAGAGGTGAGGTGATGAGACTTCACTTCGTGTACCTGGTGTGTGTTGTCAGGAGGGACCGGTGTCCGGAGAAGAACAGCATGCTCAGTAAAGCAGCGGGTTGATGGCAAAGAGGCAGACGTTCCACAGGACGGACGAATGGGCAATGACTGCCACAGAGGCTCCAGCACAGGTATGGCTGAGAGGACGGCGTGGGGCCAGGCAGTGCCTCCTTCTGATGCCCACCACGGGGGGGGGTGCTGGGTGGAAGCCAACGCAATGGCCCCTGATGATGACAGCAGCCGCACACATAAGAGGGGCTGCAACCCAGCATGGAAAGACCCCACTGTCCTATGGCTCCATTTCCCGTGGAAAGTATGCCCCACCCTCCTACCTTCTCATCTCTGCTTTGGGGTGACCACCTGTTGGAGACGACAGCCTGACATGGTATGAGTCAGTACACCACTTATGGACGGGTAACCTGCCTTGTGGTTTCAGGATAAAGTTCCCAGGGCACCAGAAGGCAGCAGTCTTGGGGTTCTGTGAGTCTCTATTGATCCGGCACGTCTGACTTTGTGTAAACATCTGAAGTGGTTTACAATTTCCTCCCATTCAACGGGGGACCCTCTATGGCAGTGGTTCTCAACCTGTGGGTCTCGACCCCTTTGGGGGATGAACCACCTTTTCACAGGGATCACCCGATTCACAACAGTAGCAAAATGACAGTGATGAAGCAGCAATGAAAATGATCTTATGGTTTGGGGTCACTACCACATGAGGAACTGTATGAAAGGGTGGCGGCACGAGGAAGGTTGAGAACCGCTGCTCTTCGGTGTCCCTGGTCAGAGAGCCGGCCACCCTCTAGTTCCTCTGGCCGCAGACTGGAAGGGCCTGTGGCTCCTGAGAGCCGAGTCCTGCAGACCAGTCCTTTGGGTCTGGCTTCCTTCCCCCGTGGTACTGCGGTTTGACGTGGACAACATCTGTGGGGATTCAGTTCTGACCACGCGCGTGTGGACCCACTCACGTTTCTCCAACAGTGACCACGGAGCAGGCAGAGCCTCCTGGAGGCGGTTCCAGCACATGGGCACAAAGCGAGTTCGCAAACACACCGAGGCCTCGTGCTTCCTCAGAATGAGACCCAGTGCCACCAAGTCGGTTCCGATCCACAGAGGCTCCGGGGACAGAGTGTGGGTTTCCGAGGCATACGTTTTGATGGGAACAGGCGGGAGTGACTCTCCCTCAGGGGTGACTGTGGGTTTGAGTTGCCAACCTTGTGGCTAGCAGCACAAGACGTAGCCCACCGCACCGCCATCAATCCTTTCAATGTAATACAGCTTTAAGCCCCCCACCCCCACCCCCGGCAGCTGCGTGTGACCTGAGGCCTCCTGGACGTGACACTGACTCATGGGGACCCCGTCTGCAGAGCAGCACTGCCCACAGAGCTTCCTTGGGCTTTGAACGACCAACCTCTGATTTGTAGTCAGGGCTTAGCCTCTGTGCCGTTCAGGCTCCACATCGGTCCCTGGGACTCCAAAGGACTCTAAGTAGTGTCTCAGTGGTGGGGGCTCCTTCACAGGGAGCCCTGGACGTCAGAGCACACGAGTCTACCCAGCCAGATGAGGGGTGGCCCTACTGCCAGTCAGCAGGGACTCCCGGCAGCGTGAGGGTGGCCTGGGGTGACCATCACAGTGGCTAGTGTAGTCCTAGACGTTGTGACCCTCTGCCCCTGTCCTTCCTACCGGTGGAATGCCCAGGAACTCAGAGCGGGGGGTGGGCACAGTGGTTCCCCTTTGTCGTAATCACGCTTCTCAGAGTTCTGGTGCTAGCTTTCCCCCTGCAGACGTGACACTCCCCAGCTTTGCCCGTCCCTTGGGCCCCCACTTCAGTGCTCCACGGCCTGGCTCACCCACAAAGCCCACCAGTGGTCAGCACAGATCAGCGCCATATCCCAGAGAAGGATGCTCTGGACAGGGTCCACAGGAGACCCCCGGGAAGCAAGGCCAGGCTGCTTCCCAGGGACTCTGATAAACAAAGGAACACAGATCCCGGATCCCAAAAGAATACAGCCGGCGGAAGACACCCCCTTCACAGTGAAAAACCTGCCTTTGTCGGACACCTCACGTCTGGATAAGCGACATCTTCATGAGCAAGAGGGACATCTGGAGCCCTGGTGGTGGAGCGGTTATGGGCTGGCCTGCTAGTCACGAGGTCAGCAGTTCGAACCACCAGTCGTTCCGAGGAAAAGGAAGGGACGTTCTGCTCCTGCGCAGGGTTATGGCCTCGGAAACCCACAGGGGCAGTTTGACACTGTCCTACAAGGTCCCTGCGAGTCAGAATCGCCTCGCTGCAGCGAGTGAGTGAAGAGGAATACTCCTCACCAGAGCAAGAGAGAAACGCAGCCGAGCAAACAGCAGACCACGCAGGAGGAGCTGGCCTCTCCCAGCTGGTAGCCTGGACCTGCCGGTGGCGGTGCTCACTTACAGCGCAGCGGCCAGAGTGCCTGGGACGTGGAAAACGCCGTGTCCTGTCCTCGCAGCCCAGTCGCATCCCGCTACAGAATTCTCTTTGTACCTTTCTCCTAGCAGTGGGAATAAACCAAACCACTTCGATGCCAGTCAAGTATCTGGAAAATAATAACAGCAAGGATTCCTGGCGGAAATGTGGCAGATATCTATACGAGAGCTGGAGGATGGAGTATTGTTAGGAATTTTTTTAATTACATAAAATGAAAACAGAGCCAGGCTGCACGGTGTTCATTTCCGGCTGGGTGTCAAGGCCAGGTGCTAGAACAGCGGTTCTCAACCTGTGGGTCATGAGCCCCTTGGGGGATTGAATGACCTTTTCACAGGGGTTGCCTAAGACCGTCAGAACACACGTGTTTCCGATGGTCTTAGGAACTGAGACACCGCTCCTCTACCCGTCTCCAAGCAGTGTGCCCACATCCAAGAACCCTGCGTGCAGACTGTTACCCATGCTACACCATGCTTCCAGACAAAACTTCATTTACTTGTAATTAGAAATAAATATTTCACAATACCTAATTACATATTGTTTTGTGACTAACCACTATGAATTAATTATGTTCAATTTGTACCAATGTAAATATATCCGGTGTATTAGATATTTATATGACGATTCATAACAGTAGTAAAATTATAGTTATGAAGTAGCAACCAAACAATTTTATGGTTGGGGGTCAGCAGCACACGAGGAAGGCTGAGAACCGCTGTGCTAGACGAAGACTTTAAGGACAAACAAGACAGAGAAACTGGTGGCCGGCCCAGGAGAGGCCAGGGCTCCCATGAGACAGGAGCAGGGGAGCCCTGGGCTCTTGTACAGGCAGCCTCCTTTGATCTTTGTTTAGGTGGTTCTTTTGGTCAGGGTGGGGCTGCAGGGCCCTAGGGAAAGGGGGGGCACCTTCTGTTTTCTCCTTCAGGTTTCTGTTTTTGTTAGCCTGGTTCCAGAAACTTCGTTGCCTCCGTGGGGAGCCTCATCCGCCACCCTCTTCAATTAGCAGCATCACAGGCTGATCCCAGGAGGAACGCAGGCACTGGCTACAGCCAGGTACGTGGGTCCGTCCCCGGCACAGGGCTCCTCCTGGTCTCTCGGGTTCCCGCGGACCTCTTGCTCTCAGGCTGGGCTTCTGAAGGCAGGGTGTGGAGCAGTGATCGAGGAAGCCCTGCCTCCCGGAGCACAACTCTCCTCGGAGAGACGCAGAGGCTCAGAGCCAGGCCGCCCGTGAGCTTGCAGAGAGGAGCGTGGACATGACTCTGGGTTTGGGGACACTCAGGGGCTCAGGGACACTAGAGATGTCCCTTCAGAGGCAGATGGCACCCATCCAGATGCTCCCCCCCAGCCCCGCCCTGATCTTTCTCTTAATGAGAGTGTATTCTTGTGGAATGTATATCTATAGCAAGACTTGTTCCAGTCAATGCTTGTCACACGCACCACGTGACCCTGATGACATCCATCATGCCTGGTGCAGAATTCTCCTCCCCATCAGCAGACACTCGGTGATTCCTACACGGGGACCCCCTCTGGGTCCCTTGTGCCTTCAGGAATGGCCCTGAGGCACAAGGCCCCTAACAAGGGGTACGTTCCACAACACGGACCCCCAGAAGCCTCAGCGCTTGATTCGGACGTCCGACAATGTGGAGATGAGGGCAGAACTGGGCAGTGTTGCAGTCAGCTAGATCAGCAGTCCTCTGGATCCAGTGGACACAACTGCAGCTCCCTTGTCCACCTGTGCACACAAGGCCCACAGCTTACCAAATGAGTGGACTGCTTACAGAACTGGGCATCCCAGTAAAAAAGACCAAAGAACACAGGGGGCTGGTGGCGCAGCAGTCAAGCGCTCGGTTATGAGCAGAGAGGCGCTGGTTCTCACAGCGTCATGGCAGCATATGGCCAGGAGACGTTTCCATAGAGACCTCGGCCCACAAAACCCGCCGGGGCCACGCTCGTCAGGCCCCACGGGACGCCAGGAGTCAGCCGACTCCACGGCTCCCAGCCACAGCTCTGAACAGAGTCTCCTGCACGTCTTGGGGACAGAACAAAGAGGCTGCTGGGGCAGGGCAAAGTGACTCCCGCCCAACGCCAGGGCTGCCCTCTCTGTCAAACCTTCAGGCCCAAACCTGGCTGATCCTTGACCCAGAATGGGAGTCTGCCGCCCACAGGCACTCAGAGAGGGGGCAGGGGCAGCAGCCAGCCCTGGGGCCACGTGGCCTTCCAGGTTTGGGAGAGATTAATTTAACAGTGGTGGACATGTACAGTGTCAGGGTGGCCAAGAGGACAAACCACACCCCCCCCTTCTTTAGAGAGTTGGTAGTGGTGAAGGTTTTAATTTTACTTGGATCTACAATCGCCTATGCCCCCCACCCCCTACGAGGGAAACAACCATCACGAGTCAAAAGGTGAACTGCACGGGGCAAAGCTGTCGCAAAAGACCCCCTTACGGTGTTAACGAGCAGAGGTGTAACTCCAAGGACGAAGGGACACCCGCCCCATGCCACGGCATTTTCAACTGCCTCCTAAGCTCAGGTCACCTGTTCTCAGGAAGCCCATGTGTAGGGTCGCCGTGAGTCAGTGTGGACCCCAGGACAGTGGGTGTGGTTTGGGGCTCAGGCGCATGTGAGGAGCGATGAAGAATCAGGAAGATTGAAAACAACGAGGAAGGTCGGAGAAGCACGGGTGCCTTTGGCTCGGGGTGTTGGCAGAGAATACTGGCCGTGACCATGGCTGCCCGGGAACAAACCTGCCCGGGAAGAAGCACAGCCGGAGTGCTCCGCAGAAGCCAGGATGGCAGGGCTTCCTCATTTACTGTGGACACGTGGTCAGCAGAGACCAGTCCCAGGAGAAGCACGCCGTGCTGGGTGACGTAGAAGCTGAGGGAGGAGGAGGAGGAGGAGCCACCTCGAGAAGGTGGGCTGGTGCCCCAGCTGCAACAGTGGCTGTGAGGTACTGACCAGCGGGGACTGGAGACCCATGCCCGGGGGTGGGGGCAGAGGAAATGACCCACCACACAAAGGGTACCAAGTTCACAGCAGCATACCTTTCTGAGGTGTCCTGAAACATGGAGACCAGCCTTCCCCAGCAGAGGCAGGGAGGTTACCTGTGGACTTGGGCGTGGCTTTCCCTCTGAGCATTTTGGAGATGACAGGGCTGCCGGCCTGGAGAGCAATCAACAGGATGCCCAGAGAGCGGGCAGCAGAGGTGTCTCCTCGGGCCCTGGAGGGCCTCTGTCGGTGCTCTGTCAGCCCCCCCACAAGAGGACCTGTAGAACACCAGGGGGATTCCACACCTACACCAGGTACACCAGTGTGGAATCAGGCTCTCCCCAGGAAAAAAAAACAAACAACAACAAAATGCTTTTATTTCCCCCAATTCAGACATGCTGCGAAGAGCTCAAGGAGTCAACGAGGGAATTGCAGATCCTTGCCCCTTCCTGCTCACACTCAGGGTCTCTGCGCACACTGCACAGAGCACGCACATCGCTCCAGCCGCTGTCCTCCAAGGGGGCAGGAGGGCAAGGAACGGCATGCTGGCAGATGGAGCCGGCTCATCTGGAGAAGCTTCGGGTAAATGTTTCTAAGGCCTTTTGTTCGCACCAGTCTGCCCTGCCTAATTAGCCTATGTTTAGACTCGGGCTGACGAACTCGGCGCGTTCAACCCAAGTCCAGAACCGCTAGCAACTGGGAAAAGGGCCCCCCAACACGCGTCGGGGGAGAAGGGAAGTCCTTGCTGCGCAGCGCCGTCCCTCATGAAGAGTGGCCGTGTGGCCCGCACGTGCCTGACGCACTCTCCAGGCCACTCTGTGCCAACCAGTCGTTGGAGGACACGTGGGAACCAACAGAAAAGCAGCCCCTTTCCAGACGGGCAGGAAAGGGGTGATGAGTTGAAAAGAGCTGCCATCATCTAAGAGCACGAGGGATTGAGAGAGGCTGGGATAGAGTTGCCCAGGGGAATTCCCGGAAGGTACAGCATTTGGAAATTACTGAAGACCACCAGCCCCGAGTGGCATATCAGGAGAGGAGGCAAACACACCTATCTCTGTATAGACTCTTCACACACACACACGCGTGCGTGCACGCGTGAGCGCATCCACATTGTGCCTTTGTTCTTGCTGCTGTAATATATGCAGCGGAAGAGACACCTTTCCACGGGTTCCACACAGACTGTTCAAGGACACTGTCTACTTTCACAGGGTGGATCCATCCTCATCCTCCTCTTTCAGAACCCCCCCCCCCAGGCCTCCATTTCTAGGGTAACCTGCACCGTGGTTAGGCACAGGACTGTTGGCCACAAGGTCAGTGGTTCAAACCCACCAGCCCCTCCTGGGGAGAAAGAGATGAGGCAGTCTGCACCTCTTAAGATGGACAGTCTCAGTCACCCCTACAGAGAGTCAGCATGCATCGGAACCATCTCCGAGACAGTGACCTTCTGGTTTGGGCAACCAGTGCATTCCACAAAGGTGGCTCTGCAAGCCAGCATGGTGGGGGGTACAGCTTCCGCTCTCACTCGGAGCGAGGCCGCTCTCGGTTCACCTTCTGTTGTCGGGGCCCTTGTTACGATTTTCTTTGCATGAAATCCAAGAGAGGTAAATCTACAGAGACAGGAACTAGATGAATAGTTCCTTAGGGAAGGTTAGGGGCAATGGGGAGCTATTAATAGTGGGTACAAAGATTAAGAAAATGTTCTAAAATTGATTGTGGTGAGGATTGCACAGTTCTTAATATTTTAAACCACGGAGTGGTGTAATATGTGGATTGTATGTCAATAAAAAAGGTAAAAATGGAGGAAACCGGGAAAGAAGGAAAAGGGAAGACGTCCAAGGCAAGCATTCTCGACCCGTGCTGACTTGGCACTGCACTCACATGCGCCGGGAGCCCTGGTGGCGCAGTGGTGACGAGGGGCCTGAGATCTGAAAGGCCAGCAGGTGGAAACCGCCAGCAGCTCCCAGGGAGGACTGGGCTTTCGACTCTCATAGAGAGTTACAGTCTCAGAACCCCACAGGGGCAGTTCTACCCTGTCCTGGAGGCTGGCTGTGAGCCGCTGCCAACTCGATGGCAGAGACTCTGGTGTGGTTTTGGAGTAAGCACGCTCACTTCTCTGGCTTAAGATGCCAACTTCAGGGGGTAGATCTAGACCCTTCGCCGGAACAAGGAGCTGTCTACAGCGTCTCAGCTTGCCATGAGTTTTAAATCCCCCTCTCTTCTGAACCTGGCTGAAAGCGTAGAGAGCAAATCGCCTTCCATTCAACAACTCACACAGTTACTGTGTCACGACACTGATCACGAGGCCTCACTCTGCTCTTCCTCCTCCTGCCCTGTCTCCCTTTTAACTTCTGTTAATGCAGTGAGAGTTTACAGAGCAGACGATCTGGATGCTGACTTCTTCTGATAACTAGTGAGAGGATCATAAGACCCCCCCCCCCCACCCCCCCCCCACACACACACATCGATTGGTTGTTGAGTGCTAAACCAACCCTGAATTCCCAGCATCAAGTTCACCTGGGCACGTTTGATTTTGTATCGCCCGGTGATTTTCTCGGCCATTTTCTTAGGATGCTCACAATGAAGACAAGGGAAGGGGCTGGGTTCGTGTTTTCACGTTCATGTCCGGCTCTCCTCTGTCCGACGTTGGGTCCAGCTGTGCCCCTGTCTGGACCCAGGCTAAAACACACTGCCCTCTGTTAGCCCTCTGAAGGGCTGGCGAGACTGGTGTTGACTTCCTGCAGGTGTCAGGGGAAATTCCAAGTGAGGCCTTATGGGCCAGGTCCTCTTTGAGGGAACATTTTAAATTATAGATATGACTTCTTTACCTGAAATAGGACTATTCAGATAGTCTATTTCTTCAGTCCATGAAAAACATGAAGAACGACATGAAGCAGTTCCCATTCTTGTTCACCTTGACGTTCCTCTCTGAGTGGTGGGACAGGGCACCACCAAACCAAATCTGCGGCCCCTTTCATTTCACAGGGGTCGTCTGATGCATAACAGTAGCAAAATGAAGTAGCGACGAAAATCATTTCATGGTGGGGGGCGGTCACCACCACATGAGGAATGTATGAAAGGGTCATGGACTTTGGAAGGTTGAGAACCACTGCTCTATAGGGTTTGTGGGACTATCAATCATTTACAGGACGTCTTTGTCTTTCTCGTCTGATTAGTTGGGTTTGAACTTCCAAAGTTGCGGCTGGCAGTCCAGTGCTTATCTCACAGGGCCACGTTTCCTTGGGCCAGGGTGCAGGGAAACAGAGAGGCAAGGGCAGAGGGCTCAGCACTGAGAAGTGCTGGTGAGAAGAAATCAATCAGCAGGTGAGAAGATACCATAGGTGTGGCCCCAAGTCAAGCTGCCCCTGGTGGGGGGCTGGGCCCAGGAGGTGATGAGCAATGGCAGGGGCAGGGGGGCACTTATAACACGCGGAAGGATGGGAGTTGGAGGGCGGGTTATGTCCCAGGGGCTCTGGAAATGGAAGTCTTGTAGACTGGAGGCAGAGGGCAGTTCCACCTTCATGGTGCCACCCAAACCCATGGCCATAGTCAGTCCCAACCCACAGCCACCCTTGTGGAGCTTCCAGGGTAGCCAGTCTTTCCAGGAGCAGACAGCCTCATCTTTGTCTTGTGGAGTGGCCCTTAGGTTTGAACTGCCTACATTGTGGTCAGCAGCCCAAAGCCGACATGTACCACCACCAGGGCCCTCAAGACGTGGGCAGCATACACTGACCATGCCTGCTACACTGCACAGCTCATTAACGTGGCCACACAGCATGTGCACACACACACATGGGGAACAGGAAGTGCACAGGGAACCAGAGCGCCTGTGGGAGGGTCACTGAGTTTGCAAAGGCAGCATTAAGCGCGTGCTAGTGGTGTGCACACACAGTGACTAGCCCATGCACCAACACAGGAGAATTGGGCCTTGGTGGGCAGTGGTACCTGGGCACCAGTGACCACCTTGGCCTTTGCTGGTGACCTCATATCTTGGAGCCTTATCCAAAGGCCCAGGAAGCCAGGGCCCTATGAGTGTCACTCCCAGGTCGCAAGTCCCTTACCACTTCCCTGATTTCCTAAGCCTCCGTGAAGGCAGCCAGCCAGCCCTGGTCCCTGAGCAGTGTAGTCGCCAAACCTGAAACCAGCCACGGCCTGAAAGGTTAGCATTGTGTGAGGCCACTTCACATCCTCAAGCCAGCCCTGCTCTCAGTGAGACTGTCCTGAACCTTACTCGGATGCAAGGAAAATATGAAAAAGTTATGCAGAAGAATAAAAACATTAAGTGCAGCAAAGAAGACTACTTCATGAAATTGGTAAACAAACAAACATCATCGGCCCGAATTCAGCAATTATTCATGGCCACCTATCGATGCTAGCTAGCATACTTCTGTATACACGAACTAAGGTGAACCCCACCTTTTTAGAATCGTACTGAATTCACTGAAGGAGGTAACATGATCTTCGGTGTTTATGTCACTTAATATGGTGTAAACTGGACGGCGTTGGGCTCAACAATTGATTACCCCATGGGTAGGCTGTAATACCTTAATTGAATTTCATGGCTCCTGGAACAATCACTTAGAGAAGTCGAATCTACTCGGGCAGCAGTGGAAAAATGGAATCACAGCAAGCCTCCGCTCCAAAGGCAGATGGTACAGATGGACAGGCCACCAACAAGATGGTAGACCGACCAACCTGGACCCCACCAACAGCAAGGATGCATCGATCGATATGCACGCAGTGAAGGCCGGATGGGGAGATGCTTTCCAAAAAGGGAAACGGGTTTTTTCTTGCATGGCGCCGGTATTCGGTGTGTTGGTGGCTGATGCCAGAGCCTGCCAGCAATGATGCAGGGACCCCATGGCGGGGGCGGGGAGGACTGGCTCCCTCCTTCTCCAGTAGAGCAGTTTGTCCACTGACTCATAAAAAGGTGGGGAGACTGCATGGGTGCATGTGTGTGTGAGAGAGAGGGGGGTGTCAGGAGATTGTGCTGAGGAACCGTTTCTACAAGGACACTGCTTCTGATCAATCTTCAAGGGCAGCCAGGCTTCTGGGGATGGGGGCAATTTGTAGGGCCACTTCCCCCTGCCCACACAGCAGGCCCTCAGAACCCCTCTTGTGGCCCAACTGCAAAGACCCCTGAAAAGGCACATGAGCCAGGGGTCCCCGAGGAGCCAGGATAGTCCTTAGAGCAAAGGCCAGGGCCTCCTTTGGGGGAGGGGCAGGGTGTGACGGAAAAAACACTCCCTTGGCAGTGTGCCGACCTACGTGGAACTTATGCTGAGAAACGACAACCTCACACTTCCGTATTTTTGTTTAATAAGGTGTTCGCGATGTTGCAGGAATTAAAACATTTTTTAACCCGTGTATCTATGTGCATGTCTTATGCAGCAATTATATGAGGGGGCTTCAAAAAGTTGGTGGAAATACTGCAGTCTCTTATTTCCACTTTCTCATGAGATTTTTGCAAGTACCGGCGTAGCTATGGGCCTGCATACCTTAAGGAAGGGGTCTGGGGGTGCAGTGTGTGATGCACTGGGCCACGCCCCTCTAGTCACTACATGGGAGAAAGACCAGGCTGTCTGCTCCCGTCAAGATTCAGTCTCAGGAACCCAGAGGGGCAGTTCTACCCTGAGTCGGCTTTGACTGGACAGCGGAGGGCTTGGGCAGCCATATTCAAGAAGCCCCAAGAGTCACCTTGCCCTGGACTGTGCTGCTTGGTTCCCCCCACCCTTCCGCGCACCCGTCTCGTGGTTTCTGGCCCTGCCAGTGTCTGTGGCACAGACCAGTGTCCCTGCCGCTGTGTGGGCTGCAGAGGTTCCCTTCCACATGGAGGTCCAGGTTTCAACCCTGCCTGGCACCTGTGTGGGGTCTCCCCTCACCCTTCCCCTGTGGGGGCTTTCAGGTGGTGAGGACGTCACGCAGGCCTCAGAGAAGCATCCAGACCAGGAAGAGGGCCTGGTGACCTACTCCCCAAATGCAGCCTATGGACACCCATGGGTCACAACGGTCTGGCCCACACCCATCACAGGCTGGTGTAGGAGGAGGCCGCATTCCCAACAACACATGTATAATTGGCGGTTTGGTTGGCTGAATATAGAACCAGCTCATCTAGTTCCCCTCCTGCAATCCAAAAAGGCCCTTTCTTCCCAGTCTGCAGGCTTGCTGACCCACACTCCTTCCCTGGACTCTCCAGTCCTTGCCACTGGGCTGGCCCCTCATCATCTGAGAGCTGAGCCTTCTCCACAGGGGAAGTTTGTGCCAAAGCCTCGGCTGCCGTTCCCTCCCAGAGAAAGGGCATGCTGAACACCTGCCTTCAAGGCCGTCTGGTCAGAGGGCCACTCACCCACTCACCCGGGAACAGTGCGGCCAGGATGCCGTGAGAGCTAGGGCGTGGCCAGGAAGAGGTTTCAGGTGAGGAATGTTCCGGAAGAGAGACGAGAATACACGGGACCCAGAGGGGCCAGGAAAGGGCCCGAGCTTCTGTGGGTTACCCTTCAGACATGCTGCCCACCACCTCGGCCGGCTGGGGACAGTCGGTCGGAAAGTCCATGTGGCGGCTCGGAGAGCTAACTGACATTCCCACCCACATCCCACTCTGGCGGACATGGCTGGCTGGAGGGGGCTAGAGCCTGGCACATCTGTCAGGGACAAGTCAGCTCTTAAGCCAGCATCGGGAGAAAGACTCACGGAGGGTGGGACAGCAGGGTCCTCCTCTTTGAGGATGTCCTTCCTCTTACTTTGAAAAGGAACACACCTTACTCCTGCGGCCAGGACACAATGTCCAGCTGAACCACAGCTGCCCCCTGCCCCCTCGCAGGATGCTGGAAGCCTAAGACAGAGACCATGCTCCGCCTTGCCCCCAGCCCACCCATTTCTCAGTGGAGTCTCCCCGGGCCCACCCCACTAGAAGCACACAGTCTTCACATCAGAAGAGGGAGCAAGGGGCGAAGGGACGAAGGTGGACGGGAGACAGGGGCTGGGGACAGCAGCCCCTCTGAGCCCCTCCCGTCCGGCTTCTCACAGGCGAGCAGGGCGGCTGAGAGAAGGAAGTCTGGTCCTGGCCCGCCAGGCACGCTGCGGAAGGTTGTGTCAATTTAAATGCATTGAACACCAGAAAATGCCCCCAACCAAGGCTTCAAACTTGTACGGCACATTTCCCCTCCACCCAACGAGATTGCCTGTCACATGTGACACGGCTCGTCAAAAGTTACCCTTCACTGCTCATGGACAACGCTGAGGGTCAAAGGTCACGTATAATGGTCCAATCCACCCCATTCCTCCCCCCCTTTAGAGCAGCAGATATTGAACTCTGAAATGACAAGACAGAGCAGGTTGAAACGGCTGCCAGAGAAACTGAAGCTGTCTACGGCTACTGATCTGAAGGAGAAACACTAGCCGACCCATGCGTGTCAGGGCCGGCAGCGCTGACAGTCTGCCAGAGAGGGGACGTGCGAGTCCGGGGCAGCCGGCCGGCGGCATGTGTGTGCGCGTGCATGCGTGCGCTAGGGACACAGCAGTTGTGCTAAACCATACTTGCCACACACCACCAACGGACAATAGCGAGGGACTTGGGGATCAGGGACAGAGGACTGGTCCTCCCAGGGACCTCCAGGAACCTGAAGCAAGTGAGAGGTCAAAATGCACAGGAGGATACTGGGAGGTGCGGTCAGCCCGACCCAGCTTCCCAAGCAGGACGCCTGGGCCCTGGCTGTGTGAGCTTGGACAGACGTGCAGGATGGGTCAGCCAGCTGCACCAATCTCACTGGGTGTTGTGCGTGGCACAGGGTGGCGTGCAGAGTAATGCAGATGTACCTGCATCAGCCCTCGGCCGCGGCTTGTTTTTAATCTATAACCAAGCTGGCACTTTGTAGATCAACACTGTCGTGAGGGAGCACGGAGTCCAGGTAAACTCACAGCGATGGCCCGGTGCACAACTCCTGCCAAAGTGCGTGAGGTGAAATCGTGCCGTGCCACCTCTAAGGCACGTCTGTCTGTGCTTCCTCCGAGACAGCAGCACAAAAGGCAAAAGACACGCAACTGTTCATGAGAGGATAGGGCACTTCAAAGACAGCAGGTTTGGGGTCAGTCCACCTACTCTGTGCCTCAAGGGGTGGCTTGGGGACACCTCAGACACTGCCATCCCCAGGCCGAGGGACAGGAAGTCATGGGGACGGTAGACGTGCAGTTTTGGCATCGCCAAGCACGGCGCACATCCGCTCTGCTGTCCTGACGGCGCCCTGCTCCAGAGCCACTCGGTACAGAGAGCAGGAGCTACGCTTCACCCTTCAAGCGACCTTGCCCCTTGGTTTTATTGCAAAGCTAAGTCCCCAGGACCCGCTTCTCCTCTGCTGGCCCCAAGATATTGCTTGGGGTGCTTTGTCCACTTGAGTCTCTGCAACACACCCACAGGCCCGCTGGACCCCCTCACCCTCCACCTCAGCACCCCAGGAGCGCCTGTGGTGGTCTGGCCCGCGTGAGCACAGATGAAGAAATAAACACATGAAATGAGACCACGCGTCAGGTGGCCCGGCCCTGTAGGACGCCTGCGTGGCCTGCTCTCAGGTATAATCTGGTGTGTAACCAGTTTACGCATGGGCTGGACTGTGATAACGGATGTTCCAGTAGCTGTGACCAGAACCTGCCGGGAATCGAGTTTTCATGCAGGACGGGCAATCTTCCAGGGCAAGTTGGGAGTCGGTGACCTGGCCTGCAGAGCTCCCAGAGGAGCAGAGACCCAGCAGGCACGGAGAACCAGGCAGTGACCGACCGGCCATGCGAAGACACACAGTTGACGTCCACAGCCAGAGCAGGTGTGAGCAGCAGGGAGGCACCTGAAGAACTCCCCCTGTGAGATGGCCGGGCCTCCGGCTGGTCCTTCACTGCCCGCCTCAGACCTCTCCACCCACTGCTGCCACATTTGGGATAAATGGGCTGAAAGTTCGTGCCTTTGTTCCGATGGAGGAAATATACCAAGAGCGTGGCAGGGAGCGGGAAGGGCTGGTCTGTGCTCTCCATTGGAAGGGTGTCAGAGCCACGCCCCTCACAAATGACCCTCAGGGGGCAGCAGGGTCCCAGGCCTGGCTGGAGGGAGGTACCAAGGCCAGCCCCAAGCCTCAGTTTGAGGGCACGCATATTCATCTAGCTGGGAGGCTCCCAAACTTAATTAGCCTACCACCCCTTTCAGGAAAAAACCAACCAACCAACCAACCAACCAACCAACCAACCAACCAACCAACCAACCCAAACATCCTGCTCCCGCCGGTATTTAGAAATGATCGCACTCTGCTGTCAGGCAAGATAAGAGCCCAAAGGCCAAGGCAGCACTAAGACTGTGTGATCCACTGGCCATCATCCTGTCAGCTGGCCCTTTACATCCATCCGTCTGTCCATCCATCCATCCGTGCATCTATCCACTCATCTACCCAGCAAACCTGTCACCCGACCACCCATCTACCTACCCATCCATCCATCCATCCATCCATCCATCCATCCATCCATCCATCCATCCATCCACCTACCCAGCCAGCCAATTTCCCACCCCACCCAATCCATCTACCCACCCACACACTTATCCACCCACTGATTCAGTCATCCGTCCCATAGTGCACCACCTCACCCACTCACTCAACCATGCCTTCCTCCAGCCAACCAATGGGCCTCATCTTCCGTGTTCTCTTGAGAAGTAATCCCTGTGACCCACACAGTCTCAGAATTAGATCACCAGCCCTGCCTTCCTCCTCTGTCTTAGTCTGGGATCTCTGCTGAAACCTATCCACGGGTATTTTAAACAGTGGCTGCTTCCAGCATCACAACAGCACCAAGTCCCCACCAGACTGCCAACTGATGGGTGGGTAAGGACCAGACACTCAACAGCGTGTGCTGTGGGGACTAGGTACCTCCCTACTCGCAGTACATAGACAACGGCCCACGGCTACATTCCAATAAAACTTTATTGACAAAAGATGGTGAGCAGGAGGAGTGGAGTCGGGGTGGGGCTGCTGCTGTGTGCAGGCGGGGAGCTGAAGGCCTGGGGCAGCCAAACAACTGGTGCAGAAGCCTCGAGGCAAAGCATGCTGGGAAAGTGTGAGGAGAGGAAGGACAGGGCCAGGAGGCCAGCCCAGTTGGAGCACACCTTCCGGGCAGGGGTGGGGGAGGAAATGGGGCAAAGTGCAGGGGATTCTAAGGTCTGTGACGTTAATAGGACCCCATAGGGGACTTTTGTCATCACAGAGCATGGTGCCTAAAGCAATCAATACAAAGCCCCAAAGCCACTGCCATCAAGGCCCTTCCAGTGTATGGTCATCCTGGGCAGTGTTCCAGCGACTGGATGTTTTTATGGGAGCAGACAGCCACGTCTTCCCTCTGGAGCATGGCTGGTGGGTTTGAATTGCAGCCCAAGGCCTAACCCGCGGGGCTCAGGAGAGGTCGTGATGCTCTAAAGATGGGGCAGGTTTAGGGGTCAAAGCCTTACCATCAGGGATCCTTATCGAGCGACTACTGTGCCTTGAGCCCCTGTATCATCCACTGTTAGGATTTGTTCTGTATGTTCCAAGCCTCTGGAAACTCGACTTCACACACGACTCCCAGGTCCCCGAGGCTGGGACTCAGAGCAGAGCACAGACTAGAATGTTCCGGCCAGCCAGGGATCACCCTGCAAACCGCACAGGTCTGACCCCAGTGTCGGGGAACTGGCCCAAGCAGGAAAGCACACACACATCCCCCTGTGGTGCGCAACTGAGACGGTGCAGCCTGTCTGCCAGACGCTGCGAACTCAAGAGCCTGAGACCAAGGGTCTCTATGTAGCCCCAGCCCCTGGGCGTCCAGGTTCAGCCTGGCACACTCACTGGGGCTCCAGTGACCAGAAGCCACTCTGGCCTCTGTGTCCTGTGTGTCGGCTGGGAAGGGCCTGATCCCCGGAGGCCTTGCTGAGACACGCCCCATGTCACCAGCCTTGTCCCGCCTTGGCACCCCAGCCTGGCCATGGGAGCCCACCCTACTTGTTGGTGGCATTTTGCCTACCAGCCTCTGACAGTGCAGGCCCCCCCAACACATTGCCACTTGACTGACATCCAGAGGGCGGAAGCCGGAGCTTGTTAGGCCTGGAACTGGTAGGAGTGCAGGGCAGACGGGGCTTGAAAGCACTGCCGAAACGCAGAGGGGCGCAGGCATCCTGTGATGCGCACATGGCGAAGCCTCGTCGGCAGGGCAGACCTGCTGCGCTTCCTGTTGACGGAGGCCTGAGCCGCCCGCAGTACCATGCACAGCACCTCAGCTTAGAGGCGGCTGGAACCCTCGCAACCGGACCAAAGAGCAACACGACCACACCCGGAGGAGATGCTGCTGTTTCATTTGGCTCCACGATCGGCACCCGGGGGAGCAGCCTTCAAGAAATCAGACGATGCCCACGCATCGGGCAAACGCACTGCACACGACCTCTTTGAGCATTCAAGGGCACAGACGTTGCTTGGAGAGGGCTACGGCGGCCCTGACTGAAGCCACGGCATTTCCCAGGGCGCCATGGGCATGCACCAGCTGGGAACGCGTGAAGAGGGCGGGAGAGGCATGAACGCCTGTGAATGACATGCGCGTTGCTGGTAAAGAATGCTGGCCGTCCTGTGGAGCTCTAGAAGGACACCAACCGTCTGGAGAGAAATGCAGCCAGCATGTGCTGCAGACATGACAGCGCGAGATTTTGTCTCTCACACACTTTGGAAAGGTGGTCAGGGGAGACCCATCTCTGGAGAAGGGCATCATGCTTGGTAAAGTGGAAGGGACAGCAAACAGGAGGAAGGCCCCCCAAGATGGATCGACTCAGTGGCTGCAACAACGGGCTCAAACATGGGGGCGACTGTGACCATGGAGGTCCCTTCGGTTGTGCGCAGGGTCCTTGTGAGTGGAAGCTGACTCAAGGGCTCCTGCTACGTGATGCTCCATCTCTGGCCTGAGCTGGCCTGTCTTCTACACTCTCAGGCCTTCACGCTGGGGTGACACGGCTCTTCCCAAGCACGCAGAGAAACAGCCACATGGACACGGAGTCAGGGGATCTTAGGACACCCAGGACCCATTACACAGCGCTGTGAGCACCCTCTCCCTGGTGGCCCTCTGGTGCTTCTCAAACTCACTCTCTGCCCGCATGACCACGACTTGTCACACACGGTCACCACTCAACACCACTTGCCCAGGAGAGGCACGGGAGGTGTGGTGAGAGGAGAGAAGACCGTGTCGGCTTCTGGCTCCCACCAGAGCCCTGGACCCAAGAGAGCCGACCCCACAGAGTGAAACGCTCCCTTGTTCAGCGAGAGCTCTTTTGACTGAAGTTTGTGCTAAATTGCAATCCAAGCCGACAACACACACAAGCCGGCGATGGAGCCCACAGCAAGGTTTTCTGACGACAGTGAGAAAGCGAGAGAGGAACTGAGGGCGGCAAGCAGAGAAGAAATGGTCTCGTGCCCTTATTTGTGTACATGTGTGAGTGTGTGTATACACACACACACACACACACACACACTGCTTAAAACAGCGCTGCGGCCATCACGGTCCTGACAAGTCTTTACGGAGAGATCTACAGACACAGGGAAAATGGTAAAGAAGGGAACCGCTAAACAGAGAAGAAACGGGGCCGGAGAGCATATAATTATATGCAACAAGATTGTGCCTTATTTTAATATAAATAAAACTTTGTAAGCGTCTGGTAAGAAGGCACGCGTCAGTACACCCGTGTTCCAACAGAGGACTTCCAACTGCGAGGATCTCGTCGCTTCCAAAGCACATTTGCTTTACTGTAAGCATCTATTATTGATACGCTTTACAGTGGATGGGAGCAGGGGGGTCCGGCCCACCTGGTAATGAGACGCGCGGTACCCCCTGCCCCCCCCACGCCTCCCTCCCTGGCGTTGCAATCCGACTCGGCGAGCAACCTGAGCAGCGCCCTCTGTGTGGGGACAATTTCCCACTCTGCTCCAGGCTAAACATTCTTCTGTGTATACACTAGTAAATTCAACAGCCTCTTTAACATCTGAGAACGAATTACTGACAAGTCATTTTTTGCTCCCCACTGCAAGTTAGCGTGGCCAGCCTGTTTTTTTTCTATTATAAACATGTACTGTACCCGTGCTTCAAGTCGCTCAGGATGCTGATACAAGATTCATAATGGCTGTCAGAATCTGCAATTTTTCCTTTTGTTTTATGAGGTCAGGCAATATTACATGCACTGATATATTCCATTTTCCCAGCTGAAAACCTTCTCATTTGAGCCCGACAGGTTGAAGGAGTCCGGCTTCTGCAGCCGCGCCTGTGGAGTGCGCTCCGAGGGGGCAGGTGGCCTGCCCCGCGTTCTCCTCCTGCTCTTGTCCACTGGCAACAGTAAATTAAACTGTCAAAAATGGAATTGTCCTGTCATCAACAAAGCTATAGCTTCACAAGTACTGCAACATCAGATATGCTCCTAATTCTGCATTTCCCCGCACCTGTAATTTCATCAGAAATCCGCACTGGACCATGGTGAGGGGCTGTCCAGAGGACACTGGCTCGCTGAATACCTTCAGAGCCCTGACATGGCATTTCAGGGGCCAAAATGAATGAACAAGCCCGGCAACGTACAATCCATAGAAAAGGAGGGCCCTGGCCTTCCTCGGGGATCTCTGGAAGGGGAGAAACACTCACGCGGGGGTGACGTGTTGCTGCTAGGGTGAGGGGAAATGATCTGAGAGGTGTTTTGCCGAAGAACAAACAAACCCGAGTGCCCAACAGCCAGAGGGTCCGCTGTCCGAGGGGGCTAAGGGCAATGTAACCTCCGACACCAAGCCAGGTGTCTTTGCCAATGAGTCTGATGCAGCGTAGGCCCCGGTGTCCCTGGGAACGCTAGCGCGGTGGAAGGAGCTTCTGCACAGGTTTTCTCCTCTCCGCCAGGGAGACAGATGGTGGTCACTTCTGCCCAGAGGACCGGCCTGGGCTGCATTTTCCAACCCAGGGCTCAGGCTCCCTTCCCACTGGAAAAAAAAGTCACAGGGCGACCTCCACCCTGGAGCCCTGTCCCCGGCAGAGGATGCCCGGCCTGTGTTTCCTGGGCCAGAGGACAGTAAATGACCTGCGTACCCTGCCACCTCTGCTCGCTGGGTGCCAGTGGCCTTGTCTACTCTGCTTAAGACCAACACAAAGTCCTGAGTTTGGGCTGTTATTAATTAAATACCGCCATCAGATATTGTTATAGATTATCCCCATAAAAATTCATGGCGTATCAATCAGGGTGCCCGGGACAGAAAGTTCAATTGAGACAAGGCATCACTCCACAGCTTAATACGATACAGTCAGAGTGACTCAATATTCCTTTATTAATTCTCATTTAATATCACTTCAAATTGCTGCCACTATTATTCTCCCTTACACGACAGAGGCTGCGTAATTAGCCTGTATTAAGCCCTTCTTATTTATAAGGCGCCAAATAAACAAACCCACTTTAATTACCTGGGCTCCACAATATTGATCTGAGCATCAAAATTTAATATGACTTTATTTCAAATTTCCATATGACACGTGAATTTAAATGTGTCCCAGTAATAACCATTTTGCAGGCACAAATGGCTTTTTTTCATTCAAAGTATGGAAATGAATGCCTGGCGCTAGGGCCGCCGGGTGACCGCCGCGGCCACCGCATGTCGACGGGGACCTTGGGGGCTCCGCACCACATCTGGAGGATGGTAGGCAGAGCGCCCCCCCACCCCCCAAAGGAGCCTGAAGTCAAGCGAGGAGGAGCGACTTCTCTCCCCCACTGCCTTGTCGGCTCCCAGTCCAGTACATGGTGTTAGCAACACACACTCTGAGGTCAGGAAGGGTAAACAGCAGGGGGGTCCGGGGGTGCCACGCCAGCATTTCTAGTACCCTCATAATCCCTCAATGCAGGTTTCAGCATTACTGTCTCAATTTAACCTGAATTAGTACCTGCACCTTGATTATACGGTGGTGGTAATCTCCGCCCGCACATTCCATCATTACTTATGTCAAGCCTCTCCAGTTGTTATGAATACTGTGTTGTTTTACGAGAGAGAGGAAATTAGTGCATGGCCCCCAGAGTTTTGGGTGCTTAGCACTGAAGCACTGTGCGGCCCCCGCAAATCCCACAACAAATCCTGTTTAGTGCCACACGGAGATAAGGACTTTGCAGCGACACCGGAGCATAAATAACTCATGTCCCTCTTTATTGGTAAATGTCAAAAAAAAAAATCCCAGCTTTTTAATGCTGCTTCTCTTACAAACATGGCAGACCCGGCTGTCTCACACGGTGGGCATGCACGCGCGCACACACACGCACACACCAGTTGAGCAGGGCCTGCCAGGGCCGCGGCTACAGAGACAGGCTGGCTGGTGTGCACACAACAAAGGGAGGTCCACGCGTGTGCTGGCAGATTAGGGTCTGAGGCAGCTCGGGATGTATTTTTAATAAAATGAACTTATCCAATCCAGAGGAGGAACACAGCCTCCCTCCCGGGTGTAGTGACCGAGGACAAAGCTGCCACACAGGCGCGACCTTTTCCAGGTATTTTAAAAATAGGATCCACTGTGGCGTCGCAAAGAATTACTTTTCGCGTATGATGCTATTGTTGTTTTGTATTCTCGTCTGTGTACACAGCGAATGAAACCTGCTGTCAGAATAGGTCCGCCCCTGCCCACTGGGAGCAGACCCAGCTCAGCAGGAATGGGCATATTTGGCATGGGGGGTTTGGGGGGGGGGAATTACTGCGCTTCCCTCCACCATCACACCAGAATCAGACTAAGCCAAATTAACAATGCTGACCCACAGAGAAATTAAAGACCAAGCACGGAAAACAGTGGGACAAGTTTGCATTTTGCTCTCTCTTCAATAGCATCATTAGGTTACGGTATATTTGAAGTGGCACATGAAATAATCAATACTTGCAGGTGAAAATGAGGCGTGGGCCACTCTTTCTTTCCGTCTTCCTTCACCTCTCTCCCTCCCTCCCTCCTGTTCTTCTGTCTCTCTTGCCCTCTTTGAACCACGACTATCAGCATACCCCACAAGGGCGCCCCACGCCTGTCCCCTTGAAGCCCATGGTTCGTGGAGAGGTAAGAAGCTGCCCTGAAGTTTTGCATCTGACATGAAATCGGTGTAATCTGGGGGCACAACTCCCAATTGCATGGCCCCCTGGAGGGTGGCTGGAGAGCCTGGTGTAGCCCCATACCAGGTCACTGGCACAGATCACTGCCAGAGTCAGGTCTCTGCTCTGGCCACCTCTCTGACCTTGGGCCAGCTTTATTTCTGCAGCTTCGGGCAGATGAAACAAAAGAAAGACCAGTTTGCTGGCAGCGTCTTTCTTCCAGGCTGGAGAGAGGTGGCAAGGAAGCTGAGGGCACCGTCTGCAGCCAGGATGGTGCAACCAGGACACCCCGCTCCCCCCGGGGCACCAAGGGGAACCCAGGACTGCCTGGTACCGTGAGGAGCATGCCTATCCGTAAGCCGGAGGCCGACGTGCTCCCTCCAACAGTCTGCCAATGAAGCTGATTCGGAGAAATGGCTTCTGACAGCCCTATAAAACTTGCATGAGGCGGCCAAATGGATGGGAGACGCCCACCGGCTGCCCGGGTGCCCACCTGGGAGACGGCTCCCGTAGGCGGCACCCCTGCCTGCCCATTCCATACACGCCATGGTGGGTTCGCGGGCGCCCGAGTGTCTAGCTGTTGCTGCACATGCTGAGATATTTTGGGGGGTTCTGTTTGCCTTTTCCAGAGATGGAACCTTTTCCCCGAGTGTCTCAACAGGCATGACTGATCTCAGAATTAAGTGCTGGGCACCCCGGGAGACGTCAAGCACACTTTTTATTCCAAACCCACCATCCGCATCACTCACCGCGATGCATCGGATGCCCTGTTCAGCTCCTTAAGATGATGGGCGTCTTGGTAAATCGGGCAAAGGAGAGGGAGACCAGAGACCAGGCTCCCATCCACAAAACCTGCAAAACGACTCATAAATGGCTTGGGGAGGAGTGAGAAAGCCAGGCCCCCATGGAGAGCCCTAACTCTGACCCCTAGAAGCCCCTGTACCCAGCAGCCCCTGGGCACTCAGGGCATGGCCAAGAGGCCACGGTGGGAGCACATTCTGTGAGGGCCACTCCGCCCGCTCCAGTTAGCCACGAGCTTCTGGAAGTCTCTGGAGAGCAGGCTCGGGCCCGTTGGAGAAGCTCAGCCACCACCTACTCCAACCGCAGGCGGTCTTAGTTTTTAAACACCATAAAAAGTAATTGATGATTTCAATACCGCACTTGAAGAAAAGAAAAGTTTTATTCTTCCCGGGCGTAAGTGCTGGTATTTTTTGTGCCCGACAAGCTGCCCGTACAAGAAGCTATGCACCTCATAGTCTTGCCAACAAAGGCGTTGGAAATTAGCAATTGCTTTTAGAAACTTTAATTACAATTTTAAAATGCTATTTCTGCTCTATAATAGATTCCAATTGTTTCAGTATTATCTGGCTTGCAAATAAAATCTACAGTAGATGACAATATTCCCAGGATTAATCACTCTTGAAATTCTAATATGCTCTTGAAATACCAAATAAAAAAGACAGCACTGTTGTTGATGTGCTGAAAGCTCCTTGCTTTTTGCAGTTTGCTATTATTATGCATATCCAGGTAGAAAGTTAATTAACCCAAAGCTTAAGCTAATTATGATAGCAGAATGCTATCAACGCAACGTGCTCACTCAGACAGCTGTCCAGAATTTCATTTGCTAATCATTTGTCTTTCGCATGAGCATATGGTGCATTTCCATGCTATCAGAGGAACAACAAACAGCTGAAAATCATTAACTAAAAACAATGTGCATAAAATCAGAAGCCGTTTTTTATACGGCTTTGTGTCAGACAAAAAGCCAGATCCTTGCCCTATAAAAATTAATGATTATTTTGGTTCTTGTCACTTAAAATTTTCAGCTGATAGTGCAATAAAGGGTGTGACAGGAATTCCAGCCACATCCATTACCTGCTCGTATGAGTGTGCAAAAATATTCTGAGTAGAACAAGGGAGCCTGCGGGCTTGAGTGGGCTGCGGGCAAGATGATTAGAGGTGGCCGCTCGGACTCCTCAGCCCTCCGGAGGAGCTCTTGAGAAATGACCTCTGGTGTCCTCTTCAAGCCGGGTTTCGGCACCAGCAACTAGAGCGCTGGAGAGGACAGCCTTTCAAGGCCAAGTGCAGCACAGACAGCACACGGGCACTCATTCCCAAAGCCGTGCATGGCATTTCCAAGCACACCCGAGAGTCTGCCCCCGCGTCAGAAAGCTCAGCAGATCATGGTAAAAAGTCACCTCCGGGCAGAGGGGAGCAGCATCCCGGGGGCAGGATGAGGCACAGGTGTGTGAAGGTGTGGCGATGGGAATGCCGGCCTCAGGGCCATGGCTTCTTTTGGTTCCCGAGGAGGAAGAGGAAGAGGAGCGGGCAGTGTGGAGACCAGTGCCAGAGCATCCTGGGCGGGCACGTGCCGCACACAGCGCCCTGAGCTCACTGCCATGCCGCATCACACCGCCAGGCCAGCGCCTGATGCTCGGTGGAAAGTCTGCAAATGAGTCCCCAATGGGCCTTTGACGCTGTAAGCATCTTGGGCCCTAAGCACCAGGCTGGGCATTAATCTCACACCCTGTGCATGAAGGTCTTTCCATTCTGACCTGGCGTGGGGTCACTGACCAGCCTTTTCCTCTGACAACTAACTGGCTGGAAAAGCCCCGTTGGAAGGATAGTTTTCCAAACGGATGCTGCTGACAATTAGAACTTTTTTTTTTAAGCAGCAGAAAAGGGAGATTCAAATCTATCTGTGTATGTAACTCCATATCACACCTGGTTGTGTAGAAGTGACAGCAGAACATGCCCCCAACATACATACAGCACGTGCACACACACACACGCGCGCACGCACACACAGCCGGGCCGTGCGAATCAAAAGGCGAACACCCCTGGAGAAACTGAAAATGAACTTTCCTCCTTGGCGGGGCAGGCTGAGCCATAACTTCCGCAGGAGGTGACATCGGCAACTGTGGCCAGCCAAGGGCTCAGTAGAGCCTGATGAATTGTGAGTCCGCAGGGACTCCCGCTGGTCACGGACCAATGAGCTCTGGGGAATTTCCATGGCTGTAATGTACTAGTGTGACAATCCCAACTCCACATTCATTACAGGCGTCCCTCAAACCCCGCTCCTCCGGTGTCCCAGCTGCATGTCGCCGAGAAGTGTCCAGGAAGCCTGGACGACGACGGACAAGCAGCCCTGCCTGCCTGCAAGGCGGGCGCAGCGGGCACGAGGTGCCTCTGGGGCTGTTTCCACAAAGGCGCTGGTCCTGTGCGCCAGGGCCCGCGAGCAGAAATGCCGATTCGAAAGAGCTGCACCTCCTTCTCCTGCCTCCCAGAATGTGGACTGGGCAGGTCCTGCCCCTCGGGTACACCTGGGGTGGGAGCTTGTGCAGAGTTCTGACATCAGGGGCCAGGGCCAGGCATGCCGGTCCCTTGGGGTGCATCTGGGCAGTCTCCTCCCGAGGCTGGTGCTGGAGTCACAGGGTCTGTGCAGGAGCTCAGGGCAGCCAGCGGGGAGAGCAGAGAGGAGGGTACACCAGACCCCGGGGGCTGGCAGCTCTTGGGCTCCTGCCACCACCTGGCGCCCATACCCCAAAGCGTGGGAGAGAAGCGAGCTTCGATCCGCCCAAGTGCGTCCACTGCTGCGTCCAACCCCAGGCCCGTCCGCAGGCCAGCCGCCCGCTGGCGACGGGAGGCCAGTCTGTTGCCGGAGTCAGGGCGCTCCCATTATCTGCAGTTCCCAAGCTGTGGCTGCCTTCCCAAGGCCCCCAGCCTTTCATACCCAACTTTCTGAGTTAAAAACAGTAAAGGGGCGGGGTGAAATAGTGCTCGGAAAAATGTCACCAGGCAGGCAGGGCTGAGGGTGTTCGCCTCAAATCTGGCCCTAACCACTGCTCCCCTCTCTTCCCAAAGGCGGCACAGGGAGCAGGGCACCAATATTAATATTAATTTGTCATTAATACTAATGTTTCACTAACCAACTAGCAGCATTTTGAAATATCCAATTTCTCGGGATAGCTAAGGCTCAGATTCCACTAAGAAAAATGCTTTCCAATTATTGCTTTCCATTCAGGCGCCAGACAACGGGGCCAGGTCTCCCATTAACTCCAGAAGTTCACACTCGCATGGGAAAACTGTCCCACCTCTGCCTGGCACGGCCGCTGCTGTCACTGGAGGGGTCCCCGGCGCCTACGGACTGCCCACGGGCCTCCCTGAGGGCTGCTAGCTGGGCAGTCAGAGGCGATGCAGATGCTGACCTCCTCTGATTCATTTAATTTTGAAACAAGCAACCCAAGGGAGGGGGCTCTTGCAAGTTCACGGAGCCTAAATCCGGCTCCCAACAGGACCCGCCTTGAGGCCACGGGCTCTGGCGTAGGTCCCAGCCAGCACACGCAGCCCACGGTGGCTGCCAACGGGCCCACGGGTATCGTTATACTGTCTTCCAATTCCACGTGTCCAGGTTGTGAGGTCCCCCTGCACCTCGATGCCAAGACCCTCAGCCATCAGGGAACCTACACCCCAGCCCGAGCCCAAGGCTGAGTGGAGTCCGGCTCAGCACTACGCCACTGTCAGGGCTTCCTAGACCAGGAATTGACAGGAGAGCAGACAACCTCAACCTTCTCCCCTGGAGCGGCTGGTGGGTTTGAACTGCACATCTTGCAGTGAGCAGCCTCATGCTGACTGCTAACCGCGGAGGTAGGCTAGGTCCCTGAGCACTGGTGCCAGGCTTCTGGGGTTGGGCGTTCCCTGCGGACATGAACGTGAGTGGGAGAGAGTGGCTGGTGGCTCTCGGGAGGGATGGACCCAGAGTCTGCAGCAGGGACCCCACCACAAGCCCCCAGGAAGTCCAGTGAGCTCAGGGTACTCAGTCCGCAACCTACCAGTCCAGTCCGCTCAAGGACCACACAGACGGGGAGTAACTGCCCAGCAGGTTTCCAAGCCTGTCATCCACACAGCAGAGGGAGACCTCTGCCTCCTTCCTCACAGTGGCTGGTGGGTGTGAACCCCACGCCCTGGCAGTGAGCAGCATTACACCTGGCCCATGGTACCTCCAGGGCGCCTTCCCAACCTGCAGCCATGGGTGATCAGCGCAGCACCCCTGCCCTGTCACATGGGAGACAATGCTACCCTCAGCCACCCACGGCTGCAAGTAACCCACAGGCTTCCATGGAGAACAGCAGGGAGTCGTCTGCCCAACTCACTAGTGAGAGCAGACACACGTCCCAGAGACCCAGTCGGTCCTGACACGCATGCAGGAGCACACGTGTCCTTCCCACACACATACCACATCATACACACACCACACACAGACATGTCCCCCCATTGCTGCAGCACTGTGTACATAAGGGGTTCCTGTAGAAAATGGGTTCGACACTAAGCTGGTCTCACTTTGGGGTGTGATTTATGTTGGGGATCATGGAGAGCCTGGAAGTGCTGACTTGGAAGGGACCCCAGGAAAAAAGCAGGTGGTAGGAGTGACAGCTCAGGAGCCCAGAGACCTACAGAAGCGCCCAGGCTCCCCATGTCCCACTGTGCAAGGAGCTCAGTGCACACCCATGATGAAAGTGGGGGCAGGGAGTGGGGCAGGAGAGCCCTGGGTCAGCAAGGACATTCAAAGATAACTTCCCACAGCGACCACCATCAGGAGATGCCCCAGAATGCTCAGTGGGATGCACCGGCCCTGAAAGGACAAGTCCTGTTCACCAGCTTGGCAGAGGTGAGGATGGGGAGAAGCCGCGTTTGCGTACATTGCCCATGTCATGGGGGAACATGTCCCTGGAGAAGGACATCGTGCTTGGCAAAGTGGAGGGACAGCGAGAAAGAGAGAGGCCCCTGACCAGATGGGCTGACCCCGGGGCTACTCCCAAGGATGCCAACAGAGCCCCCATGGGGGAAGGGGGGCGCACGTGCACAGGACAGGGCTACGTTTCCTTCTGCTGTGGTGGGGTCGCTACGGCCTGAGCCCCCCCCACCAAGGCGAACCACACAGGGCCCAGAGCTTCTGAGTGGTTACCGGAGGGAAGAAGGGGTCTTTCCTCGGGGGCCCCGGGATCTGGTTGTGGGGTGGCAGAGTTGGGTCCTGGAGAAAAGGCCACGGCTGTGCAGCCACATTGAGTGCTGTCAATGCCAGACGCCAGCATGTAGGAGTGACTGAACCAGGGACAGTAGTGCTACATTTATTTTCTTTCTTATTTTTTAACAACAATTTAAACAGCAATGCCTCTGAAAAAAGAGGGGGCTTGCTTCAGCGCTGGACCCCCCCACCCCACGGCTCCTCAGGAGAACATCTCTGCTTCCATGATCGGGGAGGGGATGGAGCTGAAGTCACTGCTCACTCAGGACTTTGCTAAGGGAGACCAGCCCATCAAATGCCCAGCAGAGGGAAGGGGCCATGCAGGGAAGAAGGCAGTATGGGCTCCACCCAGGGCTCCGGGTACCATCTTCTTGTCCTCCTGGCTCTCTGCTCCCACAGAGATGTACAGGCAGGAAGCCCCCCCTGCATGGGGTTGCTTTCAGTCAGACTGCTTCAAGGGCAGTGGGTCTGGTCTGGGGAACAAGTTCAAGCACAGCGACCAGATACGTTGCCGCCTTCACAGCCTGAAGTTCGAGGTGCATGACTCCCGGAGACCTGCCTCCGAGGGACCTCATGCTCAGACTCGTCCACTGAGCCCAGTGGCTCCACCAGGGAGTGGGCTTTCCGCCCCTCACTGACGCCACCGAGGGAGGGGTCTGCTCAGCTGCCCAGCAAGTGACAGCAGCAGAAAAGGGGCAGTCAGGCTCTGGCCCCTCGCCAACCTTAGGGCCAGGCTGGCCACCCGCTGGTGACCCAGAGCACGCAGGAAGCATTTGCTTGGAGAGCAAGCCCTGCATCCGGACCCTTTCGGCCACTGGCCAAGCTGCTACTTTGTCTGGGTACCTCCCGGCCACACGGAAGGCTGGTTGGTCACCCTGAACCCCTGCCATGCTGAGCAGTACATGGAAACCCCTCTCAGACGACGCCCTGCCATTTGGTGGGGACACTGAAACCCAAAGCAGCCAGTCTCCCTCTCTCGGTGCTACAGAGCAAGGTTGACTGGCAGTCCTGGAAAAGGGCCAGTCGGTGAGTATCTTAGCGCTTTCAGGCCGCAAGAGGCCTTTGGCTCACCCCCTGCATTCGGGTTCCTTACAGCGCTTCCAAAATGCAGGGAGGACCAAGGCCTGGCGGCGCACATCAGGTGGAGGGCCGCCCCTGACGACCCCGCGGTGGGAAAGTGCTAGAGCTGAGAAGAGTGATAAAATGGTGTCATCCACAGGGTTGGATCACCAGGGAGCTGGTGGGGGTGGGGTAGGGGCCAGCACTGCCCTGTTTGGCCAGGTGCTTTCTTGGCACGCTCTCAATGGTTCGGTTCGGGACACCCCAAACCTGAGGCTGAAGCCGCCCTTGGCGCCTGTGTGTGGCTGCCACCACACGGCAAACTCTGCGGAAGAGGCATCGCAGGGGACTGGAGCCCCTTCTCTCCGCTCCCCCAGACAGACGTGTGCACGCGTACGGAGCCCGCGTGTGACTCTACTCTTGCTGCCACGTCTCCGAGTCCCCGAAGGCTCCCGGCTAGGGCTGGGAGTTTCTCAGTCGGAGCCCTGCAATTTCACGCGAGGCTGCAATCCAGATGAACTTTTAACCAGAATGCCGACCATAACAATGGCGCAGCCTGGAGAGCTGGCTCCTGATGCCCGGAGCGCGCAGACGCAGCGGGCGCCTGGCCTCTCCACCATGGCCCAGTGAAGCCAGTACCCAGCCTTCCCGCCGCAGCTACATCCCTCCTCTCCGGGGCTGGAGACACAGCGAGGGACGACCATTTCTGGTGGACATTCGGAGCCCCTGCAACCAGTGATCTGGGCTCTTCTGTGCCTCCAGGCCCTGCCTCATGCCCAGCAGCCTTTGCCAGTGCCTCCCACCACACAGGTCCCTGCTCTCCTTCCCAGCCACCTCCCATTCAGCACTCCGATTCTGTCTGGTGGGTAAGGAGACGGCACCCACAGAGGACTGGTTGCCCAGGGAGAGCAAAGTCACAGACCAGACACCGGCAGCCCCGGGCATCCTGGGAGGGGGCTCTTGGAAGGGCTGGCCCTGTGGTCATCTGGGAAACAGCCAGCAGACCAGCTGCTGGCCAGTCGACCTGTCCACTGCCGTCAGCAATGAGCCTGCAGTGCTGATTTGGGGCTCATAGCTCACCAGACCTTTCTTCCAAGGCACTTCTGGGTGAGCTGTCGGTCAGCGCAGAGCTTAAGAACCGTTTGTGGCCACGTCCAGTGGGTACTGCAGTGGGTGGAAGGCACGGAGGTCTTTTGCTAAGTAGACAAGGATCACCTCCCTCCACCTCCAGCATCTTCTGCCCTCACCTCTCCCAGAGGACCTCCTGCCTCCCCAGGGAGACACAGGGGCAGCAGCACCACACACAGGCTCCGTCCAGGGCCTCTGGTGGCTCAGGTCTCGGGGATCCACACGCTTCATGCAGGAACTAGGAAGCAGATGAAGAACTAAATACTTTGTGAGTGAACATGATAAATGCAAGAGACCGTCGCTTTCCATATACAGTTCTGTGTGGGGTGGGGGGGCAGGGGGCGGGGGGCGGATAGTGTCAGATTACTAGAAAAGCCAGGGCATTATTTATGCAGCTACTCCAGGTGCCAGATGGGTAACACACAGCATAAACAGAACCTCATAGCTGATAGCTGACCCCCAGCCCAGGACGACACCCAGGTCTTCAGGTCCTGAGCCACCTCTGAAGGCTGTGCAGGCCGAGAACCTGGCTGAGACTTGACCTCTGCTTTCCAACTCTGTTGTCGCCTACTAGGGGCCGTCCAGTCCTTTTATCCTGACTCAGAGCAACCAACAGAGAGACCGACCCTCTACTTTACTAAGCATGACGGTTTCTTCTAATAATGTGTCAATAAGATGTCCAAATGATGTGTGACAGTCGCGCCAGCCTCAATTCTAAGGTGCATCCTGGCTATACTTCTTGCAAGCCGTGTCTGTCTGTCCTATTGACAGTCTGGACACTGTCGCAGTTCCTTGCCAGCACCATCATTCAAATGCATCAGCTGCTCATCAGTCTTCCTTCTTCGCACACATCCAAGGGACAGGCCATTCCACGGACCTGAGTCTTCAACGTGACATCTTTGCTCCGGAACACTGTGAGTAAGTCTCCTGCGGTGGGTGTGCCCCATGCAGTGTGTCCTTCCATGTCCTGACTGCTGCTTCCCTGAAACGGGAGCTCGGGCAACGTGCATCTTTGCTCCGCTAATCACGGTGCTGTCCACCGGTCCAACGGCGCATCTCCTTTTCGTCACACCGAGCTGTCATCCACGTTCCTGACCACCCTCGGCTCGTGTTTCATGTCCTCCTTGACTTCGTGAAGCAGGGTTGGGTCATCTGCACAGTGCAGGTCGTTAGCAAGCCTCCCGCCAGTCCCAACACCAGTCTGCTTCATCTCATCCCAGTTCCGGACTTCTTTGCCTCTTGGTTCATGTATAGGCTCCCCGTGAGTACAGTAAAGTGTTCTGGAATTTCCATTCTCCTCAAGGATAACCATCGTCGTTAGGACCCGTACGGTCAAATGCCTTTGCACATCGATGAAACACAGGGACCCATCTTTCGGGCACACTCTGCTTTCAGCTGAGAGCCAGCGACATCAGTGACAGTCCTTGTTCCAGTCCTCTTGTGAATCTGGCTTGAACCTCTGTCAATGCGCTGCTGCAGCCGCTGCTGGGTCATCTTCAGCAAAACCTCACTTGCCTGTGATTTTCGTGACACTGCTCTGTACTGTGTGAACTCTGTTGGGGCCCCTTTCTTCAGAAAGGGCCCAGAAACAATTTTGTTCGGTCAGTTGGCTGAGTAGCTGTCTTCTGAGCTTGTTGGCATCAATCAGAGTTCCTGTTGAAACATATCAGTCGGTGTTGCCTCAATTCCTGGAGCCTTGGACTTACTCCTTCGATATCGTGGGTTCCTGATGAGCCCCTGCCTCCTGAAACGGCTGGATGTGTTTGGGGCACAGCAGCCAGGGGGCTGGCTAAGCCACTGAGAGCCATTGAGAGGATGGCGCAGGACAGGGGGGTATTTCGTTCTGTCGTACAGAGGGTTATTATGGGTTGGAAGCAAATTGATGGTACCTATAAACCAGGATCTCTGACAAGTGCCTTGGGCTCAGGGGTCAGCCACCAGTGAAGGACACTGAGCATGGACAAGGAGCACAGCTTCCATCCCTGAGGACCCAGACCGCTGTGTGGACGTGGTGACAGATGTGTGGATGTGCTGACCACTGTGTGGACACGGTGTATGTGGACATATTCAGGATGCTCAGGGGAGGGCAAGAGGGGTTGGAGATGTCGCCCTCTGCAGCAAGCAGGCGGGGGGAGGGGGGTGTGGAGAGTCTGTCCGTCTACAGCAGACCCTCTCCATTTTCATCTGAGAGAAAAGCTTCCGTGAGCTTTGTTTCTCCGAGGACACTTGAGCACGTCCCAGGAATCTGAGTTCTTAAAGCATTTGTGCTTCCTTAAACACACTTACTGAGCCGTTGGCTCAAGGTCTCTCGCCTGCAGCTCGGAGCTGGCTCCAGGTTCAGCGCCTGGCCGCCCTTCCTGGCGTTGACAGCTCACCTTTAAGGAAGGGAAGCCAGCCAAGGGCCTGCTCTGAGCAGAACAATCTCTGGTATTTCCTGGAGCCAAATGAGTGCCAGCCGTTGGGGGACTGGCCTTTGTTTGGAGATGCAGCTAAAGGCTCAGGCTGGGGCAGTGGCTGACCGAGACCGACAGCAGGGCTGGGGGCAAACATGGAGGGTGCATCCTGGATTCCATCAACAAGCCTTTGATGTCTGCCACCACCCTTGTCCTGTTGTGAAGAAGAGGGCGGAGGCACAGGGACCCCCAGAGGAAGCAGCACACAGGAGACCCAACCTCGGATGGAGCCCAGCTTCCCACGGTGAACGAGGTATGCAGCCTCTTCAGAGGGCTGCTCCTTCTCTGCCAGTGAGTGTGGCCCCCAAGGTCACTGGAAGGAAGTGTCCTGGCTGATGAGCCTTCACCGACTGCTGACTGTCCCCAGGGTGCTTTCTGAAGCCCCCACCCCTGAAATCTGATGACCGCAGCAGAGAACCAGAAGAGGAGGGCAGCGCTGGCACCAGAGGCCAACCGCCCGACTCACAGATGAGTAACGGCTGCTGCCAGCACCCACCTCCTCTTCTCAGAGCCACCGTGTGCTCAGGGCTGTGGTCATCCCACGCGGGGCTCAGGCTCCCATCACACTTCCACATATCACGAAAGACCCCAAGGGGCTCCTTGGGGTGCAGGTTTAACTCTTGGTGCTTCTTTCTGTAACGGGGATGAAAGCTCAGCCACATGTCACATATGCACTGAGTCGTTTGAAAACAGCGATGGCTTTCATTGCTCGTTGCCACAAATAACCCATTTTTGTGAAAAAAGGTGATAGTCTACAGCACAAGAAGACACGGAGGTAAAGGTGGACCTGCTTTCCTATTGGGCGGGGTGGGGAGGGGTGATGGGGGACAGAGGGCGCAGCTCTTCCATCACCGCTTACCCACAAGAAAGCTGGACTTTGAATCCCAAACCAAGGACGGAGAGTCCCGCCGAGTAGCTCAACCAAACTCCTCCTCAGACAGGAGCATGCCAGGGTGGACACGAGCCCCTGGGAAGGACATTCTGCTGGGTAAAGTGGCCGGTCACAGAAAGAGGCTGCAAGGAGGGGCTCAAACACAGTAGCAACTGTGAGCCAGGCACAGGCCTGGCAGCAACTCGTTCTTTCAGCCTGGGGTCGGAGCAGACGGCACCCTTACTTAAGGATGGTGGAGCCGTGGCGTGGGGGCGTGGGGGACAGCAGCAGCTCTCTCTGTACTGTGCTGGGCTAAGCGTACCCTATCTGCTTTATGTGCCTGGTAAGATTGGATACATGGTTTCCAGGAGAGTATACAAAGGACCTTGTGTGGGTGTTCTACCTGGAAGCTGCAGTGAACTCCACAGCTGAGCCTGAAGCTGGATCAAGGCATGGTTTGTGACGCCACCTTGAAACCCAGCCAGTAGCTTGTACTCTGGGTTTATTGTTTATTTATCGAAACATAATTTAACATGATGCACCATTCATGTGGAAAACATCAGCTCACCGAGCTACACAGAACCTCCCAAAGTGTCACACTTCCGTCTGTAAAATGGCTCATGTAAATAAACCGCTGCCGGGAGTCCCGGTGGGAGAACGATTGGGCTTTCTACTCCTGCTAATGGTTATGGTCTCAGAAACCCACAGGCGCAGTGCCTACCGTGCCCAACAGGCTCACCATCAACTCGACAACAGGGAGGAGCCCTGGGGGCAAAGCGGTGACCTGCCCGGCTATGAACCAGGGGGCTGCAGTTTGAAGCCCCCATAGGCTGTGGCTTGGAAGGACCAGGCAACAGCCCCTGAAGCCTGAGGGGCAGTCCTGCTCTGCCCTGGTTGGGGTGGGGGTCCCCTCGGAGTTGGAATGGACTGCACAGTGTTCAACAACATACACCACTCTCATTAGAAACATTTACAAGCCATCTGGGATGCCATCAAGGGGCCCAGTGGGCTGATGAGTAAGTGCTGGGCTTCTAACCACAAGTTCAGTCATTGGGACCCACTAGCTGCTCGCTGGGGCAAAGACGAGACTGTCTGCCCCATAAAGATCTACAGGCGTGGAAGCCCGCTAGGCACTTCCAGTCTGTCCTCTTCTGCCGAAGCTAGGGACTCTTTCAAGCTCCTGGTGACCACCACGCATTTCCCGACATTCTGCTTTCCACGTGACAGCTCCCATGATGATTACCACTGGCCAGCCCCTCCCCGGTCAGCCGAGTCCCTCCTGAAGGCCCCGTCTGGGTCCTTCCCTCCCGGGTCCTGTGAGCTGGGGGCTACCTCAGATGGTCACTCAGCCACCCGCTGCTCTGCCCAGTGAACCCTACATGGCCGCCCGTGCCACCTGGCCTGGGTCCTGTCTTAGCACTCAGCACAGACAAGCCCTGGGCCCAGCCCCCCCGAGGGGACTCCCAAACGCTGGGAGGGCCCCTGCTTTCTCTGCAAGGGTGCAGTGGCTGTGAGCACCGTGTGGTAACGTGATCTACCCAGCACTGACTCCTTTATTTCTTTCCCTGGAGATCCACATCCAAATGGCCTGGGGAAAATGTCCCCCCAAGTGGGGTGCTGGCATCTGATGCGGTCGCACACCCTAAGCAACAGCGGCTGCCCACCATGCCCGCACCACACTGGGCAGCAGGTATCCTGCCTGCGGAACTGCCTCCACACCATGTTGGCCCATGCCCTGGGTGCAGCAGCCACACAGGCACCAGCCAGGGCTCCGTGGGGCATCAACACGCGTCCACGGTCCACACCAAGTCTGGCCCACTTGTAGCCTTCTGCCAAAGAACGGGCTCCCCAACGCTGTCCCAATGCCTGTGAGTTGCGGCCACCAGCCCCCCCATCAGCCCCAAGTTTGTTGATAGCGCCCCTCGCCCGCGGAGGACGTCCCTGGGTGGAGGAAGCCTAGCTTGTGATTGTGAGCGCCCGCTTCACAGCAGTTAGAGCGGCGACGCCGGGGTGCCCCACCCCGCTGCCCCTGCCATGCTGACACCGGACGTTTTCCGGGGAGTTTCTGAGTTTTTCATTAGACGGTGGATGCCAATGACACACATTTCAAAGTTCACTCTCTTCCGATCTTGGCTCGGGCCACAGAAATGGGATTCAGCCTGCCTTGCTGCAGCCAGCAATTCCATGGCTCGTAGCCACTCATCGCAGGAAAGAAACCAATCGTGCTTTGCTCAGATACAGGTGCAGGCGATGGGGGAAGAATTTGCTTACACCGGGCCCAGTCGCTTTGCTTCTTACTGAGATTTAAATAATGCTGAGTGAGCCTTCGGAAGAGTCAGAATCTCAGACTTGAGTCTCTCTCCGGCTGGCAAGGACGCTGTGTGCCTGAGATCTGAGATGCGGGTTCAGGGCAGGGACTGCAGGGATGCAGCCTCTGTCTACTAAACGGGCCCCAAGCCATGACCTTGCAGCTTCAAGGCTGGTGTTCGTACCACCTTGTACCAAACACAAAGAAGATGAACTCTCAGTGCAGGAAAAAGCCAACAGGCTGGGCTGGCAGGACCATCTAGGTGAGCAAGGAATGGGCTGGAACTCGGGTGGGACCCAGCACCACGGCCCCTGCAGGAGGTAGGGTCCTGGCTGAGCAGGGCCCGGGTAGAGTAACAGAGTTGGTTTCAGAAAGAGTCAGATGTAAGAGGCCACACCCACTTCCCAGGGGGAGGGAGAACCTGGGGAGGGGCAGGCCCTGGACCAGGAACCAAATGGAAGATGGAGCTGAGGGGACTGGATCCCACCCTTTGAGGAGGTGTGAGAAGATAGTGCAGGGATGTGGGGGCTGCACTGAGGGGTTGATGCCAGGTAGGGCCTGGGACTCTGCCTGCAGAGGTTTCAGGGGGCTAGTCTGGGGTGTGTGAGGGGCAGGAGCACAGAACTGTGGCCACCTTGCCCAGGAAGGAGCCCTGGCATGTACTCCTCTGCTCTGCCCAACAGCAGGGGAGGATTCTGTATCCCACTCCGAAAGGCACTAGGACACTTCTCAAAGACGAGGATTTTTGTTGTGGCCAACGTAGGATGCAGTCTCCATCCTGAGTCCCTCCTTCACTTGGTGGACAGCACTGGACACGGGCAGCCTCCTTGTACAGGGCAGCATCTGCCAGGAGGAGGAGGAAGACGGCGACCCTGGCCAAGACGGATCGGCACAGTGGCTGTGAGGTGCCCAGAGGGAACACCCAGGCATAGTGGGCTGACTCTGCAGCTGCCCCCCCCACCTGTGGGCTCCCCACCTGCCCCTTCCACCAAACGCAGACCCAAATTATCCCAGGCGAGGAGCAGTTAAGGGGTCAGACTCATCCCTCAAAGGGCAAGCGGGTGGGACACACTCACATCCCATATGAGGCGTTGCTCTAAGTAAGCAGGAGGTGAGCTGGCATACAGCAGGTCGGAGGCACGGCTGCGCTGTTTTGTATGAGCCCGGAGTGTTGTGGGTTAGTATCCACAGGGGTGGGAGTGCGGGGTTTGAGGAAAGCCCCGGATACCGAGAGGGCACTCTTACGTCTGGATGCTTACAAGGGTGACTGTTGTCAGGCACCCCGATGCGTCGCAGGATGAAATCCAGCCCCATCCCGCATCACCCTCACCACGTCCTTATGTTGGGTCCCGTGTGGCAGCCACCATGTCCATCCAGGGCCTCCTGCCTTCTCAATACCCTTTGATTTTACCAAGCGCGGTATCCTTCTGCAGGGACGGGTCTCTCCCAAGAACATGTCCAAAGAATGCGAGGCACAGTCCCACCATCTTTGCCTCTACTTTCAATATTTTTAAAAATATTCAAATGTGTTGGTTTTTCTTAGGTCGTCCTCATTCAACATCCATCTCTCATGTGCATACGAGGTGATGGAAAATACCATGGCTTGGGTGGGGCACACCTTAGTCCTCCAGGTAACACGCTGCCTTTCACCCCGTTATAGAGGTCTTGAGCAGCAGCTTTACCCAGTGCAGTGTGTCCTTTGATCTCTTGACTGCTGCTTCCACGAGCACTGACTGTGGGTCCAAGCAAGATGAAATCCCTCGACCACATCAATCTTTTCTCCATTTATCATGATGCTACCTTTCGGTCCATTGTGAGGGTTTTGTTTCTCTGGGTGAATGTGAGTGTGTATAACACATCTCCATAAAGCTACAACAGAGTAAGCACATGGAAAACAAATGGAGATCACAGCATACACAGAGGAGCCTTGGTGGCGTAGTGGGTGTTCACTGTAAGGTAGGCAGTTCGAGACCACTGACAGAGCCACAGGAGAAAGATGAGGCATTTGGCTCCTGTGAAGATGTACAGGCCCAGAAAGCCACAGTTGGCTCTGTTTCAGCTCTGCCCCTGTCCTGTAGAGACACTGGGTTGGCACTGACTCGAGGGCAGCGAGTTTTTGGCTTCATATTAAAGAGGAAAGGGAGAAGCAAGAAGCAGCACCGTCTGAAGGCTCTTGTTCCTGTGACGGCTGATGCTTTAACCTTAGCCTTGACACCAGGCAGCCAGGAGGTCATGTCAGGCTGAGGAGCTCAGCACTCAGGCTTCCCCCGATCCTCCCAGGAGCAATCTTCCACAGCAGCCTCCCTGCACTGGCGCTGCTGCCCTGACTCAGCACTGCCAGCCCTTGGCCACCCTCCTTGTCTTGGAGCCTCTCGGACAGCCCAGTCCTCCTCACAGCATGGAAGGAGTGTTCCCATGCTTCTCTTCCACCTAGAGTGGCAGTGCACCCTGCTCCTCGTGCTCCCCGACTTCCCAACTCCAAGGAAAGACAGACGCATCTGCTTACAGCAACAGCTAATCATATATAATCCGCTTGGCCCTTTTTTCAGGACCCCTTGTGGCACAGTGGTTATGTTTGGGGCTGGTAACTTCAAGGTCAGCAGTTCAAGACCACCAGCTGCTCTACGGGAGAAAGATGAGGCTTTTTGCTCCTGCAGAGTTAGGGTCTCAGGAACGCACAGGGGCAGTTCTGTCCCTGTTAATCACAATCACGTACATTTCAGAGGGGTTTTTGTGATGGCCATTCCATCCAACCCCTCCTGGCTGGCCCTAGAAAGGCCCTCAAGTGACAATGGATCCTGTCTATGCTTTCCTGCTGACTCGAGAATCACTGCTCACGTTAGATGATGTCGCCTGACGCTAATTTAACTGATGACACCGTGTCCCATCACGTGCACCCAGGGTGCTGGGCCTGCTCCATGCTGGCTACAACCTCGCAGTCAGGCAGATCTGCTTCTTCCTCCCTCTTGTTATGGAAGGAAGCCGGACGGCCCCCATGGAAAGATGTATGGTTTTCTCTCACAAGCTTGTTCATCTTCTGTGCTGCGATCTGTCTCCCAGGACGGAGAGAGGAATGCCAATATTTAGGGATATCAAGTGATCCAGCGCGCATGTCTCTCAGAGCCACGATCAATATGCTCATGGTTTTAGCGCTGTTTCCAGCCATAAATATCTCTCCTCTAAAAACGAAATCATTCTCCTCTCGGTCAATGATCTTGCAGTCAACAGGAAGCCAGTGGCCTCTGCCAGGGACGTGGCTGTGGTGCCTGCTTCAGTCCCTGGAAGGCCAACACAGGCCGCCCAGCGCAGGGCACACCACGCTGCGCCCCAGGACAGGAAGGGCGTGCCGAGTGAAAACGTAGACGACAGGAGTAAGGGGGCTGGTCGTCTCACTTGCATGAAGTCGGGTGGACTAGTGATGGTGCAGGCTTGAAGGGAGAATTTATTCCGTGGTGGTGGGGTACTTGGCAGGTGTGTTACTCTGGGTCCATTAGAGAAACAAATCCACAGAAACTCATGTATAAGAGAGTTTTATATAAATGTTAAGTGCACATCAAGAAGACATCCCAACCCAGTGCTGCCCAAGCCCACAAATCTAACATTAATCTATATGTCCGATACCAATCCACAAAGTCCTCCTCCATCTCACACAATGCACACTATGATGCCGACTGCAGGAGGAAAGCCAAATCAGTGAATATATAAGCATCTCCACTGGCAGGGGTCTCCACACAGCTGCTCCAGCACCCAGGGCTGCATCAGGGTAGGTTCATGCAGCTTCTCCTTGGGGATGTCTTGCAGGAAATAAGCCTTTCCAGCTGAAACAGGGAACTGGCTAAGGCAGCTGCACCCTGGTCCAACCATCAAAAAGCAGGAGACCCAAGAACTAGAAAGGTGAGACTCACCGAGCCATTTATTTCTCCACCCTTCAATTAATCCCACACGTGCTTATTGGCCAGGTTGGCACAATACACTTTAACTCAGCAGGGGAAGGGATGTGCCACTGAAGAAAGGGTTGGTGTCCCTGAACTGTCAGTATGGAAACTGTTAAGATGCCCTGCATCTTCTTGCAGATGTTTCATCATGATAAAACACAAGGAAGGGAAACAGAAAGAACCCCACCCCAACCGAACTCCTCACTTACTGACAGCCTTGCTATTGGATCATTTCCCACGTACGTCAGCACTGCTACCCAGCAAATTTAAGTGTTCACGGAGCACGTTCAGTCTGAGAAGCAGGGGTAAATGGGGGTCCCACTGCCACACCCAACCCGGGTCACTGGCTTGGGACACTCAGAGCACTGTCCCGGGGTGGGGGCCGGGCAGGCAGGAGTTCTGCACATACACATGCTGTCTGCCTCCTTCTGGCAGCAGAAGATCTGTGACTTGTGACACCTAGATCTGGTCCCTTATGCTAGGAAGTCCCAGCTGTCAGCTGGGCAGAGGACATTGTAGGGACTAATAAACAGGGTGCCTGTGCCCTTGAGAGGGAAAGGAAACGGGCACTGGGCACTACCCAGCACTGGACTTCTCCACGGAGGGCTTCCCACTATACACCGCTTATGCCTGCTATGGGCACTGGACCAGGGGCAGCCCTGCTGAGAATGTTCCAGCAGCCCCGCCACGCTCTCTGGGGCTTTCCCATATCTCCTTCCATCTACCGGCCCCCTGCCCCCTTACACACACACCAGTTTTGTCTGACAGACAACCTGTGGACAAGAGCAGCTGTTACTAAGATCCCATAGCTGGTAAGTACCCCCTCCCGTCCCTGCATGCCCCCTCTGCCACTGTAGGCCACTGCTTCAGAGAAAAGCCGTGTCTTAGGGAGTCTGACGCTCCAGAGAAGTAATGCACCACTAGCTCACACTCAGCACACAACACACTGTGTGACGGTGCCCACTGGGCTGAGGGGCACGACTCCACTCAGGTACATCCTACGTGCCCTAAGCCCAGCTCCCAGATGCCTGGCACTAACTTGGGCACACAGTGACCATGTGTGGGCAGAGCAGAGCTGGGCCTGTAAGGTTTTCAGTGACTGACTTTTCGTTAACAGCCAGGCAGGCCTTTCTTCCGGGATGCCTGTAGGTGGACTTGAACCATCAACCTTTGAAACGGAAGATGTCTGTGTCGACCATGGGCTCCCTCCTGTTCTCCCCAAGCGAGGAGCACGTGTGTTACAACGTCCCACGAGAAGTCCTGTAACGATGCCCTGGGCCCAGTGGGTCAGGTCTGTGAACAGCGGCCTGGCTGGTGGAGAAGGGGTCACAAGCCCAGCAGCCCCTGCGCTGCAGGGATCATATCAGGAGGCAAAGAGGCCAGAAACACGTTCCCTCTGGTCTCCCACCGTAACACTCATGCGGTGGGGGTAGGAGGGGGCTTCCAGAAGACGCAGAAATGCCCATCACCGCTGACGCCACTTTGCTGTGAGCTCCTGGCCGCCTCTGCTACAGACCCGGACCGTCTAGTCTCTTATTTCACCCAGCTGTCGGTCTGCATGATGATCGGAGCCCCATTCTCAAGATGACCAAAACGTAAACGTTCCCGACCCAATGGCCTCAGAAGACGTCTCAGACCGTGGACGGTTGTGAGGAGCTGTCCGCCCGGTTCGGCTCATCGCGATCTCGGATAACAGAAGGAACACAGCCTGTCCTGCGCCACCCTCACCACGGTGATGGCCGCTGGGTCCATCCTCACCCAGGTCAGCGGACCATTACACGCACCTCCAAAACGACCCACCTGCTGAAGATGCAAGATAGAGCGGGAAGCCACGGACCGGGGTCAGCCGGTGGCGGGCGTTCCCTTTGGTCACTGTCAACGGCGGCCAATCATAGAGGTCGGTCAATCCCAAATCCCTAGACACTCAGGGAAGCAGTTAGTCAGACCCGGACGAGCTGCTCTCCCAACAGAGTCCTTAAAACATGAACAGTTCGCTTCCTGCCAACAGGAGGAGGACGAGGGGGAAGCTCCAGGAGTGTCGGGAAACAGTGACTTGGCGACAGCGAACAGCCCTCCGGAGGTCTGTGGAAGCAACGCCTCTCGGAAGAAAGGCCTCAACAAGCTGACCGCCCAGGGACGCGGGCAGCCAACGTCTGTTCTGACAAAGGCCTGCGGTGTGGGGACGTTGACGCCGGGGACATGGGGTGAAGGGCATGCTGATGCCAGGGGGCGTGGGGTGAAGGGCATGCTGATGCCAGGGGACGTGGGGTGAAGGGCATGCTGATGCCAGGGGACGTGGGGTGAAGGGCCTGTGGAGACATTCTGGGGTGCCTCTGGGCTAGGAATCTGGAATTATCTTGAAAGAAGAGGAGTTGAAAACAGTCAGGCGGCATTAAATATATGTAAATATATATTATATAGGTATAATCTTCTCCAGAAGAAGAAACTCCACGACCAAGCTCAAGTGAACATGCAGGATTCTCAGGAACCAGTACGCAGAGGACAGGAGCCCCGCCGGCATGTCGCCGGAGAAGCCACTGCTACACTTCACTTTAACGCCCATCCCTGAACTGGAGAGAAACGTGGCGTGGCGGGGAACAGGTCGCGGGAGCAGGAGCCTCTGAAAGCAGGCTCCCAGGAGGGTGCGTGCAGGAGGTGGCAGTGTGGGGCAGTGGTAAGATCATTCCTTCAGAATATTATCTTCTGGGAGTTGGGGGCTAACCCTCAGGTACCCGTCGGTGGTTTTCAGGAGACGTGTTGAGGCACACAGAAAGAATCACGGGACCGATGGTGATGGATGTCCCGAGACAGAGAGCCACTGGAATTGTGAGATCGCCCTAGAATCGACCCCTCCCCTGGGTGGCAGAGCGGTCACCAGCTGGGGGGCTAAGGGCAAGGTGAGCAGTTTGAAGCCCCCAGCTGGTCCTTGGGAGAAAGATGGGGCTTCCTACTCCCGTCAAGAGCCACAGTGTGGCCGCCCCACAGGGACGGGGCCACACTGGCCTATGGGGTCACTGAGTCAGCATGGATCCCAAGGAGCGAGTTTAGTTTGGGTTTGGAACGTGACTCAGAAAATCCCAGAGGGAAAGTTTGTGGCGGACCCCTGTATACCGAGCTCCTCCTAGGTCTTCATGTCCCAGACGAGATTGCCGAGGGAGCATTCCGCCTTAATTAAGGGCCCAGAGGGGTCAGCCTGCTGGCAGGCACCACGCCGGCCCAAACCGTCACCCAGGTGCCCTCGTTAAAACACGCCCCAATGGTTCCACGGAAAAAAACCCACGGCGTGGGTGCTCTCACCCATTGGGGGCTTATTCCTACTTTGCCCAGACGCACGTGTCGCAGGCCAATATTCATATGAGGTATCCCTGGCTTAGTTAGATGATTGATATCAATGCCTCTTCATAATATGACCAGCAAATAAAACACACGGTGGTGCTAATATAAAGAAATAACATGTGACAAGGTCCCTTAAAACATTTCTATTCTGGACCTCACAAGCTAAATTGCTTTTGCTGGCCCCTTCCACCTCTCAGCATGGTTGACAGACAAATTGATCGAAACATTGGAAAATAATATGCTTGCAAAATTTCTCTGGGTGAGTTTTCCGTCTTTTGAATTTTTCATACCGGAACAAAATGAAAGATTGTCTCCTTGATCTCCCTTCCATTACGAGCTCTCATCCTATGTTCTACAGGAACATACAATACTTCAAGCGGCAGCGAGGCGTTGTAAACAAAATGTCTAACATTTTTCATAAAACACCCAAGCTGGGCAAGTTACAAGGCAGGGTAGCGGAGTAACGGCTCTCTGCCCGGCAGACCACGCTGCTCAATTACAATGAATTCATACATTTGAAGTTGCCCGAGGGTCTCTCATTAGACTTAGGGGTGTTTATTACAGGAAATAGGGCTGGCATCATTGAGGGAGCAGGAAGGCTGGGGTGATTAGGTTAGAGATGTTGACAGTTGAGGTGTGGGGAGAATGTCATTCACTCACGTCTCCCAACTTCCACCCTTCATTTTTCACGAGTTCCTGAAAGCCCTCTGTGAACTGCAGGCACAGGGACCAGGAGGTTGCCTTACGCTACGCATGGCATGGAGGTCGGAGGATGGCGTGCCCCCTTTCCAGCCTGACCTGCCCCCCCCAACCACCAGCCGCTGTTACCAGACTTTCCCACAGGGCTTAGCCACAGAGACCCCAGGGGCCCAGCATGCACATAAAGCCCCCCACGCGTACCCACATTCTGCCCTCCTGACACCCCGGGCCCTCGGGCACACACAGAATGTTTAAACTGATGTTCGTCAGTACCCTAGGACGGGCAGGGAGGCCTCATGCATTTAAATTTACACCTCATGAAAATTCTGATGAACTAAATTTCCCCCTCCATACGCACAGGTCGGGAATCGATGCATAGTCAATGTTTGTTCAGTCAGAATTAAACAAATCATAAAAAATGGCATCATTTCCAGCAGCGCAGATTAGATTTAGAGGGCAATATCTGCCAGCTGTGAAAAAGAGAGCCCATTACGTGGCACGGAAATAATTGTCCGGGCTTCTCCTTGGTTCACTCGTGGCCCGACGGCTCTGGCGGAAGGGTTGGTGACAATGCTCACGCCGTCCCTTGGCATAAGAGCAGGCTCTGCAGGGCTCCCACCCGGCAGCAGCAAGGGGACGGGTGGGCAGGGGTCTGCCGGGCATTTGCCAGAGGGTCCTCCACCAGACCTGGGAGGGCCTGCACCCATCCCACCAGCAGAAGCCACGGGAGCAGCCACGCCGCTGGTTTTTGTTTTAAAACAAAAGTCTTGGTGACACGTGCAGAGTCCTGCCAGCCTCTGGCTCCCGGTCACCCAGCGAGTCCCCAACGCTAGTCAGATGGTTAAAGGGCCCGGCTGCAAACTGAAGGCCAAGGGTTCTGCCTTGGGTCCCACAGTGTGCCGACCAAGAAAGGCCTGGAGCTTCGCTCTGGAGCACCTGCGGAGCCCAGGCCACCGAGCCATGAGCGTGGCCATGCGGCAAGCGGCTTGCTATCTGGGTGTACGACTAGATAATGACAAGAGGACCAAGAGCCACATTCAGACAGTGGACAAAGTGGTGGTCAGCGTCCAGGGAGAGGCCCCTGTTTTGAGAAAGAACCCATCTCTCAGATTCCTCCCAAAGTTGGCCCGCACCTGGGACTGAGGGTGATGCCAGGGCTGCCAGTGACACTCTCCTGAGACCCCCCAGGGCAAGAAGCACAGTGTATGATGCGACACCACAAGTGGCAGCCGGCCCCTTAAAACAGTGTGGCCAGATACATCCTCCAACGGCCCAGCTGTTAGGTTACCACAGGACCCCTCCCAGGACTGGTTCCACCCCAGTCCCTCCTCTACCTCCTCTTCCACCTCCAGGCAGTAACGTGCCTATAACCCTCCACAGTTGCCAGCTCTGGGTCCCCAACGGCGGGTCTTCGCGTGGCCAAGGCCCAGATGCCAGTTGCTGTGGCTAGGCACGGACTCAGGGCCACTTCAGGGAGGAGAGAGGAAGCCCGGCCTGGTCCTGCCTGACCCTCACCTTGCCGCATTCCCAGCCACTGCTGTGGCTACCGGTGGCAGCAGGGCGGATGTGTGATCTATCATCCAACCTGGACCCCATCTTTCAGGGAGCAAAGGGTGTGGCCCTCACATTAGCAAGCTGGGGGGTAAGCATCAGAAACAGTCCCTTTAAGGCCTGTCTTTCTCTGCCCCAATGTGGGATGTGGAGCTGAAAACTGCAGAGTAAGTGTTGAAGGTAGGTGTGCAGGTGTGTGTGTGTGTACGTATATGTGTGCTGAAGGGATGCGTGAGAGGAGTGTGTGGAACTCTCATTCACCCACATGACGCTGACAACCAGTCACAGTCACTCTCTCTGCGCTTACTTGTTCCCCACCCCGAACCAGGGGTATGGTGGCTCGGATCAGGGAAGCTGTGTGGGTCATCGTACTGGTTCATTCACCCTGACAAACAGCGTGGCAGGATGGGCTGTATAGAGAAGAGCGGGGCACCAGGAGCAGAGGAAGGCTCGCTAGCTACCCTCGGTAAGCAGATGCACAGCCTGCCGGCTCCGGGTGAAGAGGGCTTGGAGAACTTACTGATGATAGTCCAAGATTGCATGCAGCCTTCAGGATGGATCACATCTCAGCATCAAACAGACTCTCACGACGGGGCCAACAAGCAACAACAGAAAAGACTGAGCTCATCAAGGGTTCTGCTCTCCTTGGATCCATAACCGACACCCATGGAACCAAAGATGAGCTGAGTCGGGCCCATCTGCTGCAAGGACCTCTCCAAAGGGTTATAGCAGAAACGCCACTCTACTCTGTCCCAGCGGTGAGCGTGAAGCTGGACAGGGAAGAAAGGAGAACTGCCCCGAGTGGTGGTGGTGGTGGAGCTGGACGGCAGACTGTCAGACGCACAAACGAGACTGTCTCCGAAGAGCTGCAGCCGGGTGCTCCTTAGAAGTAAGGACGGTGAGGCTTTGTCTCACGTGCTTGTCTCTGGGAAAGGACATTGTGCTGGGGCCAGAAGAGGGGCATCAAAAAGGAGGAAGGACCCCAGTGAGCTGGACAGACAGTGGCTGTAACAATGGCCTTAAAGATAATGGGGAAGGTGGGGACAGCGCAGGACTGAGCAGTTTCGGTCTGTTGTACATGAGGTCTCGGTGGGTCAGAGTCAACTCAAAGGTACCTACCACTGACCGCCATTACCTCCTCCTCCTCCTCCTCCACCACGGCCGCCACCCCCCCCACTACACCACCTCCATCTCCACCACCACCATCACCACCACCTCCATCTTCACCACCACTATACCACCATCACCACCACCACCCCCACTATACCACCACCATCTCCACCTCCACTACCACCATCACCACCACCTCCATCTCCACCACCACTATACCACCATCACCACCACCACCCCCCACTATACCACCACCATCTCCACCTCCACTACCACCATCACCACCACCTCCATCTCCACCACCACTATACCACCATCACCACCTCCCACTATACCACCGCCATCTCCACCTCCACTACCACTACCCCCACCCCCCTACACCACCTCCATCTCCACCTCCACTACCACCATCACCACCCCCACTACAGCACCTCCGCCTCCACCTCCACTCTTGCACATATACCCCAGACACTGTGCTGAGTGTCACACATGCCAGCACACCGATGACAAGAATCCCACAGTGGCAGATGAGGGGATCAAAGCCCGAGACGTCAGACCGCTAACATAAGTGGCCAGAAGTTGTAAGTGCCGGGGCCGGAGTCGGGACTGGACAGTCCTCACTCTCCCTACAGGGACACAGGCTGCTGGAGGGCACCTGAAGCTTGCTTCAGGCTATGACCACGCAGCTCAAAGAGCTCTCTGTGGTTACTAGTTTGCAAAAGTTGACGTTGTATCTGACGTGCAGAAATGGTGTCAACCAGCCGGCACTGTGCGGGCTTTGACTCATGAAGCCACGCCTGGACCTCCAGAGACCGGAGCCATCAGACGGTGTCAAGCGGCCACCGATCTGGTGAGTGGCCAAGCACGTGACCATTTGTGGCACCCAGGGACTCCTGGCGAACGGTCCGTCTAAGACCAGGACTCTGGTATCTCACCTGCTGCTGACTCCGAGGGGAGAACGAGGCAGGGACGAGCTCTCTGAACGGTGGTGGGACAGGGCAGGCTTCTTGGTAGACAGACGGACGAACAAGATGGCGTGGTGGGCAAGGCCAGGAGGCAGCTAGCAGCTCCAACGCTCTGGGAACCAGGGCTCAAGAAGGCGCAGGTGTCCCTGCATGGTGAGTGGAGGCAAGGCAGCCAGGGGAGCAGCCCCCACAACCATTGCCTTTAAAAGAGACTTCACTCTTCCACAGTCTAACAATGGGCCACCAGGGGCCAGTTTCTAGATGGTCCCCTGGGGGTTGCAGACCACCACGGTCCCCTTTGCAAAACCATCACACAATCAGAGTTTGGACCGAGATCACACCCATTCTTCCACTTGGAGTCGAGATCTGCACAAGTTCTCTGGTGTCGTCCCCCGAGTTGCCTGTGTATAGCTTTCCCTCCAATCCCATGATGCCTGGTGTCCCTGGGGACACCCCACAGTGAAGGTGGAGGGAGGTGTCAGAGCGGGGAGATGCAGGCATCCCAAGACATGGCCACTGTCCTGCTGCAGACCTGCCACCCCAGACTGGGCCCCTGGACTGCCCTTCAGATCTGGGCTTAACGTGGTGATCTGAATTCCTGAAGACCACAGAGGCCTGAGATTGGTACAAGGCAGAATCATTTCTCACTGGATGCCATGCTGGGCTCAAGGGGACCCAAAAGGAAGAGGCGTTGGCGAGCCGTGAGTCTGGGTGGGGTGTCTCCATTCTACATGGTAGGCGCGCAGCTCAGCCTGAGTTTATTTCTCCAAATTGTTTATTTTTGTGTTAAGAGGACTTAAAGCGCAGCCTTGTTTAATGCCCCCTCAGCCGGGCTGCAGAGCGGGGCCGAGGCGCGCTCGGCTTGGGAGCGGCGGGTCTGAGCAAACCTCTACGATTTGGCGTCCATATCTCTGAATTGGTATTTCAATGACAGATGTTTGTTGCGGCAGAAACCTCTGTCAGAACAAAATTAGGTGATCTATCATTTTAAGATATGGTCTTCATATACTGTTTACTCCAAGATATCACTTGCCTCAAGCCAATTTTGACCAAGAACATTCTGTGATATGGAAGTGATTTGTATATCATCATTTTTGTGATAAATGTAGCTCCTGAACACAAAATAACCCACCATTGAGCAGTATTACGGTTAGAAGTCCCGCACCAGTAAATCTACACGGGCTTTTATTACTGCCGAGATGCGGGTCCAGGCGTGGCGGGGGCTGCTTTGTCTTCCAGGGAATAAGCTTGCCACGGCTGCCTTTCTGACTGGGGAAGGGCTTCATTCCACTGTGGGGACCTCGGCTCCCACAGAGGCTTCTCAGAGGCATGGGGGTCCCCAGAACTCACCCCCTCTGGGACTTTCAGGGTGCCAGGTAGCCCTTCCCAAGCGTCCCGCTTCTCTTAGGCAAGTATGAGTCCCAGGAAGTGGGTCTGTTAGCTGCTCCAGGGCCTCTGCTCCTGGCTGTGACAGGGACTCAGGGCTGGGAAGAAGATGGGCAAAGGCGGGGGCCAACAGGTACACACCACACACGTACAGGGTATGACGAGGCCCTAACACAGGTACAAACTACACACCAGAGAGGATATGACGAGGCATCTAATCCAGGTAGATAGAACACTCTGTATAGTCTGTGAGGTACCTGATCCGGGTAAGCACTCCATGACATACAGGACATGACGAAGCACCTGACACAGGTACATACCACACACCTGGATGACAGGTCTTCCAGAGGGCCTCGGAGGAGAGGTGAGAGGCCGGTCAGCAGGGCTGAAGGCAGAGAGGGCCAGTGACACTGGCTGAACCAGAGGAGAGGTATGGCGGCCGAGGCCAGGAAGCCACGCTGTTTCTGGAGACATTGTAAACCCCATGGCCTCACTCCCCACCCCGCCCCTACGGGAGAGGTCCTTGGGCTCCCTGCTATTCCCACACGGCCCCATGGGTGCAGCCCCCTGCCAGCCCACCTTGGCGAGGCCCCTCTGCTTTACCAGGCCTGACGTCCTTGTCCAGGAGTGAGTTCCCCCCGAACTTGTCCAAAGAACTCGAGAGAGGGACTCACCACCTTTGCTGCTGTGGAGCCTGCCGGCCGGGCGTCTCCTAAGATGGGCGTGCTGTTCCTGGGCAGCCCACGGACCTTCGCAGCTCTGCACCAGCACCACCATGCAGGTGCACCGATGCTTCGGCCGCCTTCCTCATTCACACGCTCACAGGCAGAGCTAAGTCTGGGCCTGCTCAGCCTCCCACGCGATGTCCTCGGAAGAGGCCCAGACAGCCTGTTTGCCCAGGGCAGCTCGGCCCTTCACATACTGATGGACGTGCCTGTGTATCAGCAAGCGGCTGACGCCTGGGCTCACAGCCCACTCTGATGTCCCCAAACCCCAGAGGCCTGTGAGGGCCACAGGGCTGCACCATGATGCCACTCCCCAATTTCCACTGCTGTGTGTGTGGCTCCTGGGACCCCGACTTCCAGTGATGAGTACCCACTGCTCAGGGTCTTGGTGAGCAAGGGGGAGGTGGTCTCGCCGGGGTACCTGGGGGATGAAGTGGGCACAGGAAGCACAGCCGTCCGAGATGCCCAACAGGATGGCCCAGCTCAGGGAGGGCCTGCTTGGTCTCTGGGGTCTCCAATTTAAGCCACTTGCATGGGGACAGCTTACGGCAGCATGACCGAGTGCACCTCGCAGTGCCTTAGAGCTCTGCGGCCACATGCATGTTCCTGAACAGGGCTTCCCTCTGCGTCTCCTGATGGCAGACCAGCCCTGCACTGAGCGGCCATCCAGTCGGCACGGACCTTAGGCAGCATCGTGTGCAGGACCAGAAATGCTGTCTGGTCCTGTGCCAGCTTCCCAATGGCTGGTCAGTGCCAGTCCACGGCTGGTCCGCACTCCAGTTTATAATGTGAGAACTTCCCTTCGCCAAATCAAGCCTTGTACCCGACTACGGGGGACTCAGCAGACTGCCCCCCGAATCCCTGTGCATCAAGTCAGAAGTGCACCGGGGTTCTGAGGGCACCAACAGGAGCACGCTGGGCACTGAGATGGAGGCTGGTTCCCAAACAGGAACCCAGACCTGCATCCTCACCACAGGCTCCTGCCGGCAGAGCCACACAACCCAGCTCCAGGGCCCAGGGCCCCACAACTCGGCCTCAGGGCGCGCGCCACAGAAACACAGCCCACAGGGTGAGCTCCTGCAAACCACAGGGTCAAGTGCTACGATCCAGCACCACGTTGTCGCCCGTGGGGGCAGATCCCCCAGGAGGGTCCTTCTGCCCCGACTCTTTCCGCAGGGGCGTGGGGGCTGTATGGTAATGGGGTGTATCATGCTGTCCACACAGAACCTGCCACAGGTGTGCTCTCTGCACTGTATGGTACACGGGGCGCCTGATGCAGGTAAAGTGCTGTACACACCTAATAGTACACATGGACTTTATGGTACACATGGCACTTAACACAGGTACACACGACACACTGTACACTACCCACAGCACCATAGGTACATGCTATACTCTGTGTGGTACATGCAGCACCTGACATAGGTACATGTTATATGGTGTGTGGTACATGTGGCACCTGACACATATATGTTACACCCTGTGGGATACACACAGCACCTGACAGATACATGCTATACCCTGTATGGTACATGCAGCATCTGACACAGGTACATGCTACACACTGTGTGGGACACGCGGCACCTGACACAGTTGTGGACCACACCCTATATATAGCCACTGCCACATGCACTGTGTCCAGTGACCACGAGTTTTCCTTGAGCATAACCAGGGTCCAGTCAGCAGTGCATGCCATCTTGCCTCCATCCCTCTGGTGGCCTGGTGACATGCACAGTTGCACCCCCAGCTGCACATTCAAGACCCTTCGACAATGCAGCACAGGCCAGTTGCATCGGGGGGCTCCCTTGGGGGCACTCTTTCCCAGTTCTTAGCCTCACACAGCAAGCCCACCCTTTCCTAGTAGGGTCATGCCACTCCCTCTCCCAGGGCAGTGCCATGGTCCCTGACCCAGGGTGATGGGCAGATTCACCCACGCACCTCCCAGGGCGGGCAGGAGGGCCGTCCACACCCAGTCCAGGGACTCAGTCTTCTGTGATGAAGAACTTCCCACTGGGCACAAGAAGGCCCATCCTGTAGCCCTGGTGGTACACGGTGGTTATGTGTCAGAAGTCAGACATCACCAGTCCATCTCACCACCATCAGTGTGCACACCAGCCTCGCGCCGTATCTGGTGGCTTGACATCAAACAGCTGGGGCTGCCAGGTGACCCCCGAAGACCATGACACCCACGTCTCTTAAAGGGGACATGGAGAGATTAAAGATGCCCAAAGTGGATGCCACAGGGCTCGGAGGGCACAGTGGCCGAGTGATGGAAGGTTTCCATCCAGAAGGGCCCGTAACATTTTACAGCAAGTTCTGCTGCAGCCGGGAAACCCTTCTTCACCTGCCACGCCACATCCCGACATGTGCTGCAGCTGCCCCACCGGCACTGCCAGGCTTTGCGGCGGGCACACGCCCAGCTCTGGGACGGGGTGGAGGCTCCGCATTACACAGCTCATTACGAGTGCTCTTGCGTCTTACACGTCGACTCTACAGGCCCAACGGCAGGGCTAATGGGGTAGAAAGCTTAACAACAAGTCATTTTCAAGCCCGGGCTGCCATACTTCTAATGGGGGAAGTTTTTAATCATAAGCAAATGTAATCATTTATGTTAAGCAGCCCATGGGCCTGGTCAATGTAGCACAAACAACCATTAAGCAAAAATTATGACAATCAGGAGACAGGACGGTACTTTGCCGACGCGGCAGTTTCGGAGGTTGGTGGAAGCTGATCCACTTCGTTCGGCAAACCCGATCCGGATCCCCTCCCGAGCAGTCAGTGGTGGGCAGGGCGAGGAGGCTGCTGGACCCTCCTGAGAGTCATCCCGACACGCCAGCTCACCATGCGTTAGCTCATGGGACACTTGCCACTTCAGTAGCCCTGTGGGTGGGTCTTTGTCTGTTGGAGCCAGTCCAGCCCGGCTGCTGGGCAGGGTGCTGGGCTCCAGCAGGGAGGAGCTATTGCCAAAGCAGCCATCCCCTGGTCCCTCCCTCGGGTCCAGCGGTCACTCACAACTCTGGGTGGTAGCAGCGCTTTATCCTGACAGGTGAGTCCAGGGACTCCTTGACCTTTGTACCCACTGGCTCGGCCTCCTCCCCCATCCCAGCCCTGTCTCACCTGCTCACCCCACACTGAACTCGACCACTGATTATTCCGGGACAGAAGTGACACCCCACCCTGGGCCCTGCCTTGGGGAGGACCTGATCTGCCCCCCCATGTCCTGTAGAAAGGTCACTAAGGGCATTCAAGAAAGGGGGTAATGAGGAGAGCAGTTACAGAAGGGCCACACACCCACATCTTTAAAAAGCAAAACCCCAACACTCACGAGTTATCGGAAAAGAGGCAGAACCCTCAGGAGACGGACTGAGACATGGGCATCAATAATGGGCGCACATCTTGTGGGAGCATGGGGACAGCGTGGGGCTCCTCTGCGGCCGTTTGGTTGGGTGTCGGGTTGTTATGGGTCAGAACCAGCACAGCGGCACCCAACGGTGATGCGTGAGGGGTAGACCCTTTCAGGGACAGGAGACCACACCCACAGTGCTGGCGTCTCCCTCCCTGTGTTGGAGGCCCCGCCCACTGGAGGAAGGGAGGACTGGGTCTGTGCCTTGGGTGGGACTCAGCCTGGGGTCTTGGCAGGAAGCACAGTGCAGCGGCCCAGACAAAGGGGACTCCCGAAGGCTCAACACCCGGCGATATTGCACTCGGGCGGCAGAATGAGAACAATCCGTCAGAGGCCACAATAAAAGATGCCCTGCTGACGAGTGTGTCGCCAGCAGCCCGCTTAATAATTTATCTATCCGCAGTGAACTTCCACACGGAGACCGCAGGGCGCATAACACAATACTCCCAGAGTCCACGGGGGTGGCCCGGGCACACAGTAGGTGCATGGCTGCTCACTGAGCAGGACAAGAATGACAGAGCGTGTCATGGACCCAACTGTGTCTCTGCCACGGTTGTCACAAACCTGAGCCTACACACTGGTGCTTAAGTACCCTGTGACCCCTAGGTTAAACACTGGACTGCCAAGCTTCAGGTCAAGGGTCTTAGCCCTCCAGCCCCCGCGCAGGGGGAGATGAAGTAGTCTGTCCTCCTGGATGGTCTGCAGTCCTATGGGGCACCTCTGTTTCAGCCTCAGGAGACCCCAAGTTGGCGCAGACTTGATGGCGTGGGTAAAGTTGGTTTGCTCATAGCTGCTTTGGTTATGTTCTGGAGTCTGGGTTAGGGGCAGGGAGGGCCTTAGGCGAACCTTTCACAGACTTTGGAGAAGCAGGTTAGGGAGCAGGTGGAGTGAGAAGAGGGTTGCCAAGCCCCGGGAAGACTGCCCAGCCAGTGAGGGGCAAGTGGCTTCCCCCTGAGCCGGCAGAGAGGACAAAATGCTCTGCCATCGAGTGGATTCCGACTCTGAGCGGCCCTGTAGGACAGGCTAGAACTGCCCCTGTGGGTTTCTGATAGGGTGAATCTCTACAGGGCCACCTGACCTTTCTTCTTCAGTGGCTGGTGATTTCAAATGGCTGACCTTGCGGTTAGAAGCCCAATGGGAACCCACAACAGACATTCTGAGGCTGTGCGTCTTTACAAGAGGAGACAGCCTCCCTGGTCTCCTGCAGAGCAGCTTGTGGTTTTGGACCACTGACCTTGTGCTTAACCCCAAACGAATTTGGACTTCAAGTGTCCCAAACTTCCTGTTTGTCAGAGGCAGCCCCTCTGTGATACCACAGCACTGGATGGCCAGCTGTCAGGGGTCAGGTTGGGGTCAGGCTCTTGTTCATTTTGTAAATGAGCATCCCCACACAGAGAGCAGGGGGTGGGTGAACTCCAGGACACAACGATGTCATGTTCTGGGGACACTGCCCACCACAGGTGTGACTGGCTGCGAGGGGTCTTCAGCGGTGCATGGGAAAATCCCACTCTTTGTTTGGACGGCAGCCTGATTCAGAAACACCTGCCCAGGGCTCCTTCTGCCCATCATCAGGGCCGAGAACGGAACAGGCCGCTCCTCCGGTTTCCCGAATGGTGACACACCTTTGTTTCGGGTGGTCTGTGTCCTCCCCGAGGTCTGCGGTACCCATCCTTCCCTCTGACCAGCTGGGGGGCTCAGGCTACTCACTTGGGTCCTGAGTCCACGAGGGCAGGACTGCTGCCTGATGGCGAGGCCGAGGTGCCGCTGTCAGACCTGGGGGTGGGGTGGGGGGTGGGGTGTGTGTGTGTGTGTGTGTGTATGTGTGTGTGTGTGTGTAGGGCGGCTGATGCTGTGTTCCCTGAAAATCTCCCAGGGCCGAGGAAGAGGAGCTAAAGAGAATCGACCAAGAAAATAAGCCTGGCCTCCCAGACAGTGAGAAAATTCACATCTGCCTCACAAAGCTACCCCCTCGTGGTCCCTTGGTGCCCACAGCATCAGCTGCTGATGACGAAGACAGCATGGTGAGGCCTTGCCTGTAGCACCCATGGCCTCATGTGGGCATGCGTGGGGGGGGGAGCACATTCGCACCTGTGAGCCAGCGTCTCCACCTCCCCACCGCCTCTGTAGGCACAGGGGCACGTTGGCCGGACGCGTCCCCCCCGGGGCCGGGTGGCGTTGGTCAAGAGCGCCCCGTGTCCCCTGCCAGGATGATTAATGAAGCCACCTTCTCACAGAATGTCACACTTTGCCTTTTTAACAACTGACCTTTCATAGAATACTACTGAACTCATAATTCCACTTTTGTTCGGGTTCTTATTAGTGGAGCTAAAATTGATACTTATGGGAATGGTGGCAGGGGTGCTGCCCCGTAAATCTTGCAGCCGTCACCCTGCGGAGGTGGCCGTCCGGCGCGGGCCCTGCGTCTGTCCGCCCCGCAGAGACGAATGGGGGCGGGCTGCAGCCGTGATAGGGAACTCCCATGCCCACTCGGAGAGTGACTTTCAAACTTCGCAGGTTCTTTAAGGGGCAGGCAAAGCACGGGGCTATCGGGTGATTTCCATGGTCCCTTTAGGAATGCTCACTCTGATCCCGTCTGCTGAAGCAGGCCAGCCGGCGAGCATGATGGGGCACCGCACATGGACCCTCACTCAGGACAGGGCCACCACCCGGCCAGGAGACCCCAGCTCCAGGACCCGCAAAGGATGGAGGCAAGAGCTAGAACACAGCTTTCCTCCAATTATCTCCGGGAACAGCAAATCACTTAAAGACTCAAGCTTCTCCCCAGGTCTGCCTTCCCCTACACTCAGAGATATACCTAATTCCTGGAACTCCCTCAAGGCCCCAGCCGAGCTTTCGGTTCAAAAATCTTATGGGATCCCAGGGCAGAATAAGCAGGTGACAGTACATTCAATTATTAATTCTGATTAAATATATGAGAACAGTCATGCTGAATCAATACCGGGAAGACGTCATGCAGCTAAGGGTGCAGCTGCAGGAAACAAAGCACCACGTGATCTTGGCCAGACGGCGGGAGGTGGCGTCCCTCACCACAGAGAGGCCTGGAGGCGCTGTGGCTCAGGCTGTACATCTCCAGGCCAGCAGTTCGAACTCACCAGCCACTCCGAGGGAGAGAGAGGAGGCTGTCTGCCCCTGTAAAGAGTTACAGTCTTGGGAACCTTACAAAAGTTCACCAAGTCCCAATCTACTTGATGGCAGTGAGTTTGGGGTCATTTTTCTCTTTTTGTCACTTAAGGAAGATGAACAATTTGAGGTCAGTGTTCCCAAAGTAGGCAATACCACCCTTGTGGGGCCCTGGAGGGGCTGCAAAAGCAGGTGCCCCACTTTATCCTGGGGGCTAAGGCAGGGTACAAGGGATTTTCATTGCCGGCGCTGAGTAACTTAGGGGTGGTCAGCGGAGTAATTTTGGGGACCTATGGTTTCGGTAGATGCACGCAGAAGTGCCTCAGGCTCAAAGGACTGCCTGCACGTGCTTTCAGAGCGGTGTCCCAATATAGGGACCTGGTCAGCAGGTGCACACGTCCTGGGAGAAGCTGGACATCACTCTGCGCAGTTCAGAACGCCCAAGAAGGCCATGCCCTGCTTGTCAGAACCCTCAGCTGGAAGGCAGTGTGGCCCCTCTTCCCTCTACCACAATGGGCCACATAGGGCCGGAGCTGGACTGTGGGCAGGGGAAGGGGGAAGCGATCCAAGAAAATGTAGGTTTCACTAGGCAACTGGTGCCCAGGGCTCAGGGACTTATCTTACAAAAGGGGTGACCTGACCACACCTTCTTCTCAGATGGCTCTGCCACCTGGGAGGGGAACATGGCTGCTGGGTGCCATCCTGGATGTACTGTGTCCCCTGAAACGTGTGCACGTGGCTGTACCATGATTCTCAGTGGACTGTCGGTCAAGCAGTGCTGAAGTCCTGGCCCAAGATGTGGTCTGATGAGATCAACAGCTCAGATCGGAAGTCGGGGAAGCTTCCCTGGGGTGTGGGCTGCACCTCCTGGCATCTTACAGGTGTAAAAGGAGATAGAAGGGGGCAGGATGGCAGGGACCTCAAGGCCACCAAGAAAGAGGAGCCAGAGCAGAGTGTGTCCTCTGGACCCAGGGCCCTTGTGCTGAGACCCTCCTAGACCCAAAGGAAGAACGATGCCATGGCCCCCAGATCTCTGAGGGGCGCCGGACTCACAGCTGCTGAAAGGAGACAAGGGCCTCCCTTCCTGAACTGTGAGTGGGCACGGGGCTTCCCCCCAGCTGTGAGCGGACACAGGGTCTCCCCTGAGCCGGTGCCCTGAATCTCCCTTCACTGTGCAAGGGGTTCTGTTTGTATGGCCATCCCTAGGGGTGCTTCTGAACAGCAGTCCTGGGTACGGTACCTAGACAGATGCTGCCCAGGTAGCTGCTGCCTCACAACAGAGCCACCCCACAAGGTTCCACTAGGCAGTCCCTTTAGGGGAGCAAATGCCAGTTCTTCTCCCCTCAGAGATGTTTGCCTTTTGAGCGAGTGGCTGGGCACTTACTCACTGCACCTTAGAAGGGGCAGCACAGGCAAGGACATTAGTCAGGGCATTTACAGAAAGCAGCGTGAGACAGGGACACCCACAGCAGCCGGAGAGAGCTGGCAGAGAGGTGCATTTAATAGAGTCAGACACTGCGCTGGTATCCCAAGACACCATTCCGACCGCAGACTACACAGCACTCCATGCAGCACCCCCAGGGAAACCGTGGGCGGGGGCAGTGCGGGATGGACGGGAACGCCGTTTCTAGAAGTACATCAGCCTCTGCAAGCTCAGCAGTGACAGGTAGCTTGTGGCAACAATGAGAAGGAGGGTCACGTCCCAGGACAAGAGCTCAGGGTCAGCCAGTGGCAGTGGGCCAGTGAGGGGTCAGCAGGGACCCAGCCCTCTCCATCCTGCCATGCTGGGACCACAGTGCCTTGCACCGTCCCCTCATGGTGACAAAATGGCTGCCAAAGGCCATGCAGTCACGCCTTCACACAATGGCATCTGGGAGGATGAGTTTCCCTAGAGGGAGTCGGCTGAGAGGTGACTCCCCTGGGCCCTCTGCAGAGCTGGAAAAGCCAGTGTCTGTCCCCTGCCATTTCCAGAGGGGCACAGACTCTGACAGTGGGGGACGAGGGGGGTGATCACAGCTCAGCCCGCATAAAACGTTCCCCTAAGGCTCCAATCCCTCGAGCCTCCCTATCAGTCTTCCCATAGCTGGCGTGTGTATGTCCAGCTCCCACGGTGCCCCTAAGAAACCAGGGTAGCACACCCACAGCCCCGCCTAATGTCGTGTTCCCTTTGTCGGCTTCATCAGTAAAATGTGCAGGAGACCATGCAGGATGCGGGATTCCACAGCCCAGCCACAGCCTCCGCTGGACGCAAAGAGGAAAGTGCTATGGTGGGGGGTGGAGGGCCGAGGCTGATGACCTGAGAGAGCACTCGCAGGGTCAGAAGAGGCTGCTGACTCAAGGGAGTGGGGCGGAGGGGGAGGTCAAACTTGGGGCTGAGGGAGGAAGCAAGGGGTGGGACAAGCAATGGCTTAGGAGGCAATGCCTTAGAACTCAGGGTTCAGAAGGAGAACACCCCTGTAGCTGTGGTCTGTCGGTCCCCCTCCCTCCCTCCTTCTGTCCCCCTCCCACCATGCCTTTTACTCACTGCTGTCCCCTTCCCTGTCCCCCACTTCTGGACAGAGGGATTCGTACATCTGACTTTGTGAAAACTGCACACCCACCTCAATTGGAGTGAACATCACGTCGTGGCTCTGAGATGAATAATTTTAGCTCCAGAAACTGTACCAGCCTCCCAAAGAAGGAGTCCTTGACCCAAAGTATCAAAGGACATTAAACAGAGAAATGATCTACTGATGCAAATCATTAAATCTATTTGCATGTGCTCACTGGAGCCTGTCCCAGAAATTAAACGCAGCGCGGGGCAAGCACGGGACAGGCGCAGGCTGCACATGGCTACGGGGAGGCGCGGGGAGCTGCTTTCTGTCATTAATTCTCTCGCTGCTCCCTCATTAACAAGTAAAATGTTCTCACTGCTTGAAAAGTTTTAATAAATAGGAAAAAGCAGAGAAGCTGACATAGTTTTTAATGTAATATACAAGGGCTTTTAATATTTTTACATACATTAATGAACAAGCTAAGAAAAATGTTAAAACATCGTAGGATGTGCGGGAGTGGGGGCGGAGTCGGGGGGATCACCTCCTGGTAAGAGGAGCCCTGGAGGCCTCGTGGTGACACGTTGGATTGCTAACCACAAGGTCAGCAGTTCAAAGCCGCCCGCTGCTCCCTGGGAGAAAGACGAGGCTTTCTACTTCCCTACACCCATAGAGTCAGCTCTGCCCTGACCCGCAGGGCCTCGAGGAGACAGGATAACTTCCCCAGCAGTGGGTTCAGTACCACCCCCAAGTGCCAGCCCTCCCCTGCCCCTTAGGGTCATCACGATCGGGACTGGGGCAAGGGCAGGGGCTTGTTTGAAGGGTGGTGGTGGGTGCTTTACTCACGCCCATTTGCTTCTGATGAGCTAGCACCAGGCAGCCTGGGAAGGCCCCAGCTGGCACTGGCCGAGAGGGGCAGCTCAGACCCCACCTCAAGCGGCTCTCTCTCCTAAAGCCACAGGAGCAGTGGTCCCCAGTGGGGCCCCCAGGGCTCCCCAGTGGGGAACCTGCACAGTCGGTGTGATATGCCTGTCTGCGGACCCCACAATCTCTCCATGACGCCAGACGCTAAACTGACCAAGGGCTGCCCCTGTCACGGCGGCCCTCTATGACAAGTGGGACTGCCCCAAAGGGCTTCCCAGGCTCACCGTCACTAGGGGAAGAGAAAGCCTCATACCCCCCCCCCCCGCCCCAGGAGCGGTGGGCAGGCTTGAACTGCTCACTCTGGGCAGCACAATGTGTAGTCCACACCAATGCCACCGGGCGCCTGTCACTGAAGGCCACGGTCATACACACAGCGAGCCTGGCATGCTGCCTGCTGTCCCATCGTGTGTCTGGGGGCTGCTTACACTTACAAAACGAGTGAGGTGGGATTGACTATTGTTAGCTTTCAAAAAAAGTGAGCCGCAGTTCCAACCGCAGTCCTGCTGCTTGGTGTACCCCTCCGGCCTCCTTCCTTGGGTCCGGGAGCCTCCCTGTTCCCACACGGAGAATGTCTTCGTGGCCCCTATTTCCTCTGGGGTGGAGAAATGAAATTGTCTGGATTCCCACCACTTGGGTCCAGCCAGTGCCCATGGAAGCAGTGGCCAAGATCCACAGACATGACATGACATGATGACATGACATGACACAGGCGAATCCACTGCACCAGACCTCTGGAGAGCGTCTGGGGCAACGATGGCACTGGGAGACTCAGGTGCAGCTGGCTCAAGCCAGGAGGGTGTCAGCTGCCTGGCATGCACGTGGAGGCCGGCAGTTGGCGAGGAAGGCTGGAGAAGGGCTGAGGCGTCGAATGGTGTGGTGCAGGAGGGACACTGGGCACGCCATGGACTGGCTGCCAGGAGATGCAGCACATCAGCCAAGGAAGAAGCGTAGCCAGGAAGCCCCATGGGAGCGAGGCTGGCCGGACGGAGGCTCCCCATCAGTGTCCCTGGGCCTAGGAGTCCCCTGAGTGGTGAGCTGTCCTGGAGCAGTTTGTGTCCACCCAAAGATGCCATGAGTGAAAGGCTGGAGACCCTTCATCTGGGGGAGAAGAACCCCCCAGTGAAAACTCTGTGGCGGCCCAGAGCCAGACGAGGAAGCCAAGGGCAGGGAGTTTGTTTGAATAGGTTGGGGGGTGGGGGGGGGGCGGGGGGCTGGAGACCACTCAGCAAATGCAGCTTTTCCCAATTGCTTTGAAAGATAAAGAAACCTTTTGGAAGGCAGTTCTGCTCCAAGATACACGGGGCCACCAGTTGTCCGAACAGAGAAGCTAATCCTGCCCCTGTCCCAGTCGCCACTCTGCGAGGCAGCCCTCCCCAGGGACAGTCACTGCCCTCGGGAGGGAACAGCTGGCCCAGCCTGAAGCGACGCTGGGCCCGAGGGAGACAAAACTGTTCAAGTTTGCACCCACAGACCACTGACTTCCCACACAGGCAAACTCCGTTCCTGTGTCAGCACATGTGCCGCGGAGCCCGCACAAACACTCTTCCTCAGACACGGTTCGTCAGAAAGTTCGGACCAAGCTCCCTTCGCGGTTACACGCCTAAGTTGCCGAGGGTCCTGTCGCCCGCCCTGGATGGCTTTCTGTCTCACAGAGTAAATTTTGGGACTTCTCACTCCAAGTCCGGGTGTGCTTGTGACCAACAGAGGCTAAAGGTGAGAATGCATGGTGGCAGGTATCTGCTCATGCCTCCCCAAAAGGCCTTGCCCAGTCTCTGGGATTAGGGGGCGTGGATCTTCTGGCAGTGTAAACGGAGCACGTTGGAAAATCCAAATGCCCCAATCAAAGCGTCACATGGTCAACCATCCAGCCATCCTTTGGATCGGACAGAGCGGCCAAGAGCTGGCCCGGGCAGTTGAAGAATGAGCCAGCAGGTGAGCTTCAGGCACCGATACAGGGAGGTGGAGAGGGGAGTTAGGGCAGAAACCCACCCACCCCCATTGCCATCGGTCCGTCCTGACACCCCGCCAGCTGTCCTGGCTCCTTCAGGAATCCACTACGGATTTGCTCCTAACAGACCCACACCCTCACCGGATGCAGCCGCTGGAAATAAAAATTCCGGAGGAATCCGCCACAAGACAATGCTTCGGTTCAACTCAAAAATTAAACCCATTTAACCTTTCCCTCCGTCTGCATTCCGAGCTGCTCAGTATGCAGGAGCTGCCCGTGAACCAGCACCGGGGAGCTTACCTAATTACTGACACGACTGTCGGGCGCGCCCGCGAGCACCCCAGGTCTGCTCGGCGAGCTGCCACTCAGCGACGCCGGCATTTTCACAGCCCCCCGCTGCACCCGGTCCTCGTCACGCAGCTGCAGTATCACAGTGCTACTGGGAGGCAGGTCAAAGGTCAGACAACACCGAGATCCAGAGCCCATAGCAAGGGATAAGAACCTGCGCTTCCGGCTGTGGTTCCCAGGCAGCTGCCTCTTCACAAGCGGGAGGGCAGTCTGGCGGCACAGCCTGGCAGGGGCTCGAGTTGGGCCTGGGCTGCCTTCCTCCTTGCTGAGGCCCCTGTCTGCACCCCCCCCCACCTCAGCACACAGTGGGGTGTCGCCCTCCGATCAGCAGGAAACTCGGCCAATTAGAAAGTGCACTGCTCCTGGGGCCCAGCTCACACAGGAGTGGAAAGCCTCATCTTTGTCCCTGGAAGCGGCTGGTGGTTTCAAACTGTGGACCTTGTGGTTCTAGTGCTGCGTATCCACTACGCCACCAGATCTTCAAGACTCCAAAACTCCACCTCACTGTCACCGTGTGAAGTCCAGCTTACAGCCACCCTCCAACACAGGGAGGCCTGTGAGGCTTCCCGGGAGAGAAAGCGCTATCTTTCTCTCGCAGAGTAGCTGGTGGGTTCGTACCACCGACCTTTGGGTTAGCAGCACACTGAGTAACCCACTGCACCACCAGGCCTCCACTCAAAGCCTACTGCCATCGAGTCAGTGCTGGCAGTGGGCTTTCTCCCGTGGAACTGCTGACCAGGACACACTAAGCTATCAGGGCTCCCCCACCCCCAACCCCAGCTTATTCCAAACACAAAGTGTGGAGAGCTGCCACGCGGGGGTGGCAAGGGCGCCAGGCTTCAGCCATGGGTCTGCTGTGTCTCATCCCCCAATGGCCTCTCTTGGGTCCCTGGTCGTTCACCCCCCTCTGGCTCCAACCCCTTTCCTCACTTCACTCCAAATGATGGGACCCTTCGCCATCGGAAAGCCCTGCGCTCAGTGTGGCTTGCGCTTGAATGCGGCAGTCTGTAGCTGTCACTCAGCTGTCTTTCATTCCCTCCGCGAGCGAGGGTGCTGGCAGGCCTGCGCGCCGGAGGACGTCTGTGAGGACGTGCAGACGGACATGCCTACGGTGCCACTTGCGTCTCCCTGCCGCCGGCAACACAGCTGCCAGGACAGAAAACGCTCACGCTGGGCTCTCTCTTCCTCCCTCACTTGCTCTGGGACCCGGGGACATGGGGCCTGAAGGACCAGCTCTCAAGCCACCCAGCCCGGCCCCAGGTATGGGCAACAGGAGATGCCACACTCCCACACGTGGTGTTTCGCACATGGACTCCCAAAGCAGGAACATTCCCGAGGAGAGAGAAAGCAAAGGACACACCAGCATCCCTTGTGGACAGGAGTACATTAATCTTAAACAAATCATGCGCGAATTTCAACCAGCAGTGTGGGGGGTAACAAATAGATACTGCATTGTGAATGCACTAAGCTTTATCTGGCATCGAGTGGACTGAAATAAAAAAATGCATTCATTTATTTTGCCCTATCTACAGAAGAAAGACACAAAACTACACGGTGAAGGCACTAGACCAAACACCAAACCCACTGCTGTCAAGCAAGATCGCAACTTGCCGTGACCGTTGAGGGCGGAGAGCACGGCTCACTCCCCCGTTTTCCCAGGCTGCACCTCTCGGCGAGTGCAGACTGCCTCATCTTACCCTGCAGAGTGGATGGTGGGTTTGAACTGCCCACCTTGCAGCTCAAAGCCCCGTGGCTGAGCCCTGTGCCACCCGGGCTCCTGACCTCGTCAATCTGCATAGAAAAATCACATTGGCATCCGTCCTCACTCCCGGCCCGCCAAGAAGAGAAAAGGAGGCTTTCAAGATGATCAGAGGATGTTTGGGAAGCGAGAGAAAGGCGGGGCGCCTTCCACCATGTCTCGGGAAAGCGTCCACTTCCGACCAAGATGTGAGGAGGGGCTGGGAACCCACGGCCATCATGTTCATTCAGCACCCAACTGGAATGCCTAGGGCCTTGCCACGGGGACGGAAAGAGAGAGAGACACCGGATTGGAAGCGGAAGAAGTAAAATGTCTTTTTATACAGACGTCAGGGTTTTCAACGCAGAAAATCCTAAGGAAGTGGCAGAAGTCCCCCAGTGCACCCCTCTCCCCAGGACAACTGAGGAAAGGCCACCAGTTGCAGGAGGTAGGACCAACACACACAAGGATCAAACAGAAACTTGACCTGGAATGACCATCCAAACCACAATGGTGTGCAGAAAGACACTTTACAAAACGCAACGTTTCCATGCCAGGAGCTGAGAAAGAGCGGAGGGCCTGACTAACCACTGAGAAGACCAGAGATCGGAAGACTCCAGGTTAGAAGGATGCCGACCTTCCACTAAGTGATACCTCGAGTCCATGAACTCCCAATCAAAATCCCAACAAGGTTATACTTCCCCCAGGGGACGGCGACACCTTGGCTCTCAACGTAATAGGGAGGGACAGCCAGGTCTGTATGGGGTTCTCACACACCTTTGGCCCATCGACCATCCGAGGTGCCCAGGGTAGCAGTCACCCAAGGACGAAGCTCAGAAGGGCTAGCGGGGGAGTAGGGATGGAAACAGGACACACAGGGAGGAAATGGGCTACATGATGGCCCCCCGTGAGGACGGCCAGGGACAAGAGGAAACAAACAAAGGAGCATGAATTGTTGAAGGTGGAAGGGACGATCTGGTCTGTACATCTTCACGTCAGCCAACAAAAGAGTTAAAAACAAATAAGTATGTAAAATATAAATAAGTAGCTAGACAGATAAAAGAAATACACAAAGTCAAACGACCTAAAAGCTAACACAATCTCAAAGCAAAACCCTGGAGGGCTGGCCCACTGGTGAATCTCAAGACTTCTCACCAAGCTCCACGGCAGTCTGTGGTGGGGCTTCGATGGACCAAAAGGCCCGGCGGCCACAGCAGCACGTAGAGCAAGACCATCACACGCGTACGTCAAGGTCACAGAGTGGTGACGAGAGAAAGGAACGAAGCTGAGACGGCGAAACCCCTCTACAAGAAGACCCCACCACGTGCATCACGGAGAGGGAGGCCGTCATCCGTATGATTATGGACCATCGGCCTAGACATGGAGACTCAATGACGGAGCCGGTGGGAGACGGCATGGGCCGGCGTTCTTATGAAATTAAGGCAGGCAAACATTTCTTAGAGAAGAAACAGAAACATGAGAAACTGAACTTCTTCAGGATCAGGCACCCTTCTCTTCGACAGATGCCGATAGCAAAATAAAAACACAGACCACCAGCGATGAGAAAGTCACACGACGCAAGCTCAGAGAAAGAGGGATGTCCGGATCACACACAGAAGTCGGTAAACCACTGACGGGAGGGAGAAAACCCTGATCCGACACATAGACCGAGTGCGATGGAGACTTTGAAAGACGCCACGCAGAGAAGATAAGGCTTCTACCAGGGACCCAGCTGACGGCAGCGACGTGGAAGGTTAGAGGAGGCATTCAGGGCAGTGGTTTCCGTGGTCGCTGGAGGCGTCACCAGGGAGAGGCAGCAGGCATGGCTGTGACATTTGAAGAAGGCCATCAAGGCCACAGGCTGTACACATAGAAGCTGTGGATTCGTTGTCTGCTTCCCTGTGTATTTCATACGAGAGACTGTTCTCATGTTCTTAATGAGGAGCCTGGATGAACCCCGAGTAACTAACTCCGTGCTTGCACAAAGCCTAGTAACTGCACCATGCGGGACAAACCAGTTCCTAAACAAATGTTACTGTCACACATGGGGTGAGAGAGAGGAGAGAGAGAGAGAGAGAGAGAGAGAGAGAGAGAGAGAGAGAGAGAAAGTGTGTGAGAAAGTGTGTGTGGTGTGTGTGTGTGTGAGAGAGAAAGTGTGTGTGTGAGAAAGTGTGTATGTGTGGTGTGTGTGTGAGTGAGTGAGAGAAAGTGTGTGTGTGTGTGTGTGTGTGAGTGTGTGTGTGAGAGAGAGGGAGAGAGAGAGAGAGAGAGGAGGCTGACAGGAACGGCTGGAAATGACACTGCTTGTCGACGAGCAAGAACAGATTCAAACCACAATCAGGCAACAGCTGATGTCCCCGAGGCACTGCGTGACCAGGGTCCCTACAAAGGCCATGCTAACCTCTGCTTCCTGCTGGGCTCCAGGCCCCGTCCACGTCCCATGCACACAGCAGCCTTCTCCCGGAGCCAGGGATAGTTCTAAGTCAAGAGCGCTAAACCTACCATCCAACTCCATGGGCAGTGAAGCCTAGCCTAGCTTCCAAAACCCAGGCTGGGGACACCTCTCCCTGCCACCAAGTTCCAGAGAGCCCCTGTCCAGGGTGGTCATGGAGGGTGAACCTCCTGAAAATGGACAGAGCCACCTAGCACCTTGGAGCTACGGAGGTCCCTGAGGTGACCTGTGGTTACAGGGCTCTTGGGTAAGAGACTTGGGTGCCAGAAACAAAGGACACCACAGTCCAGAGCAGTGGCGGCTGCCCGTTACCACGTGGCCCGGGTCATGTTCCTCCTCCCATGGGTCTGACTGAACAGGATGCGAGCGGCGCGGGGAGCTACTCACTGATCTTCAGGAGCATTCTGTCCCAGCAGCTTAATCCCGTGCAGACCACGCCTGCAGGCCGAGAGCTCGATGCTCCCCAGGGGGCTGCCCACAACCTTGAAGTTCAGCTCACAGGCCTTGTCCATGCTGCTCCGCAGGCTCTAAAGGGAGAGGAATGCATGTTAGGTCAGAAGATGGGTTGGAAGGGTCTGGCTGTCTCCCAGTGCAACAAACAGCAGACACGAGGCCTCATCCAAGCCTCCTCTTCCCGTTTGGCATCTGCTCCTGAGTGATGTGCTGTTTCTACAGATGGGCTGGTCACCGCTCCCAGGACATGGGAGGAAGCATGAGTTTTAGGCTTGCCAGTGGTTTAGAAACGGACACAGCCTCACCTTGTGGAAGGAACCAGAAAAGAGCCCTGTGTCCCAGCAAGGGGTTCCCTTGGTCCCCAACCCACCCACAGCTGCTTCATGGACACCCAGGAGAACCGGGTGCCCTGAGAGCACAAACAGAACTGGGTTCCAAGGGCTTTTAGGGGCGGAGTTCTCGGAATTAGATCACCAGGCCTTTCTTCCTGCTGACCCCACCCTGGGGCTCCAACCACAAGACACCCACACAGCATGCTCCTGTGCCACTGGAACACACGGGAAGTCAGTGATCAAGAATGGTGGATCCCAGACCCACCGAGAGGGAACCACGGAGCTTCCCTGGCTTGATGGGGGCCCACTGGAATGCCGCTGTCCCCACGGTCATGACAACAGGCACCTGCAAGGAAGGATCCAATGCTCTCCCACCTATGTGGCTATCCCTGGGGGTATTCCCCACCCACAGCATGTTCCCACAAGCTGCTGGCAGCCAAGTAACAGGCCCCCACAGCACGTCCTTAGCTGGGGTCACCCAGCACACTGGCCCTGCTAACCACCCCATCCCAGTGACAGTTCGTCATGAGTTGTAAGGGGCACGCTGGCAGCCTGGCATTCAGAAGGAAGTGTCACTCCTTAAGGCTGCAACGTCTTGGGGGGCTGCAGCTTCAATCTGTCAAGACAGGAAGCCACCTCAGTCCTCGACCGTCAGGCACTGGGAGTTTTGCCTGCTCCGTGGAGTACAGGCAGCAGGCGGGCGCACAGCAAGATCCGAGAAAGCACACCGACTTTCTCAATCAGGCAAAGCCACCTGGCTGCTTCCTGGACAGAGCAATCAACCCACTCCTGCTGAGAAACTTCTGGAAGAGAACACACGCTCCCTTGGATGAGCAGCTCTGGGGGTGAGTCAGAGGGCCCTGGAACTTCTCGGGGTCTTCAATGCCACCATCACCCAGGAGACGACCTCAGGGTCCCAGAGCACCCTGCTTGTCTGAGATCATGTCTCGAGGGAGACGCAGCTCTAGGCACCTGAGGGATGGCTGTGAGCCACCAGAATCGACTGACAGCAGCAAGGCGGTTTCTTGGAGAGAAACGACATGAAGGTGCAGTTTTCGCATAAACACATTTCCATGGTGACATGTGATCCCGTTGTTGATGGTCATTCCCACAGGACCAAGGCGGAGGACAGCGTGTCTGCGCTCCAGGCCCTCGCAGACAGAGCTCGTCAGCCCTTGGTCTACGCATGATGAGAAGAGATGACGCGTCTGTCTGGGAAGAAGTACAGCCAGAATGCTCCCGAGGTGAGACCTGGTCTCATGCACTGGGGACGCGTCATCAGGAGAGACCAGTCCCCGAAGAAGGACATCGTGCTTGGTAAAGTAGAGGCGCAGTGAACAAGAGTAAGGCCCCTCGGCGAGACAGACTGACCCAGGGGCGGCAGCAATGGGCCCAGGCCCAGGCCCAACTGCGTGGGTGGTGCAGGTGTGCTGTCCTGAGGCGCACAGGGGTGCTGGTAGTTGAAGTGACTCTACAGGCCCTAACCACAAGACTCTTGTATCAGTCCCTCTCCCCCAGTCACCGATGAAAACATCAGTAAGTCACACCTACTCCCCACTGATCAACGTGGCTGGGTTCCCAAGACCACGCAGCACCGCCCCCCACTGTCCTTTGACATGGCCATCTCAGCAATGCTGTCTCTGTAGTCATTAGATGATTCTATGCCCAAACTGAATACATAAGAAAGTGTGGGGATGGAGGCAAACCTGTCAATCAGCTCACAGCCTGGTGATGCCTTCTTGGGGGTGTGGACTTCTCACAAGAAGAAACTGGCATTCTCTCTGTCTCTTCCTTTCTGTCTCTCTCGTGAAGAGAGACTCGTGGCCTTGAGTTAGACCTGGCTGGATACCTTGATATATAGCTCTTTTATTTGTTGGTTTGTTTTTAATATAGCTCTTTCTTATATATACATGAGAGTCACTGGATTTGTTTCTCTAGATGACTGAGCCTAACACAACATCACTATACATGTGTCTACCCGCCTCCAGTATGCAAAGCAGCTGAGACTGCCCGGTCACCGTCCAGGTGGATGGGACATGCCAGGTCCCCAGGGAGCCAGCAGGGGAGCCAGCAGGGGAGCCCCGTGTCCCCAGAACACAAGGAATTTGCCGAATGAGTCTCCCAGATGATTTATGGCCTGGAGTCCCGACAGCAAGAGCCCGATGTTCTGGACCCGCTCCGGCAGCTGTGAACAAGAGGCTTTGGTGGCACCGGCTCGTGACAGGAAAGATTGGTCGGCCCTCAGCACAAGGTTGGCCAGCAGCCAGGACCCATCCAGACGTGCCTGGCTAAAGTCTGGGCCCCAGTCCATCCTGGGTGCTAAACCAGTGATATCTCACCCCAAGCTATCCAGGGCTGATAATGGGGAGAGATCATCCTCTCCCTTTTACTCCTCAAACAATAATTCAGCCAAATGCTGCACTGCAGCCGAGATTTCGAGACCTAAAGTGCATCCCCGTTTGATTAAATACTTATAAATGCAAGAATAAAACACCAGTCTTCTGTCTTACAGTAAATTCTTCAGAAGCCATCTATCCCAGTGATGAATGATCATGCCGGAGCAGAGCAGAGCGAGGACAGGACTCTCCCGCCAAGACGGCCCGTGGACCCTGAGCCATGGTGACAATGGAGGTGTGATTTATTGTGCCCAGGGCGTACAGAAAAATGACAGCAACGCACAGGGACTCGAGTTCTGAAAGTGTCAGAGAAACAGGGACCTGGCTGTGACCAGGGTGGAGAGAGGGGTGTCCCAGGTCTCCGTGGGAGGGTGGGCCGACCCTGGGGCACAGGCAACGCAGAGAGCAGCAAATATATGACACAGTACACACACTGGGCTGGTGCATTTTGGCACGGCTCCCTCTCCTCTGTGGGCCTGCAGTGAGATACTTGCATGCTAACGAAGTGGGCGCAGTGAAATCTGATGAAGAGAATGGGTAGCCCAATAACAAAGAACAGTATTCACCTTCTGTTGTTACCACTGGTCTGTTACACAAAGGTCAGCAGTTCTAACCCACCTGTACCCCCTTTGGGAGTAAGATGAGGCTGTTGGCTCCAAATAGGAGAACTCCATAGAATAAAAGGCAAATTCCTAAAGTTAGGCCAGACCCACGGGTCCCTTTCAAAAATGAGCAAAAACATAACACTTTGAGGCTCTCATTACAAACATTCAACAACTAGAATGGGTCAAGGTTCCCGCGGAATCGATTCTTCACACGTCTTCTGCAGATGACAGCCCCAAGGATTTGCGATCTGATTTCCAAGGTTAATGGGAGGGGAACCACAAGTCCAGCCACAGAGAAGTGGCCATGTCTTTGCATGGACAGGACCTACGTTACCAGGGGGTGGGCCAGCCAGCTTCCCTATTAGGCTGGTCCCCCAACCCATTTGTTTGGGTTCAAGACCCTGTGGAGAGATTGTACTTCCTCCTTCCCAGGTAGACAGAGTCAGAACTGACACTGAGCCAAGTGTCCAGGCGACTCCTATACATACTGAGCACCAAGGGCTCTGGGGAAGCCGCCATTCTGGTTCAGTCTATGGGGTGGGAGTTCCGGTCTCCCAGGGGCTCTGAGCAGAACGCACCTGCTTGAGGCCCTCATTGCCTGTCCCACAAAGGATGCCACAGCTCCCCCCTTTCCTGCAGCCCCGTGCCAGAGACCCAGAGTACCCCGCCTGTCCAGGGGACGCAGAGGTAGGGCTGCCAACCTGGCACGACAGTCTCAGCCATCCGTCATGTGCATGGCCTTGGATAAGTCAAGGCACTGGGCTCTCCGAAACCCTGGTGGTATTGTGGGTCAGGCTTTTGGCTGCTCACCTCAGGGTTGGCAGTTCAAACCCACCAGTCACTCACTCTTCGAAAGAGAGATGGAGTTGTCTTCGCCTATAAATATGACCGTCTCAGAACCCATGGGAACAGTTCTACTCTATCCTTGCCCTGGAACGGGCTCGATGACAGCAGGTTTTGTTTGTTTGGTGCCCCATGAATGCAGCCCTGGTGGTGCTGTGGTTAAGGCATTGGGCTGGGAATGCAAGATGGGGGGTTCAAACCCACCAGCTGCTCCAAGGCAGGAAGGTGAGGCTGTCTGCTCCTGTGAAGCTTTACAGCCTAGGAAACCCTGTCCTGTAGGGTCGCTATGTGTCTGAACAGACTTGCTGACAGTGGTGGTGGGGGGTCCACTTCCTGAGCAGTTTCCACTCCCCATATGTCCCCACGATTCTGCTTGGTGTGGATCTGATGCTGCTTTTGGGGCGAGGGTGCCGGTGGGGGGCTCCCACGCATGACGACAAGATGTGAGCAGACTGTGCCCCCATGGCCTCTGGAAAGCAGATTGCCAAGCTTGTCCTGACAGGTGCCTCTGGGCAGGCGGGAGCCCCCGGTCCCTCAGCCACTGGGCATGTTAACCCTCCCATCCCCAGGGATCCCACGGTGCTCCACAGGCCTTCCAGCCCCTTGACACCAGAGCGAGGGTTCTTCCAGTTCCTGGGTGAACTGTCCGTTGGCCTGGCCATTGACCCTGTCAGGGAAAGCATGTCCTCACTACCTGGCCCACTCTCTCAGCTAGTAGGCAGGGAGGCATTTGAAGGGCCAGCAGTCAAGTCCCTCAGCACACACTAGCTGGCCGTCATGCAGCACAAGGAAAAGCAACATGGACGAGGGTGGGGCTTAATGTGCACGGTCTGGCAGAGCCAAACCCCTGCCAAGGCCACGAGCTGGTTACACTGCAGCCCAGCCAAGAGACTCCAAGCAGTTCCTGGAGAAATCCTATTCGCTCCAAATTCCTCTTCCCATCAACGTTAGGCAGCGCCCCCTGGGCATAAAACTGTGCCCACGACTCTTCCAGAGGGACTTCTGGCCAGAGCCGCATGATCCCATCTCAACAACCAGCTTGGAACACCATGGCGCATTGGCATGGCCGAGGGTCCTTGTCAAAACACGCCCCCCAACAGAAATAACGGAGGGATATTAATGCTCAGGCATGATTGCTAAAACACAACTTCTTACCCCTCCTGCCGACAGGGCAGTAGAGAGAGATGAACATGCCAGGCAGACAGAGCAAGGGGAAACCCCAGCAAAAGCGAATCAGGGGCGCGTGTGCTCGGCGCTGAAGATGCAATTCTGAGCACGGTCTCGCGGGGCGGGGCAGGGCTGTCAGGCACACCGTCGGGCCTCAGCGCCCACACTCCAGAGACTTGGCCTCAGCTCACAGCTTACCGCAGTCTGTGTTCTAGCCACATCGGTGGGGAGGCAGTAAGAAACATCTCCTGCAGGAATGCAAAACCCCACCCAAAAGGGATGCCCCCATAGGGTTGCAGGTGGCCCTGTCTTCCTCGGAGAAGACAGAAAGGTCCTCGTCTACCAGACCCCAGAGACCACCTCCCAGGCACACCTGCTCAGGTGCTTGGTTTTCCTGGGTTTCGTCATATGGGACATGTCTTTGAAATGAGTGACTAGTGCTACCCCAGCCCCTCTTGGGCAGAAAATATTACCTACCTGTGTCTTTGCTGCCAGGATGCAGAGGTCTGGCCCTAGCGAGGTCGGTTGGTTTGTCTCTGAAATGACCCGTCTCGCATACTCTCAACAATGGGGCACAGCAGTACCTGCTCCCCCACCTGCCCCTGGCCCAGGAAGCCTGTGTCTCCCATCTCTTGATAAACCAGGCACCAAGGAGCATGTCCTGAAAACACCTTCTCCCTACCTGTCCCCCACTACCTCACACCATCCCTGTGCCCCCACTCCCAAACTCCAACAGGGGTCCCAGAGACCACCCCCATCCCTTCTGAGGCTGCACCAGGAATGTGTCTTACACATCCTAACACCCCTGGTGTTTCCCAAAGCAGGCAATACCAACATTCCGGGGACGCTGCTGGCAGGTTTCAGCAGCACGTTCAGACTAAGACCAGGAAGAAAGGTTTGCCCATGGACTTGGGAGGATAAGTTGACCAGCAGCTCTACATCACAGTGCAGACTAGAGGACGAACTGAGCCCCAGGTCTCTGTTTACCTCGGACCGTGCTCGGAATACCTGTGCCATGGCAAGTGCCCCACAGACCCTCGTGTGATTGCCAACAATAGCAGTCCAACAGAGTGCCTTCCACCGCCTCTGTGCACTTCCCTAGCTTCCACGCCTGCTGGCAAAATCCCTTGGAATGACCATCTTCTGGCAAATTCCACGAGCAGTGTTCTTCCTGGGCATCAGTGTTCTCTCAGGAGGACAGGGGCAGTGCCCACCGTCCATGCCAAGAAGCTGCCGACTGCTCCTCCCCGTCACTATGTCTTCCAGAGGGTGTCCCAGCTCCTGGAGTCCTTTCTCCAGAGCTGACCAGACACAAGAAAACACAGAAGCACCCACAGGCATGCCAGTCCAGAATGGACCATGCCAGGCCCCAGGGTGGCGGCTGGCAACACACTAGCCACCCACCTACCGTGCCTGATCCCAGGACCCGCACAAAGCAAGGGGGGCAGGGCGAGGACAATATGCCAGCCCACTGCCTTCCTCTGGCTCCTCAGCGAGAGCGTCCTTCTTTAGCCTTTGGCACGCACACGGCTTAGCCAAGCCTGAGCAGAGGCCCGGCCTGTGGCATTCGGAGAAAGAGGGCTGGGCAGGGCGGGTACCGGTGGCTGCCTCCACCGAATGCCACGCCGGCGTCGTCCACCAGGCACGGGCCGCACTGCAGTCAGGAAACGCTAAATAAAAAGGTAATGCAAGTCGGCGTAACACAATAAAAGATATTACCTTCAAAACGCATTATGGCTGCCAATTATAAGAATCACGTCAACTTAATTTCAGCAGCACAATCACCTGCAACAGCGGCGGCCTCCCCGTCTCTAAATTTCAGAGAGTATTACATTAAGGCAATAACTCACCTTCCAGCTATAATATCACTCTCCCTTATTGCAACACCACATTTCATAAATACTTCTCATCGACAAGCCGAGCTAATTCCGGTTAATTGTATTGGGTTTGGGGGCTCCCTCCCATTTGTATGCAATTACCGTTATCATTTTATGGCCCGGGCAGAAAGTAATCAGAGCGATTATTCGAGAAGGGAGGTTTATAAATGCTCCATCACCGCGGCTGGCATTTTTGATAAAAGCAGAGCTTTATCTCTGAAAGTGGCAGGGACGTCGGATAAATCATGCACCAGTCAAGGGGAGCTGACCCCCAAGTGCATTGCACAATATCAGAAGTACTTCGCAAGAAACTTTGCGGCACCATCCATCATTCTTCATGAGACTAAAATAGCCACACACCTGAAGACCAGAAGCGGGGTGGGGGGGGGGGCGCGAGAATAATAAAAGGGGGAAGGAAAAGCAGAGGAGAGGACTCTACCCGGGCCAGACAAACCCATTAGCTGCTCTCCCTTCTACAGCGTGGGGATGGGCAGCGGGCCGGGCGGCGCACAGAACAGAGCCGTGCCAGTCACTCTCGTGCCCACCTTCCTCTCGTCAACTCTGTCCTCAATGAAGAGGGAACTGGAACAGTCCCAACAAGGGAAGACGCCTCTGTGGGCGGTGTGGGCATTCATGCAGCAGTGAGCTGCAGAGAGCTGCAGTGAACGCCCACCGCCTCGATGCAGTCTATGCGGGCAGCTCACGGCTGCGCCTGCCCTCTTGTTCTTGGGTCCCCCCAACCAAGGGGGGTACTGCTGGAAAAAGGGGGGTTAACTTGATTTTAAGGACACTATTAGTAATACCTGGTCTCCAAAAGCGATGTTCTCCTTGACAAGGGTGCAAGGTAGGCTAGATGCTAGGATGGGAGACCTCCTTGTCCCCAACCACCCAGAGTCATGCAGTAACTGCCCCCTCCCTGGTCAACTGGCTATCAGGACACAGCACTGCCACCTCTCAGGCTCCTTCTTCTCTCGCCGGGACACTGGCAACAGTGCTGTTGTTCCCGCCAGCACCAGTCAGGGGGACAGGCCATCCCGTCCCAGGGTCTAGCTGGAAGGGAGGGGCCGTGTATCTGCTCACTTGCCAGCGCTGGGTCAGGGGCTTCAGGAACATGACTTCATGTATCCTTTCCTCCCAGCGCCGTACCCAAGAGGTGGGTGGACGGTGCCTGGGTGGGAGCTCAGAGAGCCCCAAGGAAGCCCACCCACCTGGCCTGTTGGCTGTCAAGGTGCAGTGTGACATAATGCAGAGGCCCTCAAACCTGGGCAAGCTCCTAGACCCACACAGCTGGCCGGCACCGGTGTGGAGGCCCTGCCATACCATCGTTCCAGTGAATTGAAACCACTGACCCTCCAGTTAGCAGCCTGGCACAACCCTCTGTGCCACCGGGCATCCTTTAGGTCAAGCATGGCACTGCCAGCAGCACGGGCCGGTGCCTCGGTCTGCGCTGCCAGCTTTCCTGTCTGCAGGCTCTGAATTCGTGTTTTCTGCAGCAAGTCACTGCTGTCTGTGGATACGATCGACCTCCCTTGGAATTCCAGGGGCTCTTCCGGTCCCTCACGACCACAGGTGCGGAGGCTGGCGGGCAGCAGCTACTGAAGGCTTCTGGGTGTGGAGGTGACATGGTGCTAAATGCTGGGCTGTGGCAGGATTTCCCACAACCCATGACATTCAGGCTCGGTCACCTGGGTCACGTCACTGGACAGCGGAGTGCGGCGGAGGCTGGTGGTGAGTGCGAGGAGGGCGGCGGGGTGGTGCTCTACTGAAGCCGTGTTTGCAGCAAGGGAGGAGATGTCTGGCAGTGGCTCACGTCAGGGCACCATGCCATCCTCAGGTTCCGGCTAGGGTACAGACAGCTACCCTCCAAAGCCTGCCCCGATTTACACCCTCACGCCCGTCCTACATGGTCACTGAGTTGGCATCGACTCAGTGGCATTGAGCTTGGTTTTTGACTTAACCCAACCGGCACCAGGCACAAGGGACCATAGGGCAGGGCGTGCTTTTCCCGTGAGATGTTTCTGGGCTTCAGTCTTTGGTGTGCTTCTCTCCAGTCTCCACCAGGATGCCCGCCCTCATTTCCGGGGAGGTGTCTTCATTGCCGGATGTCACCGAGAGCGGGGGCACAGGCGCACATGCACTGGGCACACAGAGTGATGACCTCTCACATGGCGAGGTGGTGGCCACCCAGTGCTGGCTGGCTAGGGACGACAGCTGGCAGGATTGGGGTCTCCACAGAGCCTGGCCCCAGGGGGCCCAAGAGGAGCTGGCTTCACACGGTTCCCAGGGTGGGGGTAGGAGGGTAGCAGAGGCGGGAGGAGAGGTCGGATTCAGGAATCTCCTTGCTAGCCTCAGCATCATCTTTAAAAAGAATCAGTCCTCACTTCTTTGGGGGCAGACATGGTGACAGTGTCTAGCAAGATGGAAGCACAAGGGATGCCTGGGTTTGTCCTTGCCCCTGCAAGCATCCCTGGAAGGAGGTCCAAGGCTGCTCTGGGCCGCACTCTCACTGCCTGCCTTTTATGTTTGACCCGGTAACAAGGAGCCACTTGTCATGCATGGGAAGAGAGGAACAGGCGTCACGCGATCGGTACCTGGGCTCTAGGGACGTGACATTTAGGAAAATCAGAATTTGTAGTCATCGTAGGGAAGCGTTCACCTCCGGCTTCCCTTAGAAAAGAGCGCGCCTCACACTAGCCGATGTGCGCGCCCCTTACTTCAGCCTGAGACCCGCGGGCCAGGTCCTCGGGTCTGCACACCACCCGTGGGGCCGAGGGTGCAGGGAACGCCAGCGCTCTTTGTAGTCTAGACATCTCCTGACGGTCTGCCCAGGTGCTCTGGGGAAACGCCAGCCAGTGGTATTTTCGTGCTGTTTTGAATAAGCTCATATGTAATCTATACCTTTACCTCTTCTAGTCATTACACTTTAAAAGCCATCGTGATCGGGTGTGACTATTGTTGTTACTGTTATTATTATTGCTATTGCTTACAAGAGTGGTCCGCGGGGGCAGATGCACGGGCAAAGTATGCTAAACAGTGTCTGCATTAAACAAAGGCTCAGGCTCGTTTCTTGTCTGATTAATCCACAGTGTGAGGCCAAGCTGCTGGCCCCCAGAGCCTGGTCTGAATTTAGGATCTATTTACCGTAACCTTTGTTAGTTCCCAGGCTGGAGCATTCTGCCCGAGTCAGGCCTCTCTGTGCCCATGCTGTCTCGGGACAACCTGCAGCGGGAGATGACCAATGGTATGGCACTGTCTTGTCACCCTGCCAGCAGCGGGGGCCAGACAAGTCCTCAAGAATCTTCGGGCAACACCCACTTCTTACCCCAATACAGACACAGCAGGGCCACCGCCAGCATGGGCTGGCTTTCTCCATGATCTGATTTTATGGGGACGGTCTGAGGCTGTCCTTAATTTGTCCATCGGAGGGTCTTTCCCACGTGCCGCCCCCACCCCACCCTACCCCCGCCTTACTTTCTGCTACAAGGAACAAGCAGGCTTCAAAAAGGCCGTGGGGCAATTGGATGAAAGGCGAATGTTGCTTTTCCTGAAACTTTCTGAAGCCCCTCCTATCTCTAGCCTTTTACCACGACAGCCTACAAACTCAAGGAGCCCTGATGGCATCGTGGTTGTGCACTGGGCTGCTAGCCACAAGGTCAACAGTTCGAAACCACCAACTGCCCCATGGGAGAGAGAGGCGGCTTTCTACTCCCATAAAGAGTGAACCGTCTCGGTAACTCACAGGGGCAGTTCTGTTCTGTCTCTTGCCCTATGAGCGGGCATCGATGGCAGTGAGGTGTGTGTAAATGTACTTAAAGTCTCATTTCCTCTGCGCTTGTCTCGGCCGCTGACCATCGCCCAGCTTTCCTGGGACAACTGACGCCCTTTCTGAGCACACGATGTTCTCACAGCTACCGCTCACGGAAACCAGACCACCTGTCTGGAGACCCACCTCCACACGTACACACCTCTGATCCCCTGGGCATACAGTGGGAGGGGCCAGCCTACCTGCTTAGCACCTGGCTCGTCACGCTTACCTGGCGACCCGAGTTACAAACTCTCAGCCCTTCACACACACGGCACCCGTTTCATGTCTGTGACCCCACAGAAGGCATGGGAAGGGCAGGGTGCTCCCCCAAGACTGTGGAACCACACCCCATGCACTTACTGAGCATCTACTCAGTTGGCACCAGGGGCTTTGCAGGTACTGGGTCATCCAAGCCCCGTAAGATGCTGGAGAGAGAGACTGCTGTGCTGTCAGCTTTGCACTGGGGGAAAACTGAGGCAAGTCAAGTTCGCCCATGGGGCCTGACACACAGCAACAGCATATGAGAGTCGTGGGGCTGGCAGGCACAAAGGGGAGGGGAGCGCAAGGAGCAAACACGGGGCCCCCAGAGCAACGGGGCAGGGCCGAAAGCCTGTCTGTGGGCTAAAGGATTACACGGCACACAAAACCCAAAGCCAAGCTCAACTCCCACACAGTGACCCTGCAAAGGGTGTCCGAGGTTGCCAGGCTTTACAGAGACCAGCAGCCTCATCTTCCTCCGCAAGCACCTGGTGGACCTGAACCTTGTGGAGAGCGGCCCCATGCCACGAGGATACAGGAAAGGCAGACAGGACACACCCGAGTTTGGTGAAATCATACCTTCCATCGAGGGTCTGACCTAGTCATTGCTTTTAACTGTTCTGGACACATGCGCGCACGCACAAAACCAATCTACCTATACAACAAGACTTGGGTACGGTGGGTTACGCGTTGGGCTACTATCCAAAAGGTTGGCTGTTCAAACCCACCAGCTGCTCTGCCGAACAGAGAGGGGTTTTCCTGTGCTGGTGAAGAGCTGCATCTCCGTCAACGCGGGGAGCCGCCCGACCTGCCCTGGAGAGACCCTATGATTGGGAGCGGGTTACATCAAGCCAACAGGGAAGAGAACAAAGTCATTATATGCCCCTGAAATGGGCTGTTTTTAAATGTGCTGGGCCCTAACAAACACTGTACACGTAATTTAAAATAGTCAACGGGGCGGTTTCCCTGCTCCCTTCCAGTAAAACGTTTGGGGGTGGCAGCCAGAGAATGAATCTACACCACACCCCCCCTGCCATTTTTTTTTTTTTTTTGTAATCTGAACAGTCTTGGTGCCTTCTGAGGGCAGCCTACCAAACTCACGTCCCTTTTGTTAAAAAAAAAAAATACAATTAAAAGCAAGGCCAGTGCTGATGGGAGGGACAGGACCAATTGGAGGCCACCGCCCTAAACAACTATAGAGAAGTGACATGAAACACAGTTTTCAAAATATAGGACTACAAGCCTTGAGCGGAGGCAGCACAGAGACCCTGCAGCCCCCTAATACCCAGGGTGAGGGTCTCTCCAGGCTGCAAGGGGGAAGAATCGGCACTAAGGCCCTGAGCTGAGGAGACAAAGGGCAGGCTCCCGAAGATTCTGAGACAGTTAAGATTTATTGTGCCAACCTGGCCGATAAACACGTGAGGTTAAAGGGTGGAGAGATCAATGGCTCGGTGAATCCCGCCTGTTTAGTTCTCAGGTCTCTTGCTTTCTGATGGTCCAACCAGGGTGCAGCTGCCTTAGCCAGGTCCTGCTTCAGCTGGCAAGGCTCACTTCCTGCAAGACATCCCTGAGGAGAAGCCACAGGGACCTACCCTGATGGAGCTCTGGGTGCTGGAGAAGCTGTGTGGAGACCCCTGCCAGAGCTGAGATGCTTATGTGTTCACTGACTCGGCTTTCCTCCTGCAGTTGGTCTCATTGTGTCTGCTTTGTGAGATGGAGAAGGACTTTGTGGATCGGTGTTGGACATCTGGGCTTGGACAGCACTGGGTTGGGATGCTTTCTTAATGTTCATTTACTCTTTATGTAAAACTCTTCCTTATATACATGAGTTTCTGTGGTTTTGTTTCTCTGGTTTACCCCGACTAACACAGTGCCCAAACTATTGGATATTGAAGGTGGGACATCAGAAGGGCCCAACTCCGAGGGGGAGCTTTAAGAACTGGCTTCCCTGCAAGCGCGCACACGTTCCAGAAGAAACTGCCTAGGACCAAAGAGGGGCCATGAGAAAGCAGGAGACCAAGTGATTCCTGATGCTCACACACAGCTGGGAAGGCCCCTGCGTTCACCACCAGATGGAAAAACCTCATGGTGCAACATTCAACGGCCAGGGATCTCGGGAGGAGACTGCCTTCGTAGTGCAGGTAACCTTGACTAAAACCTCTACTGGGGCCATCCTATCGAAGCTTAGGGCAAGTGTCCAAGGGAGCTGGAGCACTTGTTTCCTGCATCAGAGCAAGGTTCAATCTCTCTGGAGTCTTAAAGGCTTGAAGATAAACAAGCGGCCATCAAGCTGAAAAGCAACAAAGCCCACATGGAAGAATCACATCAGCCTGTGTGATCATGAGGTGCCGACGGGATCGTGTATCAGGCTTCAAAGACCCAGAACAAAATCATACCAATGAGATTGGGGGTGGTGGTGGCGTGGAGTGGAGACCCAAAGCCCATTGAACAGCAACTCGCAGAAGGATCACAAGGAAGAGAGAGCCAGGCAGGGTGCAGCACAGCACCGACAAAGCACACAACTTCCCTCTAGTTCTTCCATGCTCACCCCCGCCCCCACTATCATGATCCCAATTGTACCGTACAAGTCAGACCAGACCAGAACATGTACACTGCTACAGATAAGAGTCCGCAATGTAGGGAATCCAGGACAACTAAACCCCTCAGGACTAGTAATAAGAGCAGTGATAGTGATCCCAGGAGCATAAGGGAAAGGTTGGGGGAGAAAGGGTGGATCAATCACAAGGATCAGCATCTAACCCCCTCCTAGGAACAACTGAAAAGTGGGTGCAGGGTGACAGAGGATGAGGTAAGATATGAAAATAATAATCTATAACTTATTGATGGTTCATAAGGGAGGGAGGGTGGAGAGGGGAGGGGGAATAAATGCGGAGCTGATATCAAGGGCTCAAGTACAAAGAAAATGCTTTGAAAATGATGATGGCAACAATGTACAAATGTGCTTGATACAATGGATGAATGGATGGATTGTGAGAAAAGATGTAAGAGCCCCCAATAAAAGTACTTAATTAAAAAAAGACATCCCCCCAGAAAAACACACAACACAACCCAGCACTCAACATCAAAACCTACAAATAGAAACTGCGTCCAGTCAAAAACAAACATGACACAATGACGCTGAGAACTAGACCTCACAGCGGAGAGAAAAACCATCAACAGAACCAAACCCAGAACCAGGGGAGGAGATTTCAGCAAGCAAAGTCACAGATGTTAAAGCTGCTACCACGAATATATTCCATGTGTCCAAGACAGCAGAGAAAAGGGGAACGTGATGAAAGAATTGACTAACATAAAACAGACACAAATGGAACTCATTGAAAAACACAGTATCTAAAGTATAAAGTACACTTGGTGAGATTGGCATATTAGATACACAATAAAGAATTAATGGAGATGGATAGATTTTGGAAACTAAGAACAAAAAGAAACAATGAAAAGAAATGTAGCATCGTATGATGAGGGACAGTATCAATGGTCCAGCACACATGCAACTGGAGTCCCCACAACACAGGAGGGCAGAAAAACTTAAAGAACTGTCACAAATTAGATGAAAAACAAACACCCACAGAAGCAACTCAATGAACCAAAGTAGAGCCAACAAAAGGAGAACCACAGCAAGCATGTCACCTCGTTGCAGAAAAGAAGCCATTGAGAGAAAGGCTTCCAAGTGTCCCGAAGGCAAAGGCCTGCAGGGGATGGAGAGCATGATGACAAATTTCATCTTGACCGTCAGAAGCTACGCAAGTCGAGCCACCATGGAATATCTTTAGCCACCCAAAAAGGCAAATGCAAAAGCAACTACCAGCCTAGCATTTTGCAAGCAAAAGATCTTTCCAAATTAAGGTTAAATCAAGGCTACTGTGGCAGTTACATTATCTCCTGTCAACTTGAATGAAGGGGTGGAGTCTAGCCTATCAGGTCATAGCCAAGGAAGTCTCTGTTGGGCATGACCTTCTCCCGAGGGACCTGTCTTCCTCCCTGGAGGCTGGACATACACTCTCCCTGGGAGACATTCCTGTAGACAAGCCACAGGGAGCTACACTGATGGAGCCAGAGCCCTGGAGGTGGAGGAGCCACATGGAGACCCATGCTGGGGCTGAGATACTTCTACCGCCACTGGATCCACCAAACTTTCCATCTACTGGCCTGTGATCTTCCTGCACTCAGCATGATTGCATGTGTGTGAGTCTGAAGAATTTATAGACTGGTATTGGACATAGAGGCTAATATTCGACTTATGGACTTGATCTGGGCTGGGATGTTTTATTGATACCTAATTACTTCTTGATATGAAGTTCTCTCTTACATATTTATGAATGTCTCTAGATTTGTTTCTCCAGTCAATCTGGATTACAGATATATATATATATATATATATATTTAAAAGGAAGAAGGGGTGAAACTCACACTCTAACAGCAACAAGTTCATGCAATGTTGGGAGAAGTTCTTTGAGACACTAATCGTACAAATGCACACCAGACAGAACGTAGGATCTACAAAAGGATTAAGGAACACCAAACTGAATAGAAAAAATGCAAATGAATATAAAAGCTGGCTTTTTCTAATTTTAATCACACTAAAACAGTGGTTCCCAACCTTTCTCATGCCATGACCCTTTCATACAGTTGTGGTGACCCCCAACCATAAAATAATTTCCGTTGCTACTTCATCATTGTCATTTTGCTATTGTGATGGATCGGGCAACCCCTGTGAAAGGGTTGTTTGACCTTCAAAGGGGTCATGACCCACAGGTTGAGAACCGCTGCTGTAAAAGAGACTTGGTACCATCAAGCAGCAGTAGCAATGTTATGATGTGGAATCTAAGCTCGGGTCATGGTAGTGAATGTAGAGGTAAAGTGTCGGTAACACATATCACACCTGGAAGAGGGCTGGCAAGAAATTAGTCGTTGTTTCAGAAAGAACTTTCATCGAAGTAAGGCTCCTACAATGTCTGTTGTTTGAAGGTAGGTCATGATTAAATATGCATAGTGTCCACTAAAAAGAGAAATGGATTGCTAATGTCCGTAGTGTAAAATTTTATGTTGGGAATCAATCATAAAAGACTCAGATCATCCCAAAGAAGGGACAACAAAGGAGAAATGTACAAATGTACAAGAAGGAAGTAGAAAAACAAATGGTTGTTCGATGCGATAAGAGTCCGCTGAGATGCACAGTGACGCTATCTATGTACATCATCGGGAAACTGCCCGTCCTGCGCCATCCTCACCCTGTTCCTGCCCAAGCCCGCTGTTCCTGCCCAAGCTCGCTGTTCCTGCCCAAGCCCGCTGTTCCTGCCCAAGCCCGCTGTTCCTGTCCAAGCCCGCTGTTCCTGGCCAAGCCCGCTGTTCCTGCCCAAGCCCGCTGCTGCAGTCGCTGCTGCAGTCCATCTGGCTGAGGGCCTTCCCTTTTCTGCCTCTCTACTTTACCAAGCAACCATATCAATGATTACATTAAATGTAAACGGTCAGAACAGACCCATCCTTTTAAAAAAAGACATTGTCCCAAGACGTATTTTAAAGTGAGCCCCAACTTCACACAGAATGGCAAGATAGGCATAAAATAAATGAAAAACATTTGCCACAAAAACACTAACCAAGGGCAAACTGGAGGCACCCTTTCAATAGCAAAAAAAGTGCTTTTAAAAGGAGAAACATTAGCACAGGTAAAGAGGGCCATTTCATTAGGGTAAAGAGGTTACATCACCCAAATTTTCATGTGTGTAAGCACCTCATAAGAGGGCTTCAGAAAAAAAATGTTTCTTTAAATCATTTTATCGGGGGCTCTTACAGCTCTTATCACAATGCATACATCCATCCACCATGTCGAGAACATTTGTACACATGTTGCAATCCTCATTTCAAAACATTGTTTTTCTATTGAGCCCTTGGTATTAGCTAATCTCCCCCCTCCCTTCCCCACCCTCCCTCATGAACATTTGATAATATTGTGTGTGTGTGTGTGTGTGTGTGTGTGTGTATGTCTTACACTGACCACTGTCTCCCTTCACCACTTTTCTGTTGTTCATCCCCCTGGGGGTGTTATATGTTAAACATTGTGATGCATTCCCCCTTTCTCCCCCCACTGCCCCCCTACTCTCCTGGCAACACTACTCTCATTACTGATCCTGAGGGGGTTCTCTGTCCTGGATTCCCTGTGTTGCAAGCTCTTATCTGTACCAATGTACATACTCTGGTCTAGCCGGATGTCTAAGGCAGAATTGGGGTCATAATAGTGGGGGGAGAAAGCATTAAAGAACTAGAGGAAAATCGTCTCTTCCTTGTGACCCTTCTGTGAGGGGATGTCCAATTGTCTACCTATGGGCTTTGGGTCTCCACTCCGCCTTCCTCCTCATTCACATTGATATGAATTTTTGTTCTGAGTCTCTGATGCCTAATACCTGATCCCATCGACACCTCATGATCACACAGGCTGGTGTGCTTCTTCTAATGTGGGCTTTATTGCTTCACAGCTAGATGGCCACTTGTTTATCTTCAAGCCTTTAAGACCCCAGGCACTTTATCATTTAGTAGCCGGGCACCATCAGGTTTCTTCACATTTGCTTATGCACCCACTTTGTCTTCAGCAATCATGTTAGGAAGGTGAGCTTCTTGCTTTGAGGGAGTACTTCAGTAGAGGCTCACTATCTGTCTGATACCTTAATACTCAACATATAAATGTCCTTTGGAAGGCTTCAGAAAACTTGTGGAAAAATTCTATTATCTTTCAACTTCACTTTTCCTTGGACTTTCTGTAGCCCCCTTGTGCTAGAGTTCACAACAGAGGAAGCCAGAGCCAATAGAACTGCACAGGGAAACGGGCAAAACCACAAAGACAGGGGAGACCTCGCCATCTCTCTCCTGGGCCCGTGCAGCACACGGAGACAGAAAGTCAGTAGGGTTACAGGAGACGTGAACAAGGCTCTCAGCCATGACCTCGCTGGCGTGTTAGAGACACCCACCCACCCAACAATGGCCGAAGGCACATTTGCTCCTTTTTCCAAATGCATAAAATATTCACCACGACAGACCACGCTAGTCAGTCTAGGAAGACTGACATCATAAGAAGACTGAAAATCCTATCTCCTCTGTCCACACGTGAACATCATTCAAGATCAGTGTCAGAAAATCTTAAGAAAATCCCCAAATATCTGGAAACGACACACTTCTAAATTAAACCGAACGTTACAGAAGCCATCACGGAGGAGATCCGAAACTACATCGTCCTGCAAAAAAGCAAGAGATCGACCCGTGAAGCAGCCAAGGCAGCACTTGGAGGGCACTGGTAGTGTAAAATGCTGTGTGGGAAAAGCAGGTAAGAACTCGGTGGTCTATGTTTCCATCTCTTGAGAGTGCGCACGGAAAGCACATGGAACCCAGAGCAAGCGGGAAGAAAGGAGCGAGAAAGAGCGGAACTCAATGAAGAACACAGATGATGACAGAAGTCGGTTCTTGGCAAAGAAAATGGATCAACGTCTAGTCAGACTGATGAAGGACAAAAGAGGAAACAGAAATAAATAGTCTTCGAAATAAAAGGAGGGATGTGAAAAAAGTCCTCTAGATACTGAAAGGTTAAGACAGGGTGAATGAATGAGAGGAAGATCCTCAGTGAGATGGACTGAGACGTGGCTGGACCAATGGGCTCAATCACAACCGCCAACACAAGCAGGAGCCAACTGGGCAGTATTCTGTCATTGGACACAGGGTCACGCGGAGCCAGAACTGGCACCTAATAAGCACAACAGCCTTAAAACAAACAAACAAACAAGGTCAGTGCCACACGCTGGCTCTGACTCACACTGACCCTCTAGGGCAGAGTACACCTGTCCGACCTGTGGGGTCTCTGAGGCTCCACATCTCTGTGGGAACATCCAGGCTTATCTTTCTCCCAAGGAGAAGCTGGTGGGTTTGATCTGCCAGTCTGGAGATCAGTGACCCAAAGGCCTCACCCACTAGACCACCAGGGCTCCTTCAAAGGTCACTAAGGAAATATTCAGGCAACTTTAGGCCAGAAATTCAGTCACGATGAGATGGTCAGAGTCCTTGAAACACACAAATTGCTGAAGTCACTTAGGACCTAAATGGCCTGAAGAGCACGATAGCTCTTAAAGAAATTCAATTTGTAGATCATATTCTTCCCACAGAGTGAAACCAAGTGGCTTCACTGGTAAATCTTACTAACCATTTAGAGAAAAATGATCAGTACTCTCACCACCGATGCCAGGAAACGGGAGAGATCCCCTTTTAAGAGTCCAGGCCCACACAGATGTCCGAACCAGAAAGGAATCCTTCAAGAAAAGCAAGCTACGGCTCAGCCGACCTCCTGAACAGAGACATGCACTTCTCCAAATTATTCACAAATTGAATCCATCAACTGGGAAGAGACGCATCTATCAAGAACAAATGGGGCGAAGAGCCCAAGAATGCAAAATTGGTTTAATGCGAAAAACAAAACCAAACCAAAAACCAGATAGAAGTTTCTATGTCAACAGCACAGAGGAGGAGAACACGTCTACCTCTAGCATCGTCCTGCGCTCAGTAGTGAGAGCTGAGCTTGGGAAAACCAGGGCGCGCAAAACCGCTGCCAACTTAGCCAAGACCAGCATCCCATCGAGCCCGCTGCCAGGGAGTCGATGCCCACTTATAATGACCCTGCAGGGCAGGGCGGGGCGGCGCTGCTCCTGTGGCCTCCTAAACTGTCAGCCCTGAGGGAGCAGACAGCCTCACCTATGTCCCTCTGAGTGGCTAGTGTGTCTGACCCTCAGGCCTTGGGTTAGCAGAGTCCAAAGGCTTACTGGATGATGCCATCGGGGCTCTTTAAAACCCAAATTCACGATCCTTGTATCCTTCACTCACAGTTTAAAGAACAAAAGAGGCACCGAAGAACACCGATGTAGCAGTAGAAACGATGGCGTTGATTAAATCTCGCCCCTTTCTAATAGCGCCAGCACTGTGCACTCAAGCGCCTCTGTTGTCTTGGGGAAGGCGGTGGCGTGATGGCTGCGGATTGAAGGCAAACTAACTGATTTTGTCCCAGAACGCGAGCTTGACTTGTCTGAATGACTAACAAGCCGTGGCTGTTCAGACGTGGGTATCTGGCAGACGTTCTCTCAGAAATGAGCGAGGCGAGCCTGTCACCGCAAGTCAAACAACTGACAGTGCTTGTTGCTCATGAAAGAGGGAGGCTTTCCAGGGAAGTTGAGAACTCTGGAAGCCTGGCTCCACCATGGGCCTGACAGCCTCCCCAGACGACGGGAGAAAGGGGTGATGTGAACAGCTATGATTTTTCAAACATTGGATTAGGAAACATGTCAACGTTCGGAAGATCTGTATAACTCAGGGAACCAATGTTTTCCACGGACCCCATGAATGACGTTAGCTTTCCAAGTAGGAGAAGATACACCAGTGGATTTTAATGAAGTACAGATAAGGCTTCACATTCCACAGACACATCGGCTCAGATGGAGCGTAAAAAGCAGAGACGAGAACCGGGCTGTCTTCTATTAATCCAGACATTTGAAAGATTTGAAAGGCATTCAGATCTAAAAAGAAACAAAACTATTTACAGACAGCATGATTGGCTACACAGAAAATCTAAGGAATCCACAAAAAGCCTAGTCGAGCTGATAAGTCACAGCTTGCAAGATCCACCCTCAAAAATCAGGCTCCTTGGGGCTAGCATGGATCCAGCTGAAAAAGAAATCATGAAAACAATTCCATTTGCAATGGCGTCTGGAGAAAACAAAGAGCAACAAAGGGGCTTGGACTAAGCTCAGCCGGGGGATGTGAAAGATGTGTAGGCTCGGGAAATGTCACTGGCAACTTCAAGGTGCCCCAATGAAATGGCAAGACATCCCATGTTCATGGACTGTTTGACTCTGCATACTGTTAAGGTATGACCACGACACGTGATCCAACACAATCATCTCAAAGTGCCAACAGCTTCTCTCGTAGAAACAGAGACGTGAACCCTCAAAGTCCCAGGGAACTGCAGGGAGCCCCAAACAACCTTGGGGAACAGCAAAAGTAGGACTCACACTCTCCAGGGCACGCAGAAGCTCTAGTGCCGCCACGATCCAAAGCAGCATCAGAATGGAGTGGAGGGCGAGGGAATAAGCCGCGCATTATGGCCAGCTGCCTTCCAATGAGGTGTCAAGTCCACTCAATGAGGAGGGAGGGTCTGGTCAACACACGGCCTGCACAAGTGGATCTGTAATGCAAGGGCAGGAGGCCCAGCTCCCAGCTCAGGCCGCACAGGAAAATGAACTCCAACTGGATTAACGATCCAAATATACGAAGGACAACAGTAAATGTCTCAGACCACGGCACAGGAGTCAAGCTTCAAGACTTGGATTGGACAATGGATTCAGAGCCACAACGACACAAGGTAACACAAAGAACAAGAGACAAAAAAGTAAGTGGGCGTAGGCAAAACGGAACACCTGCGTGCATCCAAAGGACTTGCTCCTGACAGCGAGCAGACAACCCACAGAAGGAGAAGAAAGTTCTAAGACCATATGTTTGATACAAGGTTAATATCCAGGGTCTATCAGGAACTCCTGACACCCCCCCCCCACACACACACACACACAAGCCCAAGAACCCAATTAAGCAATGGGCCAAGGACTTAAATTGAGAGCACTTCAAGGAAGGTAAGCACGTGATCAATAACACAGGAAGAGCTGCTCCGTGCCCCTGACCAATAGGGAAAGGCTAACATCACCATAATGAGGTGCCACCTCAGAATGGCTCTCTCCGGAGAAACAGGACACCGCACATCCAGGTGAGGCTATGGAGAAATGGGAACTTTCTGGCAGTGTCAGTGGGAAATCGTTTGGCGCTGAACTCCGAGAGCGAAATGCCCAACTAGCGAGAATGATCCAGCAATTTCCCATCCAGGTATGGACCCCACACCCTTTAAAGTAGGGCCTCAGAGTCGGACGCCAGGCTCACTGCAGCACATTTACAACAGGGACAAGGTGGAAAGCACCCGCGTGGCCATCAACTGATGGGTGGGTAGACAACACGTGCTGTGCCGGGATAGGAATCTGTCACACAGAGAACTGGAGTTCTGATGCGTGCTACGACAGAGGTAACCCTTGGAGACAGGATGCTGAGGGAAACAAGCCAAACAGAAAAGTGAAAGTTCCCTGTGAACCCACTTAACCTGAGCTGATCATTAGCACAGGCAGATGCAGAGACAGTGCTTACTCATGGCTGCCCACTGGGCCATGAGGAGTCCCTGCTGACTCACAACATGGGTGGTGTCAGTGTGGTTGTGGAAAACCTTTGGGAATTGGACAAGGCAGGGGGGCATCCCGGGGACCAGCACATACCATGTGCAATGAACGCTGTTGAACCCTAACTTAACAATGGTTACAAATAATGAGGAGCTGATGCCAAGGGCTCAAGCAGAAAGGAAATGTTTTGAGAATGATGATGGAAACAAATGTACAAATGTGCTTGACACAATGGATGGATGGGTGGATGGGTGGATGGATGGATGGGTGGGTGGATGGATGGATGGATGGGTGGGTGGGTGGATGGATGGATGGATGGATGGATGGATGGATGGATGGGTGGGTGGGTGGATGGGTGGGTGGGTGGATGGGTGGGTGGATAGGTGGGTGGATAGGTGGGTGGATGATGGGTGGTGATAAGAGTTGTTTGAGCCCGCAATAAAATGATTTTTTAAAAGCTTTTTATGTTTCTCTTATGTATGTTTTATAATGATTTCTTTAGAAAATAAAATTTCCATAACTTGAATCTTGTACAACAGCATCACTCATCTAATTGTTTTTTTTATTTTGTTTTTTGGTGTGGAAAATAGTTATGTTTATGGAAAGATGCTATAAGATAATCGATGTTTTACTTTCTATTTAAACGAACAAACAAACACATAAACGTCTCAGTGGTCATTTCTACACTGGTCACCAGTGCGAGTGACAGCCTACAGATGCTCTTGGCACCCAGATGAGGAAGCTCGGAGACCTCTACACTGGCATGTAGAAGTGAGGGAGTCCCAAGTCCTTGCCCCCAACACACACACACACACACGAGAAGGACAGACAGTATGTTCTTCAGCCAACATCTGGGACCCCAAGATGAACATGGAAGTCAGTCTCTCCACCACTGCAGCAAGGACACATGGGAAGATGGTGCTGGAAACACGACAGACGGTGCCGTGGACAGCCAGACAAACAAACAAATCTGTTGGAAGAAGCACAGCCAGAATGCTCCTTGGAAGTGAGGCTGGGAGACTTGGTCTCACGCTATTTTGGCCAGGTCATCAGGAGGCCCAGTCCCTGCAGAAGGACACCGTGCTTGGATAGTCAAGGGGAAGCCCCCAGGAGACGCTGATACAGAGGCTGCATTAGCAAACTCAAAAGAGGGCAGCCACGCTGAGGATCGGACAAGGTATGGTTCCGTTGCCAGTGGGCTTCCTATGAGTCAGACCCCAATAAACGTCATTTAATCCCAACAATGACCTCCACCGCCCCCACCCATACAAGGTTACCGCCCAAAGGTTCCTCACCCAGCACCACTGCGCGCTTCAAGCCAGTGCAGCTTCAGTTTGGGATGGAGGAGACAAACCCACTGTCATCACGAACCAGTGTATGAACACAATTCCACATGCAAACATTTAAAATACATTAGATTTTTTGGTCAACATGAAAGACATAATGGGAGGAAAAAACAGTGGAGAGGGAGGAAAGAAAGAAAAACCCAAGCAATCTATTCTAATTGGGTTCCCATGGTAACTGCACAATTTTTCAATATAACATCCCAAAGGCCTAATGCGCACTTGTAAAATATACTTCAAACAGTCTGACGTGTTTTTGTATTACAGCTCTCCCAGGAAGATCAATGGCCCCGCAGCCCCACCCTAACCATTAGCGGCAGGAGACGTTAACACCGTTTGCCATATTAACATAAGTCATGTAAGGAACGCCACATCTCACAATAATCATATAAAACCAATCACACACTTCAGATTCCGCACGCAGGTCCCGGGTAATAAACCCACACTTATGTTGTCACCGTGTCATGTTCACGAGGTGCAGGGAATCGAGCCCAAAGCGGTGCCAAGCCATTCTGCCTCTTGTATTGATTCCGGGGATAAACAGAATCAATCATTAATAATTACATTATAAGATGACCCTCAGGGTCAATCATATTCTTAGAGACTCTCGCTGTGGAATTAAACAACAATCTGAGCTATGCTAATAAATAAATAAACAAAAGACCGGCCACACACTTTAAATATTCAGCACAATGAAAAACACAACGTGCTGCCAAACTCGGATTCTGGCCTGGCCAACCGGGAGCTCACCTGCCCCTCCTGCCGTGGGGTGGCACCCCACCTCCACCCCGAGGGGTCCCAGTCTGCACTACCAGGGCCACTGAGAGCCAGACCCAGGGCTCGGGAGAGACAAGAGTCATTTGATAGAACTTCCCACGGTAAGTGTGCAGGACAACAATCCTAAAAGCCCCAGGCAGCTGAAGCCTACAGAACTGTCACCCACGGCAAATTGGTGACGTGGACAGACGTAAATTCGGTGACCACCCCCTGCCTCCTTTCTCTCCCTTGTAGTCAAGGCAGTTCTGACACACGGCGACAGTCTGCAGGGCAGCAGGGACCTGCTCCTTCAGCAGTTCCGCTGCAGGAAGCTTTGCAGGTGCTTGCTGGGGTAGGAGAGAGGCAGGTGGGTGGCCAGCAGTCACCGAGGTCCTAGATGCATGAGCCAACCAGACAGCCAACGGCTCACCACCAGCACCATCATCACCATCATCGGGGGTGGGCGGGTAAAGTCAACGCAACATGGTGACTCCTGAAAGGCACATGACCTTGGTGCAGGCTTTTCATTTGCATTCTGTGTGACTGCTCACCTGGCCCTGGGTAGTTTCATCCTGAAGACCCCAGTGGTCCTGACAGGGAAGTAGGGTTCCCCCAGGGAGGAGGAGGCACTGGGGAGGGGCCGCCTACTAAAGAGCCTCCTTCCTCCCTGCTGATAGCCTGCCCCAGGAGCAGTTTACAGTCAGGCAGTCCCCACCCCACCCCCTGCTTGGGGGTCCAAGTGCCAGATGAGGCGGGACATCTGTCCACCGGGCCCCAGGGAGGCCTCATCAACTTCTCCAAGGTGCTTCGCATAGGGATGGTCGCAGAGGCACCTGGCGGTGCTACAGCAGCCTCACAAGCAAGATCCCCCTCAGCGGGGCACTGCAATCTGAGTCCTTCTCAGCCAGCGACTCGGACCACAGTCCCTCGGAGCTGGGCCTCCCATGCATGGACAGTCTCAGGTGCAAAGCAAAGATGCTATCCTGTTTTTATGGGGTGTTGTGAGGCCTGGGTGAGGCGCACCGGTGGACCCCAACCTTCTTGGATGGAACAGAACTACGCCTCAGGGTTTCGGATCAGATAACGTCATCTCCCTCCGAGTGGCTGGTGGGTTTGAACCACCTACCTTGCAGTTAGGAGCCTGGCTGCTGGATTTAATCAGAAAAGTGGTGTAGAACAACGGACACCGTGCCGGCCACACGGCAAGAAGACGCCAATCATTGCTGTTGTCATCAATGCAACTGAAGCAGAGACCCATCTCCACCACTGAGCTAGCGGACCTCAACTCTCCCTGTTCAGGACACACCCCAAGTGTGGACCCTCTCCTCCTACCCCACGGCAGAGGGGCGCGTCAGTTCCGTTTCCTGGAGAGGCTACACGCTGAGAAAGGCTAAGAGGTGGCTGAGGGACACAGGAATTCCCTGGACAAGATTCTGGCTGGACTCGAACGTGGATTCTGGGTGGCTCCTAGTCCCCCTTAGTGTCTTCCGTGAGGTCGTGGCCCCGCGTGGGGACTCAGAAAAACCCCAACAAGCCACTGTGGTTGGGTTCCTGCAGACTCACTTCACAGTGACCCTCGAGTCCAGAGGCGCGCCGCCCTTGTGGGTTTCTGAGACTGACTCTTTATAGGAGTAGGAAGCCCCAATTTTCTTGGGGGAGCAGCTGAGGGTTTTGAACTGCTGACCTTGCAGCTAGCCACCCAACACATAACCACAATGCCACCAGGATCCCTGTGTTGTGACTGTGGTGAGATTCTGACCTTCCACACAGGTTTGGTCCTGTGTGCCATGTGTCAGCCAACGCTCGTGGGCAGCTGGTGCTGAATGGGTTTCCACGGGTCTTCCAGACTGAGGGGGACCAGGAAGACAAGACAAGTGTCATTCTCATCGATTGCTGCCCTGGCAGCAAATGCCATAAGTGGTAGTGAGTAGCAGTCCCTCTGTTTCTCCACCTCCTTCATGAAGAGTGAGGGGAAAGTGAGGAGCTGATAACAAGGGCTCAAGGAGAAAGAAAATGTCTTGAGAAGGATGATGGCAACAAATGTACAAATGTGATTGACACAATGAATGGATGGATGGATGGATTGTGATAAGAGTTGTAAGAGCCCCCAATAAAATGATTTTAAAAAGAAAGAAGCAAGACACACCCACAGGAAGTCTGCTAATTACCATAAGAAAGACAGCCACTCCCCAGTGGGATTATAACCATCTCCTCTGGGAGGTGAGAATTTGGGGCAAATATCCTGCAGTTCCTAAGGCTCCTTGATCTACTGCCCCAAAGCAGCCAGTGCAAACCCTCCTGACAGGTCATGAGGATGGTGCAGGACCGGACAGTGGTCAGTGCCTCTGTGCACACACTGAGGCCGGTGCAGGACCAGACAGTGCCTCTGTGCACACACTGAGGACGGTGCAGGACCGGACAGTGGTCAGTGCCTCTGTGCACACAGAGAACGGTGCAGGACCGGACAGTGGTCAGTTCCTTTATGCACGTGCTGAGGACGGTGCAGGACCGGACAGTGGTCAGTGCCTCTGTGCATACGCTGAGGACGGTTAAGGACAGTGCAGGACCGGACAGCGGTCCATGCTTCTGAGCACAGTGTTGCCACAGCTGCCGGCAGCAAGCAGCAAGGCAGCAGCAGGCTCTATCTGGAGCTCCCTGTGCACAACGGGGTCGTGTGTCTGACTTGGCACATGGGCAGTGGGCAGGGGCTTGCTGTCCATCCAGCAGGCAAGCAGGCTCAGGGCTCTCATGCTTACCCAGAGTTGCCCACTCAGTAGGTGGCCTGTCCAGAGGCACCCCATCGTCCCCCCACCCTAAACACACAACTGTGTGACCACTGTTGCCGATCAAATGCGCAACCCGGGTCCACAGAAATGCAGCCCCTCACTGGAGGCCCCAGTGGCTGCCTGAGGGGAGGAGCAAGCGGAAGCGGCCACTGGAAGGGCACAGGTGTGAACACCTGGCTGCTCGGGAAGCACGTTTCTCTGTGAACCAAAGCGCTGCCATCAGCTGCAGATTGCCTCACAACCACGCCACCGCGCATGCCACACTGGCAATATGCTCTCGTGCGTCCCAAAGAGCTCTGCCTGTCCCCGAAGAGTCACTAATGCACCGAGACCCTCGCGGAGGGTCACTTAGGACCGTGGCCACTGCCACAGACGGCCTCCTGACGGGGAAGGCCAAGGGTGTCCCTTCCGGCTGGGGAGCAGCCACCCTCGGCTGATCCAAACCAGGCAAGGAATCAGCTGCCTGGAGCCACCGCCCATCTTGGCAACGTCGTGTGGTGCACCACGGGTCTGTCCAGATTGTGAACTTTTAGCAGCTCAGGACTTGCAGAACCAAAAAAACCCAGAACCCACTGCGTGGAGGGGATTCTGACTCACAGCGACCCCATCTGGGGTTTCAGAGGCTGCACATCTTCATGGCAGCAGGCAGCCTCATCTTTCTCCCTCCTATCGGATGCTGGTTTGGAACTGCCAACCTCATGGTTAGCAGCATGGTGCCCATCCCAGAGCTCCACCAGGGACTGACGACCACAGCTCACTGCCATCGAGAGCCCATTCCGACAGTGTGACCCTACAGGGCAGAGTAGAGCTGCCCCTGTGGGGTTTCTGAGGAGGAGAAAGCCTCGTCTTTCCCCAGCAGAGTGGCTGGTGGTTTGAAATGCCAACCTGGAGCTTAGCAGCGCTGAGTCCACAGCGCACCCCACAGCACACCAGGGACGCCAGCAGGAGAATGTCACACCAGGGACACCAGCAGGAGAATGTCAACTCAAAGGTGACCTTCTGGGTCCTCCTGCTGTCATCATTGTGAACAGAGAGTAAAACACGGCCAGATATTAAAATGCAAACAACACCATTGAACGCCCCATCCCACATCCGGGGTGGGGTGGGGGGGTGGGGAGAAGGGCGTGACTACTCCTGTGAAGCGCTGCAGTCTCAGAAACCCACAGGACAGTTCCACTTCCGTCCGCGGGTCTCACGAGTCGGAGCCCACCGGATGGAGGCGAGTCTGGGGTTTTGTGTCTCCTGTTCTTTGTTCGACCGGGATCCCCGACTTGTCTGTCCGGCAGTTCTCAAAACGATTGCACACAGAGCTCCATTTGTCAGCACGGACCGCCAACTGCTCTGTGCATGCAGAAAGCGCCCCTGAACGACGAAGGCTGCTGGTGGGTGAGGTCTCAGCAAGACAAACAGCCGGGACAAGTGCCTGCCCCCGTGAGTGAGCCCTGGATTCTGGGGAGCGGCCGTCAGGCTGAGCAGGAGATTCTGACCAGGACATGGGGGGGAGGGGAGGGGTGAACACAAGAGGCCTCTATGGCTACTTATGGATCCTCTCACTGTGACATCTACGAAGACAAAGTGACATCCACCAGGTTCTGAGTTGGCTTTACAAGGGCTGCCTAACAGGCCACATGAGTTTTCTGTGGTTGAGGGGTGAGGGGTGAGCAGCGCCACAAGGCATCCCCCCCCCCTGCACTGATAAGCCACCAACCTCACGGAAAGCAGCGCATGGTGCTGAGGAAGTCTCCGGGCCTTCCATGGACTTCCACGCAGGGCCCGCTGGCACCTCCCTGGCAGGAGTCCCTGGGCAGCCAGCTTACCCATTTAGGGCTGCAGACAGAGTAGACGACAGGCGGCGGTCACACGGGCAGGACTCCCAAGCTCTTTGTGCCAGGCACGGTTCTCACACATGGGCCCATGGGATAGAGACGCCGGGTGCTGGCCAGGCCACAGAGATGTCCTTCCTCTCAGGACATCACCAGCAAAGAGCCCATTGCCAGGGAGTCGATTCTGACCCACAGCGACCCAGGGGTAAAAGAGGCTGCTACACAGGAGTCCCGACCGTCATCTTTAGGGGAGAGCATATCCAGGCCTTTGTTCCGTGAGTCATTCCTTTACACGAGGTGGACACCACCAGAAGGCCTGTGCATTCCCACTAAATAGGGAGTGGACTTGAAGTCGGGCTGTGTCCTGTGGGAGCCGAGGCCAGACAAGGCAGTCCACCGGGTTCCGGATCTCACAGGAAGCACGCTGCAAACTTCCCCAGTCAACAGAAAACCAGACCGGCCCCACTGACCAGTAGACTGGCCACCCAATGCCACCTAGCTGCCCCAACCCCCCTGGGGTCACTGCCACTGGCCTGTGTGCCCAAGCCAAAATGCCAAACCACTGCTGTCCAGTAGGTGCCAACGCAGGGCAGACCTGAACAGACACAGGCTCCCCGACGCTCTCCCTCAGAGCTCCCGAGTCTTCCACTATCCTGAGGGCATGGAGCAGCGGTTCTCAACCTGTGGGTTGCAACCCCTTTGGGGGTCAAACAACCCTTTCACAGGGGTCACCCGATTCATAACTAGCAAAATTAGTTAGGAAGCAGCAACAAAAATAATTTTATGATTGGGGGTGGTCCCCACCACATGAGGGACTGTGTTAAAGGGCTGTGACATCAGGAAGGTTGAGAACCACTGGCTTAGAGGGAAACAGGACAAGCAGACACCCAGCAGCAGGACCCGGGAGACCCACGTCATAGCCCTGTAGTGGCCCTAGTCGCCCCACAGAGCCAAGGTGGTAACACATGTCTTCAGAGGGCCCCGGCAGGGTTTAGTGGCAGCAGGAGCTCAACGGGGCCTGTGGCGAGGAGGAACTGCATCCACCCCCCATTCCTGTGGCTCCCAGTCCATCCTAGAAGCCACGGAACGCCAAGCAGGGGTGGTGAGTTCTGTGCGCGCTACAGCCCGCCTCTGGAGGGGAGTGCTGGGGGGGGGTGAGTTGATGATGGGTGGGAAGAGTGGTTTAGGGAAGTTGTACACCTGGGGCAGCTTTAAGCTCTGCCTCACAGAGCCAGCTCTCTGGCGCTGCTTCCAAAGGGTGCTTCCAAAGGCTGCTTCCAAAGTTCATTTCCTTGGTGTCCTGATGGTGGGGTGGGCTGCCAGGGCCCAGATTCTCTGGAATATGTGGTTTGGAAAGATGGGGAAAGGGGTTTCGAAAGAGGAGAAGGAAGAACTTTTGGTTTCTGGGTGGGATAAACGCACCAGCCTGGGCTGGAGCAGCCGTTCTGTTGCAATCTGGTCTCAGCTGCCAAAGCCGTTCCTGGAAGTGGGAGGAGGGGGCCTGACTGCGGAGGGATTGGCCAGCTGGACCCGTAGGGAAATCGAGGGTGATAAGGAAAAGGGCTAGCAGTTCACTGGTGCTGCTCTCAGTGACAGCTGCAAAGGCCAGGAAAGAGCGTGTCCAGGCAGATGGCAGCACCAAGCCCTGGTCACCAAGAAGTTAGTCTGGGAGGAATACCGGCCAAACCAAGGAGCTGCAGAAACCTAGGGGTGTAGTGTAAAAGGCATCTTCAATTTGTAGCTCAGCTTCCCGAGAAACCAGTGCTAAAACGGACGGTGAGACCAGCTGGAAAGTCAACATCTTTGTTGGTGTAGTAGTCAGCCATTGGGAAGCCAACTGCAAGCTCAGCAGTTCGAAACCACCAACAGCTGCTTGGGAAAAAGATGTGGCTTTCTATTCTCATCAGGCATTACAGCCCCAGAGTCCCACAGGGGCAGCTTCACCCTGTCCTTTCGGGTCCCCAGGAGTGCGGTGGCACTTTGGTCTCTAGTTGTGAATGCTGACGAATGGAAGCGTCCGTTGGGGTTGGTGTAAGACCTGCAGCTCACCTCGAGCTGTCACAGACGGGGATGCCAGACCCAGTGCCACAGCAGGTTAACCCGGAGGGCGCGGCCAGCCCAGTGGACTGCATGGCATTTGCAGTGAGACTTGTTTACCCTGAGGAGGGTCACTACCCCTCTCCCTAGCTAAACACTTCCTGGAGCAGGCCAAGAAGCAGCTGGTGGGCTGCTCGAGGAAGCAGTGGTGGAATGGTTTGTGGGGTGAGGACACCCACACAAGTGAGCACGCCCCACACCTGGGTGACGGCAGACACGGTGGGTTAGGGAGTCCCTTCTCTGTGCCCAAGTCCTGCAACCTGCCCACCATGAAACAAAGCAACCACCCGGGAAGCCGTATTCATTCCGTGGGCACAGCTTCCCTGTCGGGTCTGATGGAGGCAAGGCACATCCGGCGCCCTGGAGGAGGCTGGGAACGGGCAGTGGAGAACTACTTACTCCAGCAGGCTGAGATTTTGAGCAGTCACCACGATGGACGGCAGACACAGTGCGCACTGACGGTGTGGAGAGGAAGGTGCTAGTCAGGGCCGAGCTACAAGAGGCCGAGGAACCAAGAGACTCTCCCACTGCTGGCCTGCATTAAAGAGCCGGGAACAACAGATCGGCCCATTAACCCCACCTGGAGGGGTTTAATGATGAACAGTCCCACCTGGGGCGGGGTGCCTAAGAAGGACTGACAGGGGCCAGGTCTTCTGGCCTGGCCCCAAGGCTATACAGATTCCGTGTGGAGAAATTGGCCCAGGGTTGGACAGAGACTACCTTCCTGAGGCTCGGGAGCACTGCAGCTCCATGTGCTGTAATCCCCAAGTCTGTCAATAAGACCTTGCAGGGCCTGGGCTTAGACTCGGGGACATGGGGGTACAGTGGTGGACGGGCCTCGGGTGAAAGTGGGACGAGAACTGGAGGGCTTAAACAGGCCTTAGACCTTGCCCGAGTGTGAGCAGGGCGAGTGGGGGCATGGTTACACACGGGCTGCTGACAGGGTCAGCAGTTTGAACCTCTCTGCCGTTCCCGGGGAGAAAGACGAGGCTCTCTGCTCCCATGGAGATTTGTAGCCTCAGAAACCCAGAGGGACAGTTCTCCTCTGTCCAGAAGGTCACTATGAGTCAAAACTGATTCGATGGCAAAGTCTAGCTTCGCCTGAGTACCCGGATGCCTTATTGGAGTGAACGGCGTTTCCAGCTGGGGAAGACTCCCCCTACCTGACATTGTAAAACTAAAGGCGAGTCGGGGGGGGGGGGGAGAGGGGCACAGTCATTGTTAATTGGACATGCTAAATGGGAACCATTAGAATGACCCAACTCACGCAGGTGGTCGGTTTGAGACACCCACTGGGTGGGCAAGGGAGGAGGAGGAGAGGCCGACTTTGATTAAAGTTACGCTATGGCCGGACTGGACACAGCAGCTACAGCAATGGGCTTGGACATCAGAACGATTGTGAGAGGGCCCCAGCACTGGGCAGTGTTTCCCCCTGGGGCCCATCCAGTCACACAGAACAGCACCTCACCACAGCCAAGGCTGGAGTGTTGACACCAGAGCTTTCTCCGCATCTCCATCTGTACAGCAGGAGAAAGGGCAGGCGGCTCTAGGAGCGACTATCGACTGTCCAGGCTGAAATAAAGCAGGGCCACCTGTGGCATCAATGCTCAGGATGTGGTGCCGCTGGTGCAGAACATTTTGGAAGACCCAAACTCACTGCCATCAAGTTGTCCTGACACATCGCCACCCCACAGGCTGGGTAGACCCACCTGTGTGAGTTTGAGGCTAGTGGCTGGGGAGTTTGAACTGCTGACCTTGTGGTTAGCAGCCCAGTGTAACCACTCCACCTCAGAGACTAAGGGAGACCAGTGCTCAGGGACTGCTCACAGGATGCCTTTTTCTCTGTCCTAGCTTACAAAAGAGCTCCACGTGGGCAGGATTTCGCCAGCACTGTCGGTTTGGTTAGGTGACTGGATTTGGCACGGGTCTTGTGGACAGTGTGCTGCCTTGATTGTGTTCCTGTTCACTATCCAAGAGCAGGCTTGGCCTGGTCTGAACGCAGTGGTGACCCACGCGGCCGGCAGCGTCATGGTTGTTAGGTACCACCGGGTGGGTGCCCCTGCCCAAGACCTGGTTTACGACAAAAGGAAACACTGCCCATCTTGCGCCATCCTCCAGACTGGTGCTCTGCCGCAGCCGGACTGAGGCTGGCTCCTAAATCCCGGTGAGATGGTGAAATTCCAGGAAATCACATGGGCAGAAGGCACCTGCAATCTTCCGGAGGCATAGCTGCTGCTACCTGCCCCCAGGACCTGCAGGAGGCCCAGTGTGAGGCGGGTCTGCGTGCCCTTGGGAGGGTGCATATTTCGAGTCTGGGAAGATGCTGACTCCCATGAGAACACAACCACTCGGGACAAAACCTGGTTCGAATGTGGGGCCAGGCCATGCTCCCGCTCAGGAAGCACACGGGGATGTGAATCCGGAGGTACCCGCCACACGTGCTTCTGCAGACTGGCGCTTGTGGAGAAGAGCTGAGAGCAACACTGCCCCTGCCCCAGCCACTGGCATTCTGGACCGAAGGTTTCTGAGCGGCACACGATGGACGTCACCTGAAGGGCAATGGCCCACCAGCGACAGCCGAGATTGAGGCTGCTGCCCAGTCACCGAAGGGCACCTCAGACACCCCCAACGTCTTGGGTGGTATCAGAGAAACAGCCTAATAAGGACAGCGGTGCCCCAAGTCCTTCCGTAACCGTATGGAAACAGTTCATACAGATACCAGCACCTGGGGGCAGGCAGGGTGGCCCTCACCATATCCAGGAACCAAACCAAAAATACCCAAACTCAATGCCACTGAGTCCATTCTGAATCATGGTGGCCATACAGGGCAGGGTACAACTGCCCCTGTGAGTTGGTTTCTATGGGAGCAGAAAGCCTCACTCTCCTCCCACGGAGTGGCTGGTGTGTTCAAACTACAGACCTTGCAGTTAGCAGCCCAATGTGTAACCACCATACCATGAAGACTCCCTCTTTCCCCCCTGGAACCACCTGAGAAGATGCCTAGTCCACTGCCCCACAGACAGTGCCTGGCTGCCTAGCGGAAGGCTGCTTGGTTCTTGAATGGCAGTTCCAGCAGGGGTGGGGGAAGGGAGGATTGCCATTGGGTAGAGCCCTGTACTTCTCTGGGGGTCCTGGGAGAGGGGCTTGGGGAGAACTCTAATGTTATCAGAGTTCGGTCCACTAACACCTAAACCTATTTCCTGCTGGGTGCTGCATTCTAGCAAACCAGTTAAATCGATCCGAGGCCAGGAGCTGCAGCTGGCATCACTTTGGGAGGAGCTGGCCAGATCAGGTGGGCCAGGCAGCAGACTTGTGGGGCCTGCCACACTTTGGAACCCGGTTTGCACGGCTGTTTTGGACTTAGAAACGGACTTGGAGGAAGGATTTGGTCCTTCAGATAAGACAGAGCCAGAGTCTGTAGCCCAAGGTCATCTTTGTTATTTCCCACCAAATACATGGGTGGGACTATGCAAAGGAGGGGTATGTGGCTCACCAAGGAGACTGGTTAGCTTGTTAATAATGTAAGTAATGTGCAAGGAATCCTGTGGTGGGGACAGGCATGCAAATAAGGTGCATGAAGACCTGATGAGGGGATTGGCCAGTTTTGCTCTCCAACTAGGTTTAAAGAGAGAAAGAGAGGGGAGCTGGAACAAGGAAAGCCCAGAGTTGCGGTGCCAGAAGGCAGAACCCACGAGAAGGGGTGAGACAACTGCAGTGGGGCTTGCAGACCCTGAGCCAAAAGGGATACCTTGGTCCCCAAAGGCCCCCAGCAGGGCAAGACGTAGCTATCGTGATCAAGAGCTGTGTCCCAGTTCTTAACACTTTCAGTTAATCAGGTCCCCTAGCTGGATCCTGGTACTTCCCCTAGGAACCTTAAGTATGGTTCCTGAGTTCCACAAGGCTATGCACTGAATTACTGGGCCAGGACAATGAGTTGATGATGGAGGTAAAGGAATGATGTGGGAGTTTGGAAACATCAGACACCTGGGCACGTTTAACCGTTGCCTCCTAGTTACCAGCTTTGTGCCAACCCTTCCAAAGGAAATTATTCATTTAAGAGGCTGTCCAGACACAAAAGGGCCATCTTACCCTCACCTGTCAGGGGACGGGAAATGACGAGGAGGGCCTGACTTAACAGATAATGGAGAAGTTGACATTTGGGCTTATATCCACTAATCAATTCCACTCTTGGTGCTTTATGCCCAGGAGCTGCATGGTTTGCAGCAAACAGCTGTGCAGTCCCAGTCTGGACAGAGCAGCCTACTGGCCTGGCAGCCCACCCAGCCAAGGCAAAGCTGAACAAATAGAGACACGGCAATCTGTCTGCCAGCACAGGGAGCCCGGCCCAGCTCCTGTAGCGAGCACCGACCACGGTGAGGTTTCAGGAAAAGAGGAAGCCCAGTGAGCAAGGCATGGTTAGCGCTGTCTTGGTACGGGCCTGGGTTCTAGGTGCCCATTAAGTACTCTGAGGCCCCGTTTGCTTACTCCAAGTGGTTACAGCGCAGCCACAGCCGAGACGACACCAGCACTGGGCCCCCTCCGCTGGATTGGAGAAATGCAGAGCATTGCAAAAGAAGTCTGCAGAAAGCTTGCCCTCAGGAAGGTGAGCAGGGCCAACAGGCCTGGCCAGAGAGGAGGAGGGGAAACCATGACCCTGCCTGGGTCACTGTCAGCTCAGCCAGGGGGTGGAAAACCTGGGTCATACCTGGGCTCACTAGGGGCAGGGGTAGCTGGGAACCGGCCTTGCAGCGAGTGGAAGATGCCCGATGGGCCACTGAGGGCTGCTGCTGCCCAATGCTCCAGACACCCGATCTCCCAAGGGAGAGCCCGAGCTCTGCCCGGGCAGGCGACCAGGACACTCACCATGCAGCTGAAGGCGCCAACCCAGGAACTGCGCAACAGGATGCGCACAGTGCAAAAAGCTGCTGCTCCAACAAGTCCTGGGCTCGGGGCGGGGCCGGACCAGAGAGTGGGCGGGACGAAGGTGGGGCCGAGCTTGGATGGCCAGACAGAGACTCCGGGCTGGAAGGCTCGGGGGCGGGGCCAAGGCCAGGCCCGGGAGCGTACTTCCAGTAAGCGACGGCGCTCCGGGAGAGCATGCGCATTGCGGACTCGGAGGACTGGGGCTGGCCCTGCTCTGCGCAGCCCCGCTGTACGTAGGACTCAGAGCAAGCATGTGCCCCTGAGCTTGTCCCCTAAGCGGCCAAGCAGTCGGTGTCTAGGCATGGGGATCCGACGCCAGACCTGCAGACTGTACGTCTAGAGCACAGGGACCTCACAGAGGCGCCCCCAAGCACAGTGGCCTTGTCCTCCACCACCAGACAGGGGTCGCCTGCCAGGGCTGGGGTAGCCTGCCCTAGCAGCAACCATCAGGGCAGCCTGGACCCCCAGAGGAAGCCAGTATCGGGCTCCCTGTACTACTGAGAGCACCCTGGAGCAGCCAGTGTCAGATGGACACCTGTGTATCTCCCTGGGTGCCCTCACAAGGGTCCTTGGTGTCATGTTGGGCTGCTCCTGCAAGGTCAGCAGTTCAAAGCCACCAGGTACCGTGCAGGAGAAAGCTGAGGCTTTCCGTTCCTGCATAGCATTACAATCTCAGAAACCCCAAGCAGCGGTGAGATTCAAATAACTGAACAATCGGTCGGCTGTCCTAATGACCGTTTTAAGTAGAAAACAATCAGACACCAAAAGTAGCATATTGTTTTATACAGTTAAGATTTAATAAGAACAAGATTATGAATTTTAAAATATTAACAAGAGATATTAAATACTACCTGAAAAAAGACATTTCCCTGTTGTTTCTTGGTTGGTATCTCACCAGCAATGCTCTTCGATATCATCCAAACATCAATCTGATTTTATCAGTCAGATTTTATCTGAACATCATCGGTAGTCTTCACTGTAGGAGTAGAATTCTATTCCTTAAAAGTAGGCCAATTAGACAACAGTCATTGCGTTTGATATATGAGAAAACGGGTGACTTCTCGTCACTGAACATATTCTGTTCATCTTTGAAAAACCCCTTTCCAAGTCTGCTGAACTGACCGCAGTTGTCTGACAATATTTTCAGTTCTTCGAAGGCATAATTCACTCATAGTATATCATAGGAGTTTGGGGTGTAACACAAAGCTGAAATGAATGGCTGCCTGTCTACCTCCGGCTGTCATTTTTCCACTTTATGTTCTACATTTATTTACTAAAGTAACAAATGCAAGGCACTAGAAATGTAGTATTTCATCCAAATTATGACGAGTTTTATGAAATGGATAAACAGAAACTACAAGCATCCTTTGGTCTAATATATATATATATATATATATATATATATATACCTATATATATATATATATATATACCTATGAACAGAATAGGTGCCCTGGTAATGCAGTGGTTACATGTTAGGCTGCAAATCTCCATAGTCAGCAGTTCAAAACCACCAGCAGCTCTTCGGGAAAAAAACGGGACTTGCTATTCCCGTGAACTCTTACAGTGTCAGAAACCTACAAGGGGCCTCTGTGAGTCAGCACTGACACAAAACAGCGAGTTTTGTTATGACTAGAATGAACATTACTGTGGGTGTTTGGAATACATGATTGCTCAGATGTATGTTAACAACGAGTAAGGAATGTTTATTTGTGATCTCCCCATCGGGCAGCTGCCCAGCCACCCACCTTAGAGAGAACCCTGGTTATAAGTGCCATTTTAACCACCTGTTTTCAAACTCTACAAACAATTAGGTATCAGTCCTGCCAAACCAATGCAAACAGACTGAATCCTCAAACTGCCAACAGGGACCGTTCTACCCTGTCCTAAAGTGTCACTGTTAATTATCATTACAGCACCCAGCATAGGACCCACCCCTCCAAACACACACACACACACACACAGAGAGAGAGAGAGAGAGAGAGAGAGAGAGAGAGAGAGAGAGAGAGAGAGAGAGAGAGAGAGAGAGAGAGAGACCTACCAACCCTAAGACAGAATTGAGGTTGATGCTAAGACTCTTCTTTTGATTCAAAGATGTTCCAGAACTGTGCAGATCATTTGAACTTGTAATTTTACCCAAGTGCTAACTGCAAGGTCAGTTGCTCAAGAGCAGCAGCCCCATTGTAGGAGAAAGTCAGGAGTTTCTACTGCCACAGAGCTACCGTCATGGAAACTCACAGATGCAGTTCTGTCCTGCTGTCTGGGTCACTGTTGTTTGGCATCCACTCAATGGCAGTGAGTTTGGTTTATCACTTCACCTTTATCAGGAACTGAAGGGCCATCGGTTCTAGCCCATAGAGACCCCACAGGACAGGGAAAAACTGTCCCTTTAGGTTACCAACCTTTCACATCCTTTAGAGATCACGGAGTGCTGCCAAGCCATTGACCTGATGATTGGCAGCTCAGTGTGTAACCAGCTAGCTGCCATGCACAGGAGCCCCTTGATACTCAATTATTTTCCAAGTATTTCTCACCTTTTGGGTTTTATCCTATAATTGGTGGGTCTCAATTCTTCTCATATTTAAAACTAGGCTGATATATTGGTAAATTAGTATAACTTTATTACTATTAATAGAGTGGAACACCATATGTAAGAAACAAGAGCTGATATGATCTATCCAGCACAGTTTTCTGAGCCAGCGCCCCAAATATCCCCAGGAACAAGCCTAAAAAGCAAGTCACCAAGAAAGCATTGGCTTTTGTTGGGTTGAGATAGAATATTTAATGTCAAGGGGGCAGGGGAACAGTAATTGGAATCCACCGGCTGAACTGCGGGAGAAAGATGAGGCTGAAGTTTCTCTGAAGGCGCAACCTTGGCTACAATGCGCAGTAGTTTTGCTCTCTCCCACTGGGCGGCCCGGGTGGGGAAGGACCGGAGGGCAGTAGAGGAGCATGGTAGGGCTGGTGGCAGTGGAACCAACCCCAGTGGACAAGCCTTCATGGCCACGGTCGGGCGGAGCCCCGGGACATGCGCGCCTGTGCTTGTGGCATCCTTGCACTAAGCTGGAGAAGCGCAAGCACTGCCCAGACGGAGGGAGGGGGCCTGCGCTTCACCGTGAGAATCAGAGTGGGGGCGCCGCCCTGCCCAGCCCCTCTCTTCCTCCTGACTCTGTGTAGTCCCCTAGCTCCTTTGTCCTTGGAATGGCTTTGGTGAGCCCTGTGGGTTCCCCACTTGGGGATTAGCTCACTGTGTCCCATCCTCCACCAGGCCCAGTTCCTGGGGGTTACTTTGGTCTAAAGGGTGGGAACCCGGCAGGACTGAGTGTGCCGAGGGCCTCCCTGGAGACCAGCCAGCTTTCTGTGGACACACCCAAGAGGACACCTTCAGTGCTAAGTACATGAGCACCCCATGTGACCGCTCCCAAAGATTAGTAGCCCAAGAAACTTGTCTAATAAGCTTGTCTCTCCTTGCAGGCTCCATCCGCCACACGAGAGGCCGTTTACAACAAAGCTGTCTTCTGTAGTCAAACTTAATCCCTACTACCCTGCCTTTGGGAAACGAGGGGATTTTGTAACAATCACATAAAACCTTATGTGGTTTGAAAGCCCCAGACTCCGGACAAGCAAGCGATGGTCTTGTAAGGAAGGCGGCGTTACAGAGCCCCTGATGTAAGGGCCTCCCTGGGCTTTCTTTGCACGAGGTTCTCCACTGGAGAGAGCCCCTGATTAACACGATCGATTTTCTGCGGCCCTGGCTTCCTGTAACGGTTGAAGCCGGGGGCCAAGCAAGGGTGGGACGTGAGGCTGGGCGCCTGAGCATTCTGGGAGAGGAGGCCGGGAACGGAGGACCGGGACGTGGGCACCTCACTGCTTCTCTCTAGCCCCGAAGAAATCGTGTGTGATCCAGGAGGGACCGGGTGGACATCGAGGTGGGTGCTAGTTGCCAGCCAGTCGGCCCTGCCAGGTGGCAACCCAGGCACAATAGAATGAAACAGCTCCTGGTCTCTGATTGGCTGTGGTCCTCACCCTAACTCTCACTGGGTGTGTGTGCGTGCCTGGCTTTCGGCCATGTTTGCTAGACCTTTCTTCCTAGTCTGCCTTCTATGGAACCTGTTCAGCATCATCGCAGGAGGCATGCCCCCGCAAACAGATGGAACAGGAGCTGGGAGTAGAAAGCCAGTTTCTTGATGAGCCCTGGTAGTGCAGTGACCACAAGTCAGCAGTTCAAACCCACCAGCTGCTCCACAGGAGAAAGATGAGGCTTTCTGCTCCGATAAAGAGCTACAATTACGGTCAGAATCGACTCTGTGGCAGTGAGATTCATTTGGTTTGGGCCACCAAGTCAATTCTGACTCCTGGTCACCCCAGGGAGTAGAACTGCCCCTATGGGGTCTCTGTTATCTTTACGGAATCAGGCTGCCTTGCCTTTCTTCTGAGGAGCACATAGTGGGTCCGAATGGCAGGGCCTACCCTTCTACCCTTTGATGCTGGTGGGGGCCGGCACTGGATGCTGCAGGGACAGGGACAGGTGGTGAGCACCCAAGTGCATATAGGTGAGCAGTTCGGTCAAAAGGAAGCGGGTCTGGAGCAGAGAGCGTTTTGCCAGGGATGGGAGCCGGTGTATAGGGGCTCAAAGCTGGAAAACCCCTTCCACTGCAGGCTCTGCACCCTGGCAATTGGGGAATGGCTGGCGTCAGAGGTCCAAGAGGAGGTCAGGGAAGATCACCTGAGAAAGGGGGAAAGGGTCCCTGGGTGGACACAGGCTAATGTGCTCAGCTGCTAACTGAAAGTCCAGCTGGACGCACCACAGAAGAAAGGCCTGGTGCTCACCTCCCAAACTGCAGGCCCTGGAAATCCCCGGGAGCACAGGTCACCTGGACTTCACCACGAGTGGAATCCACTCCCCATAAACTGGTGCCCATCTGTGAAATTCAGCTGACAGAGGTGGGACAGCTATCACCCCAACCACGTGCAGTTCCCCTCCCGTAGTGTGGAGGCTTAGACTCCCCTGGGAGGTTGGAGGGCACGGAAGGCAGCTGCCCCAGGGAGGCCCAGCAGGTGCGGACCCCATCTCAGCCCAGGGCCTCTGTAAACAGCAGTGCCTTGTGGGAAGGGGCCCTGCCGGTCTCAGCTTGAGAGGCTGCCCCTGGGTGGCGCTCCGAGAAGTGAGGCTTTTTCCAGCACAGTGGCCACACTCATTAGGAAGTGTTTCCCATCCATTTTCAGCAAGGCCCAAGTCGTTGGCAGTTTGGGAGGCATCTTGTAAGTGGTGTGAAGTGCTGGGGAGCGGGCCCACCTGGGCCAGCGAGAGGCAGCCGGCTCCCCCGCCCCCGCCCTGTGGGGTGAGCAGCACTGCCTGGCTTCCTGTGACTTGGAAATTACACGGAGACCTGGGAACTAGATGCTGGGCTGTAACCCATCTGCTGCTGGCTGGCAACTCAGATGGGAATGCGGGCAGGAGGGGCTGGTGCTCCATGCTGCCCCTCAGTCTCCCAACACTCCACCGAGAGGAGCGAGGGGCCGCCTCAAGCCCATCCCGGTGCCTTCAGCCAGGGGTGTGGGTCAAGCCAGGGACAGGGCTCGTGGACGAGTGTGTGGTCTATCTGTTGTCTGTCCCTCTGTCTGTTAGCATGAAGTGACTCCACTCAAGCTGGGGAATCAGATGGGGCAGAGCATGAGGCCCTGAGCATGGTCGCAGCCCTACCCAGCCAGCGGCAACCCTGGAGTCTGAGCCTTCCTAGGTCCAGGCCCTGCCAGGGACTGGGACGCCAGGAGTGCTCCTCCTGGCCATCTTTAGGAGAAGACTATTGGAAGTACCACGGACGGTCAAAAGAATAAACACGTCTGTCTTAGAAGAAGGAGAGCCAGAGTGCTCCTTCGAAGCGAGGATGATGAGGCTTTGTCTCATGTATTTGGGACCTGTTGTCAGGAGAGACCAGTCCCTAGGGAAGGACATCATGCTGGATAGAAGAGAGGGGCAGCGGAAGAGAGGAAGGCCCACCACAGCATGGGCTGATACAGGGGCTGCACCCATGGGTCCGCACACAGCAACTGTGAGGGACCTCCAGGGACCGAGTGGCGATGGCGTCCATTGTATATCAGGTCACTGTGCGTCGGGACCCACTCAAAGGCACTGGAACAGCAGCCACAGTGGACCAAAGTCCAGGGGAGCCCCAAAAGAGGAAGAGCCAGAATGAGACGGACTGACAGCATGGCTACCACAATGGGTAGAAGCACCATCATGCGGACGGTCGCTCTGGAGCAGAACCGGCCGGACATCACCAGCCCCACCAAGGAGGGACAGAGACGTCAAGCGACGGCTCCCGGGGGACTCCGTGTCTCGGGGCTGCCGAGCCAGAACGAGCACCCAGTCTCTCGAACCCCAAGGACTCCTGTCCTGAGAGGGCAAGGTGCAGAGGGCCAGAGGTGAGTCGGGGTGGGGGTGGGCGTTGGCACAAGGACCCCGTGTTAGCATTTCAGAATGGAGACGTTTGAAATCTCCTTTTGCGACGAGTTAGGATGATATATTTCTGTGGATGAAGGATTTTACCCCCTTTGTTCTCCGATGAAAGCAGCAGAGTTGCTGACTTGGTCTAAACCAAACACGGGGACGCGGCGTGGACGGCCGATTAAAAGCTTGTCTTTCTTGGCTGGCGATGGCGATGGCAGGGGTGGCTGGCCCCTGCGTGTGTTGCTGCTTGCAAATGTGATTTTTATTTGCAGCCCTCGAGCATGTCAATGATTGGAAAAATATTACTGGCTTATTAATAAGCACGGACTGGCCACGGTGCTGGCATCTACCTATATATGTGGGATAAAAATACATGGGGAGAGGTCTAAATGTGACTGTGAAGGTGATTCAGGGATCATTCATCTGGCCGCTGTTTTCTGGCCACCCTGTGCCAGTGAGTCCAGGCCGAGGTCCCGGTACGAGGGCCCCAGACTAACAGACTCTGTAAGTTAACATTGTTTAAAAGGCTGGTCCTGACCCCACGTACTTGGGCCTTTGGCAGTGAATGAAGACTCTTGGAAGGAGCAGATAATTTCTGGCCGTGGCACCCTCCCACTGCCCACTCAGAGCCCCTGCTGAACAGGGTAGACTGCCCCGTGGGTTTCTGAGGCTGTAACTTTACACCAGGAGAAAGCCTCGTCTTCCTGCTGAGGAGCACACTGTGGCTTCAAACCGCTGACCTTGCAGTTGGCAGCCCCGTGCGTAACCTGCCATGCCTTCTCTGAATGGTCAAGCCCTGGCCCAATTGCATTTTTTCAAATTCCCATTGTTTCATTTCCTTTCCGTTGTGCCATCCCCCGATTCATTTTCTTCCCCATCTCTCCTTTCACACACAGTCGCCCGTCCACGTCCCTCGGGCCAGCGCGCAGAAGGCCAGGCGGGAGGCCGGGCGGGGAGGTGTTTCTTCCAGCCCCCTTAGCCCATGGCTGCTCGGATTCACATGGATCTAGGAAGGACGCTGCTGGAAAGGGGTCCGGCTGCTTCTTGCCTCCGTGGAAATGCAGGCTGTGATTTCCAGTGTAGTACCGGGGAGGCTTCCACTGATTTCCAAACTTCCGGGGAGCTACTACCAGCCGGCTCCTGAGATGGGACCTTCCAGGGCGCACCAGAGCTGAGGCCAGGGAGGGTCTCTCTGTGCCCTCCCACAGTGTCACCTGCATGGGGCCTCCTCCCAGATGGCTTCCTGTTTGTGTCTTTGGGGAAATTCTCCACAGATCCCCAGCGCTGGGCTACGCTCACTGTTCAAAAGCCGAGGAATGAGATGGGCTATAGTTTATGGAACTGTTTATGAAAGTCTCGCTTTTCTTGAATTGTTCAAAAACCCAAAAGGAGTCAAACTTTGACAGTTTAAGGCGACGGCAGGAGGGTCGTGGAGAACTCCCGGGTGTACCTTTAGCTGCGAAGGCTTTCTTGTTGGAAATGCAATTTCCATTCTGCGAATTTCCTCCTACCTATAATGCGCCATTTGAAACTTTTTGCCTCTTTTGAAAGGATTTCTTCCATGTGAGGCAGCTGACAAAGGTCATATTATGAATATGTTTCTGGGATGATAACATTTTGATTAGATATGCAAGAATCCTCGCGTCTTCCCTCGGATGCCATTTTCCAACCCTTTCCCATTATTTTAAGAAAATCACGTAAGCTGATACTATCCGGCAATAAGAACCCGCATTTCCCGGCTTATTTTCTTTGCTGTAATGTGCCAGCTCTGTGGGCATCATTGCGGGAATAAATGACTCTTCTCCAATAAAGCAAACGCCTCAAGAAGCCCCCCGAGGCGGCCGGGCTGTCCATAAAAATTGAAATGGATTCCATAATATGGTATTCAATTTAGTCTAATAAGTAGAACTCAGAAATAATCTAGCCCTCCACACGGAAGTCCCTCTGCTCCTAATCAGGAGGGACGCTGACTTTGTACCAGAACCGAACAGATACTTGTTCGTGCACATTGCTTTAGAAGCTTGGGCTGTGGTGACAGAAATATGGCCAAGCAGGGGTTTCCAAGACCGGGCCTTGCTTTCCCCGGTGACCAGCAGGTGAGAAGTCTGCATGCAAGGCCCCCGGCTCTCCGGGTGGAAGGTCCTTCTTCCAGTTCGCCTGGCTCCAGGGCCTCCGTGTGGGCATGGCCTTCTCCTGAGGATTCTGGGAACTCCTGTCTTCCTCCCTGGAGGTGGGACACAGACTCTCTCTTCCTGGGGACATTCCTGTTGATAAGCCACATGGGGCTACGCTGATGGATCCACAAGACTGTCCATCCACCCACTGGCCTGCGATCTTCCTGCATTTGACATCATTGCACATGTTGCTTGAGTCTGAAGGGGAATTTATAGGTTGGTATCAGACGTAGGGGGTGGACTGGGCTAGGATGATTTCTCAAAACATAATTGCTCTTTCATATAAAGCTCTTTCTTATACGCATGTGTCTATGGATTTGCCTCTCTAATCAGCCCACACTGACACAGGCACCCTACAGGACAGGGTAGGGCTGCCCCTGTGGCTTTTGGAGACTCCAGTCTTTCAGGGAGCAGACAACCTCAGCTTTCTCCTACATAGCAGCTGGCGGGTCTGAACCCTGACTTTGAGCTTAGCAGCTCAACATGTCACTTGCAACCCCACCAGGGCACCCTATGCAATGCAATCTCTTGTTCTTAGGTGACATCAACTTGGATCCGACACCTAGGGGCCGCATGTTCCAGGGAACAAAATGCTGCCCGGTCCTACGCCATCCTCAGAATTATTATGATTGAGGCCAATGTTGCAGCCGCTGTGTCCATTCATCTTGTCGAGGTCTTCCTCTCTTTCGCTGCGCCTCCACATTACTGAGCATGATGTCTTTCTCCAGGGACCGGTCTCTCCTGACAACGTGTCTGAAGTACGTGAGATGAAGCCTCGCCACCCTCCCTTCTAAAGAGTATCTGGCTAGATGCCATCATATATTTATGAAATGATTTCTTTTCCTCCATGTGAGCTATTGAGCTACCTGAAAACTTAATCTTTCTCCCTCCGTCCCTCCCTCTCTCTTTCTCTCTCCAGCTTGAAAAATGAGCCCTTTCAAGACATGGCAGAAGTCGTTCTCAGAAAGGCTGACGTGGGTTCAGCAGCTTCTAGAGGAGTCCCGTGGACGGCTGTGGTTTTCCCGAAGGGCACCAGCGCGCTGACACCATGGCCGGCTCCCCGAGGCCGGCCAAGCTGGGAAGAGCAGCACGGGAAGGTGAGACGCTGTTTCGGGGTTTGAGCGATGGCATCATGATGGCAGAAGGAGAGCCGGTGATCAGAAGATGCCAGAGGATGTCAGAACCGGGCTCGGGGCTCCTGGGCAGCTGGGCCTGATGGAATTCAGTCCAGACAGTGCTGGGGAAGGGGCCACCAAGGTGTCCACAGGGGACGCTTCATCAGGTGCAGTATCTCAGCACCGTCCCCCCAAATCAAGACAACCTCGGGAGCTGCCCTGCGTGCTCCTCTGACCACCTTCCCTGAGAAGAGAAAAGGTTGGGCGCTGAGTCGGAATCCTTTCCCTTCTCCCTAAGCCTGCAGTCACGTGGACATGGAAATAAGGGACCGCCACCCTGCTGACGTTTGGGCGCGGGTACCCACATCCCGTTACGTCCTCAAGCAGGGCCATTCTGTAAGTAGACTCGTGAGTTGAACGCTTGATCCCAAAGATATCCACACTGTTTGTATTTTAAAATCAGCCACCAAATGCCAGTATTTTCCGTCCGTCCACCCCGTCCCCAGGCCGCACCCGCCTAGAGTCGGGAGCTATGTCTAACGTGTTCAGAATGATCCAGAATCCTCCCCGTGCCAGGATCGGGAGGCATGCCTTAAAGCTTCCATTTAGCCAAACTCTCCCCATGGAAATGCCCACCTGTGCTTGTCATGGGCCAAAGAATTCCATTCTGTGATTAGTTTAGGAGCCTGGGAGTGCAGAGGGTTAAGTGTTAGGTTACTGAGAGGAAGGTTGGCAGTTCAAGCCCATCAGCCGCTCCTCGAGTGAATGGTGTGGTGTGAATGGTGTGGCAGTCTGCTCCCGTAAAGGTTTGAGATGGGCCGGTTCTCCTCTGTCTCACAGGGGTTTCTGGGAGTGGAAACCTACTCAAAGGTGGTATGCTGGAGAATTTGGATAGCAGGAGAAACAGTTCCTGATCCAAGCTCCGTGGAAAATGACTTTCCAGCTAGTTCCATGGTCTGCTGGCTGGAAGGCCTTTGGACGCTCCACACCCTTACAGAGCCTCGTCTACCAGCCTGGGAGGTAACTCTGCCTGGCTGGCAGGGAAACCACAATCGATTGTGCTGATGCGAGGGAAGGGAGCCCTGGCTGTGTCATGGGTTTCCTATGGCCTGCTAACAGGAAGGTCAGTAGTTCGAGCCCACCAGCTTCTCCAAGAGGGAAAGATGAGGCTGTCTGACTGCTCCAGTAAAGATCTACAGTCTCTCACACCTGAAGGGGCAGTTCTGCCCTGTCCTGTAGCGTCGCAGTGAGCTGGAATACTCAATGGCAGCGGGGATTTAAAAATGTGAATGAAAGGCTCTCTAACCACAGCCGGGTCTCAATGACTGGCTTCCTTTTCCAGTGGAGAGCCCAAGAGGGGCAATGGTTCGTGCACTGTGCTTGCTGCTGCGGGAGAGGCTGGCAGCTTAGGTCCACCCGGAGATGCCTCAGCAGGGTGAAAGACCTTCTTTCCCCAAGTCAGCCCCTGGAAGGTGCAGATCACTCTGTCACACACGTGACTGTGCCTGTGGAAGCAAAGCCACCTGCATTTCAAACGCCAGCCAGGTCCCCCGCGGAGCACAGACCGCAATGGTGCTTCCGACGGAGACAGGTGAGGACTCTCCCTCCCACGGTTACCCTTGTGAAAAGCAGTGGGGTCTTGTCTGACTGAGCGCCAGCACACCAGCCCCTCTGGTTGGAAGGGATGCAGAACACGACCAGGGAAGAGCTGCCTCCTCAAAGAGGAATCGACCTTAAGGATGGGGATGTAGCCCATCTGGGATACCTTCATTTGCTGGCGTGCCATGACTCAGAATGAGAGGAAACTGCCACAAACATCTAGTCATCCTCAGGGTGTGGCGTTAAGAAGTATGAGTCTAGGAAGTCGTTGAAATGAAATGGAGGCCACAAAGGTCAATACCCCAGGCTATAGCGAGCTGAATTGGACATGTATTGGCCATTTCAAATCTGACAGTCATATGGTCTACTCTGCCAGGAATGGCCACTTAAAGAGGCATGATGCCAGGTTCCTTGTCAAAATAACATTTCAACCTGCAGCCTGAAGTACAGTGTTGTCAGTGACGGGATCATATTGGTAAGACTATAAGGAAGTCTGGTAATGTAACTGTTATTCAAATTCATGCATAAAGCAATAAAGCCATGGGGAAGAAACAGAAGAATTCTACCAACATCTTCAGTCTGAAATTGTTCAAAGCTATACTCAAGATGCCCTGAGAAGTACTGATTGGAATGTGAATATTGGAAGCAAGGAGGATCAGTCATTGGAAAAATGTGTTCTTAGTGATCGAAAGGAAGGTGCAGATTGCAGGATAGAATTTTGTAAGACTAACAAATTCTGTGTCGAAATTAATTTATTTTTCAACAACATAGACAGTGACAACTAAACAGAGGACCTCAGCAGATGGAACACAGAGGAGCCAACCAATGACACTGTGGGAAGAGACGGCTGGGAAGCTTGACTTCATCAACCAGCGCAGGACCAGAGCCTGACTGTGGAGCAGACCGTCAATGGCTCTCGTAGGTAAGTTCAAGGTGCAGCTGAAGAAAAAGAAAAAAATCTATGAGGGTCACAAGGAGGTAGCCCCTCAAGGAGATGGATGGGTACAGTGGCTGTAACAGTGGACTCAGACGTCACAATGGCGAGGACAGCGCAGGACTGGGCAATGTTTCGGTCTGCTGTCCACACGGTCACCATGAGTCTGAATAGACTCGACAGCACCTCACAACAAGCTGAGCGTCGAAGTACCACCCTGAGTCCATCTCTCCCACCTCCGCTGAGAGCCTGTAGTAGGCACAGACGGGACGCACTGGGCACTGATGAGCTGTGGGAGGACATCATCCATGCAGAGAGCAAAAGGTCGTAACACCAGACAGAGGGTAAGGAAAGACCACGTCGGATGTCAGAAGAGACGGAAACGTGTGCTCGCACACAGGGGAGCCAAAGTGACGGGAAGCCACGAGGAAGCCCAAGAGCTGACACAAAGATCTCAAAGGGCATCTCAAGGCATAAGGCCTACAAAAACAGCGCCCACAGACTTTCTCTTACTAAACCTCCCGGCAGAAAAGACTCTCAGCCTGTCCGTGCCAGCCGCAGCCCCCACACACCTGCCAGTCCATCATCCCGCGGGCGTCGTGCGCTGCCGCAAAGCTGGGAGCATAGGTCCTTGTGAACCACCTTGTTGCTGGCACTTGGTCAGGGCCACCTCACGACCCTAGGACTCCTTGTCGCCTATGCTGAATGAAGACACCGTCCCTGGTCTGCCAGTTCGCTGTGCTGTGCTGGCTTAGCTCTTGCTACAATGCTGAAAACCATGCTGCCGGCATTTCAAAGACCAGCAGGGCCACCCAGGGTGGACAGGTTTCAGCAGGGCTTCCAGGCTCAGACAGACCTGGCACTCGACTGCCGAGCAGCCCGTGGAGACCCTATGGACCCCAAGGGAGCCTTGTCTGGCAGCATGCTGGGAGGGCCTCGATGGACTGAGCAGGGCGCTGACCATGAGGATCGCAGTGCTCCTGCAGTCGCTGCCAAGGGACAGCAGCATACACTCCAGTTATTTATTTGTTGTGAAAAATCAAAAGGACAGCCATTGGTTTTTACTTTTTGCGTTGGCTTTTCTTTTTTTTAAATCGGGATTCTGTCTGCAGATGGCGACCCATGATGCAATGGGGCAGCCCTGGTGGCACTGTGAGTGGTACGTGGGGCCGTCCATTGCAACGTCAGGAGTTGGAAACCACCAGAGACTCCACAGGCGCAAGAGGAGGCTTGTGAGTCCGGTAAAGATGTGCGGGCTTGGAAACCCACTCTGCATCGGGAGAGGCTCAATAGCAGTGAATTTGGCTTTGGATGACATGGCGGGAGGTTCCCGTTGGCACCGGTCTCTACCTCCAGCCTGCTGCCTGTCGCTCTGGTGCTGGCGAAAAGCCGCCGCCTTAGGGAACATGGGTCCTTTTTTTGGGAAGACACTGCTGGGTTGCTGGTGGCGTCATTCCTGGGCTCATGTTTCTTTCACTGGTGGGGGCTCCATCAGACTCCATGAACTTCATAAACTAAGCAGGCTTCCCAAGGTGAAGCATGCCAGTTGTGATTTTTTGCTTCCTGAAGGCTGAATTCTGGGAGCACAGCTTGGGAAAAGAGCTGCCCAACCAGGAAGCCATTTCCATTAGCCCAGCAGCAGGCAGGCTGTGAGGGACGTCGGCGGCGAGAATGAGTGCAAAGCCCAGGTCTGAAGGAAGGTGGAGAAACCAGGCTGAGAATGAGGGAGCTCAGAGCGGAGACCCCTACCAGTCCTCCCTGTGGCCCAGTCCCTCTGACTCACCCACAAGACTCCCCCTGAACCCCACATCATTCTCACCTTCCCGGGAGTTTGTGAGTCCGACAATTGTTCAGGGGAGGCGCTCGTAAGACGGCCGCAACGTTTCACAGCTCAAAGTCAGACCACAGACTTGGCCGGCGTAACAGCACCCAGGCCTCGAGCTGCTGCGCTGGCCTTGGTGAGCAGCAGGCACGTGTCAGTGCCACCCACTCTCCGCACGGTGCCCGCCGCCGTCTCTGACTCAGAGCCTTTCCTCATGCGGCTGGCGGGCATGGAGCTCCCAGGAGGCCGGCAAGGAAGCACCAGCTGACGTGAGCATATTTACCAGTCTACAGCGAATAGTTTCATGAGTCTCACATCTTTCATGGGAGCAAAGCAAGGGAGACGATTCATACACTCCAGGAAGCTCCTCATGCTTACCTGTGCTTGCTGAGTACTGCTCCTGTCCGGTGGGGCTGTGAGTCGGAGTCCCTCGCTGGGCGGCCACATTCAAGGGTGTTGATTCAAGCCCACCAGTGTCTCTGAGAGAAAGATGGGCTTGTCTCCTCCCACAAAAATGCATTATCTCAGTACCCAATTCAGGGTCGCTATGAGTTGGACTTAACTCGATGGTGGTGGTTTTCAGTCCTGCTGGGAACTGTAAGCTTGGAAAGAGGCTTTGATTCTGTCAGAAAGGGTGGTGGGGCTGGGAGAGAGACCGAGGCCAGCACGGCTACCCATGGAGTCTTGGCTGCGGTCACAGAACATGGGCCTGTTCTCTCCAGGCGGGTCAGGAAGTCAATCCATGCTTGCTTTCCTTCCTGGACTTCTGTCCCTGTGAGGGATTGTAAATGTGAAAAGAGGCTTGGATCCTGCCTGGGAGAGCCGTGGGTTTGGGAGAGAGACTGAGACCAGCTGCCACTAGCCACAGCAGCACCTTTGACAAGAAGAGAACCGGTGAAGTTGTTCACTCCCAATTTGTAAGCGAGCACAAGGCAGCCTGTGTTTTACCTTGATGATTGGAGCACCCAAACGCTGATTCAGAAACAAGCTTTGAGGACACATAACCGAGTCCCTGAGAGACCAGTGGCTGGAGAGCCTGCACGGAATGTCAGGCTGGAGAGCTTGCATCTGCTTAAAGAAGCCCCCAGGGGCCCACCCGTCCTGGAAGTCAGTCATAGACACTCCCGGAAGGTCTTCATCTTTGCTGTGTCTGCAGTGCCAAGAAGCGAGTGCGCCCATGTGGCCTCCGGGGGCTCAGAGCATGGAGAAGCCTCACCATTGGCTTCAGCCACCCTAGGATCTCTTTGCCACGCCTTTCAGTCCCCCTTCCTCCCAGGTCCAGTCCCTGCTGTGGCGTGCGATTCACAGCGAGCACCGCTGCGTTGGGGATGATTCGGAGTGTGCTCTGCGCTCAGGTTGGAGCTACGACGAGGACGCCAATTCAGTTGTAGTGGAGTAAGGAAGACCGCCGAGGACTCGGTGCATGAGGAATATTGAAAGTCCCACGGATCTGTCCTGGAGGAAATACAGCTGCTTAGAATCAAAGGTGGCGAGACTTCGCCTCACGTGCTTTGGACATGTCCGGAGAGACCAGTCCCTAGAGAAAGGACATCTTGCTTGGTCAAGCAGAACTCCAAACTCACAGCCACTGAGTCTATGATGACTCACAGAGTCCCATGCTGTGGATTTCCGAAACTGTTAACCCTTTATGGGAGTAGAAAAGCCAGTCTTTCTTCCTCAGAGCTGCTAGTGGTTTGGAACTGCTGACCGTGTGGATCACAGCCCAATGCATAACCACTACACAACCAGGGCTCCTATTGGTAGAGCAGAGAGGTGGCAGAAAAGAGAAAGACCTTGGATGAGATGGATGGACACGGTGGCTGCGACCCTCACCCCACATGAGAACAAGTGTCAAGAGGGCCCCAGACAGGGCGGCGTCTCCTTCTGTTGTGCACAGCTTGTTGTGGGTCAGAACCAGTGCAATGACAACTAACCACAAGGACCCCACTGCACAATGTGGACAGAGCTGCAGACCCCCCTCAGAACACGCTGGGTGCTGGCGTGCTCCTGTGGACACGTGCCTGGAGGTGGGACGGGGCTGTTTCACAAACCTCCTCACGCCCCTCCCAGAGCAGGATGAAGGAAAAGGACATGTTGCTAAGGAGGAGGATGCCCATGCTTTGCGGCACACGGTGCCTTTTCTCATGGTCTCCAAGATGGACATAGCACTGTGGACCAGACACAGGTCTGCCTGACCACCCCTCTCCTCCAGGTGCAGCCCACCCACCCCAACGAGCGGCTCTCACCCATATTGAGGATCAATCACCTGCAGAAGGAGAGCTCCTTCAAGGTGCATCTCTGCGTCGCCCTCAGCTCCAGCATCTGTTGCCATGGAAGCGGGCAAGCATCTCCCAAACCCTGAGTGGCGCCCTCACCTGCCCGCTCCTGGCAGGAGCCCGAGGTGGGGGTCAGGGGGTTAGGGGCTTTTGAATAAAGTTGCCTTCCTTCTCCTTTGGCTTCTGAATAAACACCCACCTGGGTTTTTAGTGCAAGCTCCCGATTCAAGGTTATTGATGCCACGCTAAATTAATACAGTCTGCGCATCGGCAGAGGCCACCCCCGCAAAGCTGGGGGTGCTTCTGTCTCCTGAAAGCTTGACATTTGTTTTTCTTCCTGAACTTAAAGGTCACCAGCTACAGATGGATCAGGGTACCTGCCTGAGTTTACATTTACATGCATTTTATTTTATTCCCACATGAGCCTCTGCAGCGATCTATCACTAGAATAAAACTGTTACCCAGCCTCACTCTCTGGGCCAGGGAAGCCAGGAGCGTTGTCAGGGGGACTGTCCTCACGTCATCTGAATTAAAATAAGAAATATATGCTGATTTGATATTTCAAAAAGCGGAAGCTTAGGTTGAACACGGGTTGAAATTGGCCACCGTGGAGGGCGGGCACGCTTCCTGATGTCACTCATTAGCTCGCTCTGGACGGGGGCTGGGAGGTGGGGGTGTGGGCAGACAATGGACTGATCCATTAGGCACTTCTTATTTAAAACCTGCGCCCTGCATTCTTCAATAACCCAGATGCCAGGAACCCCTGATTCCGCAGGGACAGCCTGGAGAGGGGTCGGGGTTCCCGGACTTGCTTTTTCCCCGACAAAAATGCCTTTTTGTTTGTTTGTATGTGTGTCTGCTTGGGGGAAGTGTGTGGCTTATAGTTGTGCCCCTCTGGTGGGTGTGTGCACACACACGTGTGTGCGTATCTGCGTGTGCGCATACACGTGCGGGGTACCGGATAATGTTTTATATTTGCACCGAAATACCTGTGGCACTGACAGGGCCTGATGCATTCATTTCCCTGGGTTTTGTAGTGAGGGAAAAGGCTAGCATGAATAATTCAAAAATAATGCTGAGACCGTTAAGATTTAGTACTGGAGAGGTCACTGCAGTTGGGAGAAATGAGCTGAGAGACGCTCGCTATTTCATGATCTCTGAATCTCAAGGTGACTTAATTATTATTTCTCTCTCTCTGTAATGTGGGGCAGCGATGGGCTTATTGCCGTGTTTCTCATGTAGGGGAGAAAGATCAATTACATGCGGACCTCAAAATGTGAACCATAAGCACAGCGCCCAATAAAACTGTCATTAACAGTCCCCGCAATCCTAGCAGCCCGCTTCCAGGTCAAGCTGCTTTAGAAATGGTAAGTGACGTTGGAAGGTTGAATAAAGAGCATTTATCCTAAAGGGAGCCCCTGCTCGGCCGGATCCTGGGAAATCTTCAACAGTGTGTGCTAATTTCAGTCTGCAGGGCCCCAAGCTCCAGAGGCCCGGCAAGCTGAGCATGGTGAGGGGGCTAAGTAAGGGTGTCTCCGGACCCCCTCTCAAAGAACAAGTTTGTGGCAGGGCGACATCTGTGACAGGCACAAAGCTGTCCCCTATGTGCGACCATGTGACAATATTTAACTGATTCCTATTTTCAACCTGAAGCTCAGAGATCACAGGAATAAAGGAAGGGAGGAAGAGGAAGGACGAGAGACAGACAGACAGAAGCATGATGGTAGTGATTATAGAACCACTTCACTGTCTATTACCCCAATGAAACCAGAGAGAAACCTGCCTCCCTCGGCAGGATGCAAGGTACCCCTCATTCCGAAATACTGCCCTGGAATCACGCTATTGTGACCTCAAAACACCTCTGCCCTGCCCCAAAGGGCCCCTGCATGTCAAAAGCACCCTTTGTTTTTAACCTTCACAGATTTTACAAGCCTTCCTGCCAGGTTACTTTTTAATTAAAATGTACTAGCAGTGTCAGAGGATTGCGGATGGCTCAATGGGTTAAGCACATGGCTGGTGACCCAGAGGTGGGTTGTTTGAACCCACCAGCCGCTTCTTAGGAGAAAGATGCGTGTGTCCAGATGTCTCCCTGGGAATCTCCGTGGGAGAGTCCTTCTCTGTCCCACAGTGTGTCAGGTTTGAGCCAGCCAGGCGGCCTGCTCTGTGACGGGGAAGAAGGAATCCCAATCCCAATGCTACTGTCCACGTGACTGCGTGAGTGGATCTTTATCACTACAGGGCCTCTGGTCACCTCCAGTGGGCTCTTGTGCCATCCATCAGTCCCACAAGGCATCTGTGTCCCCCAGGTCACTGGTCGGTCCTATGGGGCCTTTGTATCAACTCATCAGTCCCTTGGGGCCTCCATGTCCATTGGCCAGACCCACGGACCCCTTGCACTGACCCGTCAGTCTAGCCCCCCTGCTCCCTGTCATGGGGCTGCTGGTTCATCAGGCCAGTGTCATGCCCTGGGATCCCAAGCACCTGGGAGGTGGCTCACCACAGACACCCTCAGTCCTGCAGGGAAGCCCTCAGTCCTGCAGGGAAGCACTCAGGGCTTGCAAGGGATGTGGGCTGGCGCCTGGTGCTGTCCCTACAACTGCTTCCCAGGTCCCATGATTCCCGTGCTCGGCGCTATTTCTGTAGCTTTCATTGCAGGGTCAATGATGACAAACGCTAGGTGGGTCTTCTGAGTGTGGGTGGCCTGCCTGCTGAAAGGAGCCTGGCACTCAGGACTGGCTGCCTCCCTTCAAACATTCCTCTTCCTCTTTCTCCTCCTCCTCACTGCCCTCCCTCTTTATAGCAACCTGCTCGGACTAAGCTCTCAGGAGCATGAGCCCAGGTTCATCCCCCAAGGGAAGGTGGAGAGGGCCTGTGACGTGGAGTGAGGAGTGGCCCCTGGTTTAAGCCCCTTCCAGCCAGGTTCCCAATACCTTGTGCCCAAATGCATCAGCCGTGAACCTTGCTGGGGCTCTGCGGTGGACCCAACTCAGCGCGAGGCCATGTGACAGAGAGAACTGCCCCATTGAGTCCCCCAGAGTGTCATCTTTGCTGTAATATTGAATATGCCACAGACTGCCCGAGGACAAACACAGTAGACCTGAAGGACAGCCAGCATGCTCCCTAGATGTGAGCGCAGCGGGGTTTGGTCTCGGGCTCTCTGGAATTATCACCAGGAGGACTCCCATCCCTGGAGAAGGACATCAAGCTTAGCAAAGTAGAATGACGGTGAAAAGAGGGAGATGGTGGGCTCAGACAGAGCACTGAGGCTGACAGTGACGCGGGACTGGGCGGCATTCTGTCCTGTCGTCCAAGGGTCCACTAGGAGTCGGAAGGGACTTCACTGCGCACAACACCAGTAGTCTTTGTGGGAGCTACTTCTCCCATGGCACGACCAGGTGGACTCCAACCCTCCATCTTCCAGTTAGTAGCCAGGTGCATCACTCCTGCGATTCCAGGGCTCCTGAACTCATGCTTCTGAGATGTGCCGGCAAGGACACATTCACTTGCTGAGGCAACAGTGCCCGGGCCTGGGTTCCAACGTGTCTCCATGTTGTTGCGAAGGTGGTTTGTGATTCAAACGAGTTGCCTCTGAGGGGTGATCCATCCCTAATGGTGGGGGGCCCCATCCAATTATGTGAAGCATTTCTGAGCAAGGGCTGAGACTTCCCAAGGAAGGAGGGGGGCCAGACTCAAGGTTGTACCTCAGAGTCCCTGGGGATTTTCCTGCCTGGGGTCTGTTGTACAAATTGTAGACTTCCCAGGACTCGGGATGGAGCGTGAGCACTGGGCCCTGGCTCCTCCTGGGCCTCCTTGGAAGTTGGCAGTGAACTCATGCACTGTGGGGACAGAGGAGGAGGAGGGAAGCTAGGAGGCTGTCTGGGGTGGTGTTGACCACCTGGTACAGCAGGCTGGACAGAGGAGTTACTTGGAAAGGGCCCAGCACCCAGACTGCCAGTGTGCCCAGAGTGGGGGCTGAGCAGAGACGAAGCAGCCCCTCCCCTTTTTAGCCTGAAGACCATTTCAAGACTGGTACAGGTGGAGCCTTGGACCTTCACCTCTCCATCTGGGTTGCGGTATGCTGCAGGTGGGCCTTGGACCTCATCTCTCCATCTGGAATGCAGTATGCTGCAGGTGGGCCTTGGGTCCCCATCTCTCCATCCAGGATGCGGTCTGCTGCAGGTGGGCCTTGGACCTCATCTCTCCATCCAGGATGCGATATGCTGCAGGTGGGCCTTGAACCCCATCTCTCCATCCAGGATGCGATATGCTGCAGGTGGGCCTTGAATCCCATCTCTCCATCCAGGATGCGGTCTGCTACAGGTGGGCCTTGGACCTCATCTCTCCATCCAGGATGCGGTCTGCTGCAGGTGGGCCTTGGGTCCCCATCTCTCCATCCAGGATGCGGTCTGCTGCAGGTGGGCCTACGTGGGTGCTATGAGGCTGGGTCTCCTTTCCTTGTCTGCACCGAGGCAGCTCTGGGATCTTCCAGCCAGGGACAGCAGGGCTCAGGATCCAGGCTTTCCCTGGCGGGGAACAACTTGAACACGTGGCATCTCTCTCTCGCCAAGCTTGCAATGGCTCCCCCCTCCCCCCCCCGCCCTGGGTTGGTCCATAATCAGAGCTAATGGGCTGGCCACAGCGGCTCCGGGGCCATCAAATGGTCCAACAGCACATTGACTATAAATAGGCAAAGCTGTAAGTGGCATTACTTTGCAGATAAGAAACAATCACATCATTAAGCAAAGGTGTTTAGTGTATCAGTCACCCTAACTCAGATTTATGGCGAGGCATTTGTCTGTCTCATGCACGGTGGGGGCGGCAATGCCACTCCAGGGCTTACTGGGGAATGGAGATGAATACTGCTGTGCGCCCCCAGCAAGGGCGGGCTCCCCTGGCGGCTGCCTGCGGGACTGGCCCAGGCCCAGCTTCCCAGGCCCAGAGGCTAGACTGCCTGTGGGTGCCAATGAAGTTAGCCCCAGGGCCTGCGAGGCTGGGGCTGCCCAGGGCATCTAGCGTTGTCAACCGGGGACTGGATTCCCACCCCGCCTGGGTCTCTCCCAAGGGAGCCAGCACGTGTCCCAAGGGCAGGGCTTGCTCTTCCCCTGGGCACCTCCCACCAGAAGACCAGCTGTGAACGGCGATGCCGGTTATTTTTACAAACGTTACTTCTTAAGATGCTCCACGCGCGTCCTCCAACATGTCCTGTATGGCCGGCCCTGAACCAGCCCCCAACTTTGATGAAGAATGAGCCGGTGCCCTGGGGGCCCCGGACACATCAGTGCTGGGGCCTAGCCCTGCAGCGCCCACTGTTGTAGGAGAGAAAGCTCAGGGGATCCCTGGAACATGTGAGGAGGGCTTTGAGTGTGTGGATGGGGGGCGGGGGCACCTGTCTTCCCCACTGATGGCTGAGTGTCTTAGTCTTTGGGGGCCTCTGTAACAAAGTACCACAGACAGGCGGGTGGGGGTCGTGCAGCTGCAGGGAACAAAACTTTACTTCTCACTGCCCTGGAGACAGGCAGGCGAAACCCAGCCACCAACCATGCTGGTTCCTCCAGGGGGCTTGGAGGCGAGAATGATTCTGCCCCCTCCTTGGCTCTGGGTGGCTGATGGCATCCTTGGTGCTTCTTGGCATGCCGATGGTCTCCTCTCCTCGTTGGCTCTCCGCAGCGTCGGAACACAGTAGGACCTCAAGGTAACTGGTGACATTGTCCAGGCAAGGCCATGCTCATGGTGCCAGATTAGGACCCGGCATATCTTTTGGGGGGCGCTTGTGAATCTATCATACAGGATCGGGGAGGGAAGGGTGGAGTGACTGGGGGAAGGGAGTTTGGGGGCCAGTGTTAGTAGCAGGAAGTGACCCTGGGGCTGGCCTGGGGTGGACACCGTGGGGTGCACCTGGCACCAAGGACAGCGGACTCCAGTGGGGATCGATTCTTCCGGGGTGGAGAAGGAGGGCTTTGCTGCGGTGGGTGCTGACACCTCGATGGGACCGTGGGCTACATCTCCCTCTGACTTGAGGTGATTAAATGTCTCCTTGGCAATAGGTTCTCTGCTGATGAAAATAATTTGCTTGCTTTAAAACAGGGATCAATCAATCATTGAGAGTTATTAAATGAACAAGGAATTATTAATCCTTATAAATTATATTAATTATTAGCAATTATTAAAGTTATGACTACCTATTATGTGCTTCACTGTGCTGGGCCCCACTGTGTCAGGGGAGGGGCATACAAGCCCAGGACCCTCGTGCAAGAAGGCCCAGCGGCCCCCTGCTTTCAGGGACTGCCCTCCCTCAGACACACAGGGCCACCCCAAACAGCTTTTGGGTTTTAGGGTTTTGGATGCTTCATGTCAATTCGGATACACATGTACATACATAAACAATTTGTATATACACATGCACATACATGTATGTACACGCACACACGCAGGTGCACACATACACATGTACATGCATGCATTAACACACATGTACACATACATATACACATGCACAGATACATGCACACATTCGCCGTCAGGTGCCATTGAGTCAAATCCATCCCATAGTGACCCCGTGCACAGCAGGACGAAGCACTGCCCGGCCTGAGCCGTCCTCACAGGCGTTCCTGAGCCTGAGCCCATTGCTGCAGCCACTGTGTGCGTCCACAGTCTGGAAATATTTACACAGACGTACATATATATGCACACATATACATACACACAGGCATACACACATCCATGTATATATGCACACACACATACGAAGGGTTACCCCCCCAAACCGGAATATTGATTTTCAAAACTATGCATTTGAATTTTTTATCAAAACAACCTTATCACCTTCAAAGCAGTCCATTACACTTATTATATTTGTCAAATCTTCAACTCATTCTTGGAGACATTTTTCAAACTCATCAGTTTGGATGGCTGACAGCCCCTCTCATTTTTTCCTTCACCTCTTCTACATCTTCAAATTGCTGTCCTTTCATGTCCCTCTTCATTCACAGAAACAAAAAGAAGTCACACGGAGCGAGGTCAGATGAGTCAGGTGCATGGGACAAGAGAGGCACGCTGTGTTTTGTCATAAATTGGTGCACTGAGATGGCTGCATGAGCAGGTGCGTGGTCATGGTGGCAAAACCAGTCACCTGTCTGCCACAAATCAGACCTTTTTTTATCACACACTGTTACACAATCTTTTCAGAATTTCTAAATCGATAGCTTGATTAACAATCTGAGTTGGTGGAACAAACTCCAAATACACTGCCCCCCTCACATCAAAAAAGCAAATGAGCATTGGATTTTGGGGGGGTCGCCTTTGTATATGTGTAGCCCCCAAAGTGAAAGTTAAACTCACTGTCATCAAGTCAGTGTGGACTCCTAGTGCTCCTGTGGGGCAGGATAGAACTGCCCCTGTGGGTTTTGGAGACATTAACACTTAAATGGGAGAGAAAGCTGCGGTCTCCTTCTGCGGAGGAACTGGTGGTTTCAAACTGCTGACCTTGCAAACTGAAGCCCAGTGCATAACCACTGCAGCCCCAGGGCTCCTTACATGAATACATGTTGTTGCCAGATGCCTCCCAGTGAGTTTCCACTCATCATGACCCCATGTGCAGCAGAACAGAGCAATTCCGTCCGGTTCTGCCCCAGCCTTACAGTTGCCTCAGGTTGGGAACCATCCTTGCATCCACCTCTGCCCAGCTACTTTACCAAGCATGATGTCCTTCTGCAGGGACTGGTCTCTCCTGACAACGTGTCCAAAGTATGCGAGAAAAAGTCTCCCTATTATCAGTGCCTATTAGGAGCATTCTGGCTGTACTTCTTCCAAGACAGCTTTGTCTGTTCTTTTGGCAGTTCATGGTACTTTCAATAGTCTTTACCAACACCATGGTTCAAATGTATCAATTCTTCTTCAATCATCTTATTCGATGTCCAACTTTCACATGCTTATGAGATGTTTGAAAATACAAGCATGCATATACATACACAGCACATCTATATACATGAACCTACATATACATACGTGCATAAATACACACACACAGATTACATGAAATGCATAGACACATACATGGTTTTAAAACTTTATGGAAAAATCATTATTTTTTAATTCTACTTTTCCACTGACTTTTTGAAGACTCATGGCATATGCACACGTGTGCATGCGTGAACACACACACACACACCCTGGTGGGGCAGGCCCAAAGGCTGGGGTCTGAGGTGCTGGGGACACAGGCCAGGTGACACACTTCTGAAAGGCCACAGTGCTGACAAGCACAGTTGTACTCAGACGCACCTAGGTGAGAGACGCTCCCTGTTGGTGGAGTCCACATGACTCACCTGGTCAGCTGTCCTCTAGGCTCCATGGTCCTCTAGCTGCCTGAGAGGACGGGATGGAGCCAGCGGGGGACCCTGGACTTGTCCCAACCCCAGGTGTGAGTCCTGCTAGCTCCCTGTGTGCCCCTGGGGTTGGAGGACAGGAGGCAGCACCTGTGCGTCTGAGGATGGGAGTGGGAGTGGGGCGGGGGGAGTGGGGGCTCCTGAGAGACACAGAGACTCATGTTGCAATGGACCAGCTCCCCTCAGAGTCTCCCTCAGGGCACTCTGCACAGCACCTGCGTCGATGGGCCTGGCCAGCTTGTCAGGCTGCTGGCTCCTGGGCCTCCCCCCCATCCCCCGTGGGCAGGTCGGCTGGCAATCTCTGGGGGTGAGGCCTGGGTTGCTTGTGCTTTGAAGAGCTCCCGCAAGGACCCAGACGCTGGGTCAGGGTCCCACGTGAAGTCCACGTGTGGAGGTAGAAACAAAACCTGAGGCCAAACCCCTCATGACGGGACAGACTGGAGGAGGTGATGCTCTGCCCCTCGGTCAGTCTCAGGAAGATAAGCAGTCCGGGCACCATTATCACAAAGGGAAACAATGGCTTCCCACCTCAGGGAAGCCTCTGAAGACAAGGACCTGGCCAGGGTCTGGGGGTTGGGAGACGGGAGGTATAGAGAGATGAGGAGGGAGGGTGGGGAATAAAAGGAGAAGAAAACCACACATATGATGCGTGTGTGTGCGCGTGTGTGTGTGTGCGTGTGTGTGTGTGTGTGCGTGTGTGTGTGTGTGTGTGTGTGTGGTATTACAGGGACACTCCCACAATTTTGATACAATGGGTTGTACAACTAGGTATAGGATGTTTTTCTTTTCTTTTTTAAAAACATTTTATTAGGGGCTCATGCAACTCTCATCACAATCCATACATACATCAATTGTGTAAAGTACATTTGTACATTCATTGCCCTCATCATTCTCAAAACATCTGCTCTCCACCCAAGCCCCTGGCATCAGCTCATTTCCCCCCTCCTTACCCATCACCCCCTCCCTCATGAACCCTTGATAATTGACAAATTATTATTTTGTCATATCTTGCCCTGTCTGACGTCCCACTTTCTGTGTCTGTCCCCCAGGGAGGAGGTTATTCTTATGTGCTATACTCTACAATCGAAAGGGAAAATAATAATAAAACAATTTGAATGCAATTAAAACTTAAAGAAATACAATTATGGACAGAGAAGCGTCCCCCCCAGCCTTAAAACTCCTGGAGCTCCCTTGCCCATCAGACTAAACACTGGTCTGAACGGTTCTGAGAGGAGGACCAGGGAAATAGAAACAGACTTCATGTCTTTGAGACACACAAGCTAACTTCAGAGAGACGACAGACAGACAGAAAACCCAACTGGCCATGGCCTGTCCTTAGTAGTGGGCTCAGCTCTCTCACAGAAATCGATAGGGAAGTTTACAAAACGAAAAAAATATGCATACATGTGGAAGAAAGGCTAGGGCCCCCAAATCCTCCCGATTCTCACCTGGGCGACGTAGCCCCTGGCCTGAGTGGCTTCAAGCACAGATAAGTCAACTTGTCACAGCCTTCAGTGTCTGTGGCACAGGAGCCGGTTTGAAAGAAGGAGAAAAAGAGAACTCTGCAGGAGACCAGGGGCCCTGCTGGCCCTCTGCCCCATGGCGCCCTCTCCCCCCGCAGAGCAGGACCTCCCACTCTTCATGGCCCCGTCTTGGCGTGCAGGTTTGTGCCCCAGCTTGCTGCCTCCTGTGGGCAGCATGGCCGCCCAGACTGCAGACCAGCCTCTCTTGACCAAGGTTCAGGTTTCCTGGGTTGCATAGCATAAGGCCAGGAGTTCGAACCCATCCGCTGCTCCAAGGGACACAGATGAGGCTGTCTACTCCTGGAAAGAGTTAACAGCCTGGAAGCCCACAGGGACAGTTCTACTCTGTCCTATCAGGTGGCTGTGGCAGCAGTGAGTTAGGGCTTTTAGCCTGAAAGGCGGCTGAAGCAATAAGAAAGGGCAGCACAGGGGCTCATGTCCTGCAGCTGGGCACCCCAGCTGGGGTCTGAGAGCCAGTCGGGGTGTGACTCCTGGTAGGCACCCACCACCACAAAGGCCACTGCCTATCAGGAATCCTGGTCCCAGCACCACCTCCAAGCACTCAGATGGCCACAGTCTCCCAGCTCCAGGGAGTAACCCAACTCCCTCCCCATTGCCAGTGCCCAACCTACAAATCCGGCTGGATGGTCAGTTAAGCATGCAGGAAAAGCCCCAGAAGGAAGCTGCCTGCTCCAGCTGGAGGTGTGGACCCCGCTCCTCTCACAGCCACAGGTCGGAGATGCCGGGGATGTTCTACCTAGCCTGTGAGGGAGCCAGGAGCCACCTAAGGCCAGTATGCGCCTGCTCCCCGTGGGGAGCGCTCAGTTCCAGCCCCACCCAGCCCTCTTCTTGGCAGGCTTCTGGGGGGCACTTGCAGAGGAGCTCCGTGTCAACTTCCCAATGCGGCCATTGCGGTGACAGCAATGTCTGTGGTGCGGTTTCTTGTCCAGATTGGTTCCGATGGATGCCTACGTCCCTCCCTGCCCACCCCGAGTTCCTCACGCAGGCTTCCTATCCAGGGGAGCTTACATTTATTTGTAATCTCAGTGCTTACACTCCGCTGAACAATAAAAGAACGATAAAGCTAATAAAAAGCCCACTTGATTGGGAGCCGCACTTGGAATGGCGGCCCAGGATGAAAACTATAAATTGACGTGCGTGCTCATGACAATGTCAGCTAATTCTTAAGAAAAGCCCATCGCTGACCGAGGCACCCTGGTGCTGGGAACGCCACGTGTCAGCCACCCGGCTTCCCCAGGTGACAGGAAAGGCTTCGCAAAATGATGTTTCCAGTCGCAAATTCATCTTGAAATGCCCACTCTGTCCAGGAAGACTCGTGTCTGACCCTGCCTTGCACCTGAACTTGGAATTAATCATTCCTTTCTAGGCTGGTTCACAGTACCCGCTGGTGCCATCCTGGGAGAGGAAAAGACAAAGGGAGCGGCGGGGGTGGGGGTGGGGTGAACCCACAGCAGAAACTTAAGAAAACAAGCACCAGAAATCCCCCCACGAGCTGTGCCTGATTGGCCCCTATTAGTACGTCTTTGGTGACATAATTACTCCACCGAGGACCAGCGCAGCCAAGACGCCTAAAAACTTCATTATCAAGGATCAGGCACTCCTAACTCAGTCTCTGGGGGTCCGTTTCTCATCCCCAGTCATCCCCAGGGGGTCCCAGTGTCCCAAGGGGCCTCAGGGCATAAGAACCTGGGCTAGTTTAGTGTCCCCAAATATCTCTTCTGCCTGATCATTTGTGGAGCTGTTTCTTTTTATTTTTGGATAACCAGCTCCTCAATCCCCACAGTGTCTCCCAGGGTCCAGCCAATCAAGTCAATCAGAATAAATCCGATGACACCCGACCACGGGCGGCGAGATGGAAGGGAAGTGCTCTGGGGAGGACAGATGCCTGCTGTCAGTGAGCCCCAGTTGCCCCCATCACTTGTCCAGGCCTGTGGGAGCTTATAAACTTGATGGCTGTGGGCTGAGGGGTGGGGCCCTTTGTCCCAGATTTGGGTGGTGCTAATCACCATAGATAGCCCACTTGCTGCCCCAGTAATGGGGTCTTCACCCACCCAGGCTCCTAGTGGCCACAACTGACGCTGCACCCTGCTGAAGCTGAGGACATTTCCAGAATCTTCTAGAGCAGCGGTTCTCAACCTGTGTGTCGCCATTCCTTTGGGGGGGGGGGTCAAACGACCCTTTCACAGGGGTCACCCAATTAATAACAGTAGCAAAATTACAGTTATGAAGTAACAACACAAATAATTTTATGGTTGGGGGCTCGCCAAAACACGAGGAACTGTATGAAAGGGTCCCGGCATTAGAAAGGTTGAGAACCACTGCTCTAGAGGAAGCTGTCTACCCTCATCAAGATTTACAGTCTTGGAAACTTCAAACTCACAGGTCATACCAGGAGAATAGATCTGATGGCAATGGCAGGGAGCTTGGGGGTCTTTTGGGGGGAAGGGCAGAAGGGGAGAGGGGCGTCCCAGAGGCATTGGCTGGATTCTGCTGGGACCCTTTGACTGAAGGGTGCTGGGGGCCTACATAGGGAGATGGGAATATGGTGGAAGGGAAGGGGCTCCACACTAGAGAGCCGGAGGGCTTGGGGATCCCTACAAGAGCTACTACCTCCTACAGACCCATGTTGGGGACCCATGAGTGAGCTGTGAGCTGGCCTAACCTTTGGGACAGGATTCCATGTGGGTGGACCATTTTCTGGAAGCCCTGCTGCGCCCGGCCGGCCCCACGGCTTCTCAGTGGGATCTTTTCCAGGAGCTGCTGGAAAGTCATGGCGGTGTCAGAGGGTGGTTTCGGGTCACCTGGGAGCTGGTTCCTGAGTTGGCCAGCCTCTCTTCCTCAGTCCCCTGAAGTGGCTTGAGACACAGCCTCATTATTTCCAGAGACAGAGAGTGTCCCGGGTCTCCGACATCCCGCCACCTTAAGCCCAACCTTCTATGCATCCCTTAGACCCAAGTCCCAATGCGCCCTCCTGTGGGAAACCATTGGGCCTCTTCCAGGCAAAGTGAACCTGCCCCGAGCCAGATCTAAGGGCATGACCACAAAGACGGGCCTGTGCTTGGAAGCTCATCGGAAGGTTGGAGGTTCAGACCTTCTCAGAAGCATCTGGAAGGACAAGCTGGCACAGTGTTCCTTCTGAAAGGCAGCCCCTGAAGTCCCCGTGGGATCCAGCTCTGCCCCAGCACATGTGGGCCCACCAGGAGTCCGCGCTGGGTGACCATCCTCGGTTGCCACGGCTCAGCAGAAATCCCCCGTGTGCTCCCCCACCTCCTGCCTGCTCAGGGCCCCAGCGCTGAGCACTCCCGCCTTAAACATCTGAGCCTTATGCTCCCAACCTGACACCTGCCCTCGACGCAGGTTCACTTTCCGCATGAAAAAAACGCCAGAATGTCTTACCATCTGGATGGTGCTTTTTAATAACCCTTAAAGACTAGAAATCGTTATTACATCTGTAAAATGACACTGGGCTTACAATTTGAATAAGTCGTGAAGCAAGTCCAACCAGCTAAAACAAACGAACGGACGGACTAAAACTCTGTGTTTGTTTTCCTGGAACTATCCTACCATCACACAAATAAAATTAAAGCCCCTTTAAAAAGACTGGGCGTTCATACTAAATGAATCAAGTCCTTGTGATTAGCTGTCCAGTGATTTCCCCCCCCTCATTTAGAGGGTGCTTCCTACTTAAGGCTCAGTGCCCCCATGTGATGAATTGCCCCACATGGCAGAGTGCTGGAGTCTCAGGAAAGTTCATTTATTGCAAGTTAGGCTATAAGGGTCTTCTGTCTCTAGCACCACCCACTGCAGTGCTTCCTAATCCATCCCGGAAGGGGAGACAGACAGACCCTGCTTCGTTCACCTTGATGGAGGGCTGAGTGAGGCCTGGGTACAGGGCCACATGCCATCGAGTCAATGCGACTCCCAGCAGCCCTGCAGGAAAGGGGAGAACTGCCGCTGTGGGCTTTACAGACTGTAACTCTTTAACGTGGGTAGAAAATCCTGTCTCTTTCCAACAGAGCGGCTGGTGGTTTTGAACTTCTGATCTTGAGGATCATAGCCCAATGCATAACCACTGCACTGCCAGGACTCTTGTAGCTTGCCAGTCTCCCACAAAGCCAGCGACTCCACATGTGTGCATTCGCCCATCAGCCCAGGTCGCATCGTCCCAGCCGGTGGGTCTTGTCTGAGGCTGCCGATCCTTGCGAGGTCCTCACCCAGGGCAGCCTGCTCTGATGCTCAGGGTGCCAACCCAGGCTTTGAGCTGTACTCACCCAAAGTAAACCTACATCGAGATGGGTGACTCGCTGTGTAATCCTTCCCCCTGTAATTAAGAGATATCTTTCGATTCCCCAGGACTGACAAGTGCCTAATGGATTTTGAATGCAAGATGAATGTGGAGTGGAAGCAGACACTTAAGATGTACACACACAGAAGCGCCGAGACCTGTTTTTTGAGTGATGAACACATCATCCCATCACAATAGTCACTCTCCTGGCTACAGTCTGCCAACTGATCGCCAATCTTGTTACGGAAAGAAAGAGATAGAGACAGACAGACAGACAGACAGACAGAAAGAGAGACAGAGAGAGAGAGAGAGAGAGAGAGAGAGCGCAAAGAAAAGGCAGGGTTGGATGTTGACACAGTGAAAAGCCGAAAAATATGTCTGCCGTGCTTTAAATGAAAAGACTTCTGCTGTCGTAGAGAAGCCCACCCAGAGGAAAGTAATTTCTCAGAAATATGTAACCAGTGAGGGCTTCACATTTATTGATTGCTCTTGTATCTACCTCTAGTTATTAAAACTTGATTTATAATGGAGTATCAAAAGATTGGAGACTTCCTTGTTTAAAGTTGCATGCTCTCAGTATTTGGTTTCTGGAGACATGGGGTGGAAATCCTACCCCCCAAAACTGAACTGGTATATAACTCACACATTGTCTATGCCCCCACCCCGTTAAGGGGAGCTTGTTGTCTCTGGCCTCATTGCTGGTTGGGCTTGAGTTTTTAAATGAAGGGTTTTTGTCTTGCTCCCAAGAAGTGGAGAGTGAGGATGAGGCAGGAGCCATCTGTTTTGGCTCCAATCCAGTCCAAATTGACCAAGATAATATCAAGATCTGCAGTAAAAATATAAAAATAAAAAATGATGCCATTGTTTGGCCAGCCTTTATTTAGCTGTTTGCAATAAAAGATAAAAAGGTTCTATATTGCTTTAAAGAAAACAATTCTTATAACTTTCCATTCTGCGTGACAGCCAAGTCAGACATGGAGGATGAACGGACCTGGTTTCCATATGAGAACGCGGCTTCGGGGGTTCCAATAGCCCATTGACGTGCTGGTCACACGGGATGGCACATTTTAGAAAGCCCGCCCTCACCTGGACTCTGGTGCTCACAGGGACTGCCTCCCAGTGGCCTCATACCAGTTGTCTCCCATCTTGCTCCCAACGTGGTCTGAGCACAAATCAAAGTCAAACAAACATAGACCCAGAAGTCCGGGTGGCAGAGAGGGTTGTGAGTTGGGCGGCCCCCACAGCAAGGTCAGTGGTTTGAAACCAACAGCTGTCCTGTGAGAGAAAGATGAGGCTTTCTACAGTCTCTGAACCCCACAGAGGCTGTTCTACTCTGTCCGGCAGGATCCCAGTGAGTTTAGACACAGCTAATGCCACGCCGATCAATACTTCCGACTTCCGACTTTCATTTTGTCTGCTGCTATTGCTGTTACAGGGGAGCCCAGCCAGCCAGGGTCCCAGGTAACCCCTTGGCTGGGCTGGCCTGGGTGCCTTTCCTCACGGTGTTAACATCCGCAGCCATTCTCTTCTGGGTGTTCTGCCTCCAGGACTTCGGTTCCCCTGTCTGTTGGTCCTTCGATCTTTGTGGCAGCGTGGTTGTGGACATGCAACATTCACTTTTAGAAGTATTATAAAATGCAGGACTGGGGCCATACAGTTAACATAGGTCATATGACCAAGGCTGCTAGTTGTCTTCCCATCTCCATTTCACCTTCTTTGCCAACGATGACATTTTTAGGGGTCCTGGTGGTGCAGTGGTTATGAGTTGGGCTGCTAACAACAAGGCCAGCAGTTAGAAACCCCAGCCGCTCCAAGGGTGAAAGAAGAGGCTTCCTACTCCCATACTGAGTTATAACCTCAGAAACCCACGGGGCAGTTCCGCCAGGCATACAGGGCTGCTATGCATTGCAATGGATTCAAGAGCAATAAGGATTTTGTTTTGTTGTAGTTTAAGGTTGGCTTCATTCATATTCATCCATTCATTCTTGTATCCATTCATCCAACCATTCATCCATTCACCAATCCACTCAACAGCACATCCATTCATCCATTCACCCATCCAGGTCTGAATTCACCTCACGGCAGGGAGTTTTTTGCTTTGGAGTACAGGGAATGAAGAGGACATGTGCTCCCCGCTGTCTTTGGGGCTGGCGAGGCTGTGTGGCCGAGGTCCCACCAATGGGACATGGACCGTTTCCTCACGGATGCTCTAAGGGTCGAGGCGAGACCCTTACTGACTGTCCTCTTTCCTTATTCCTGCTAGATTGCAATATGTGCCCCCTCAGGCGACATTTGGACCAGTGGAGGAGGGCAGTCCGGGGTCCAATGACGAGTGTTCACTGGGTTAGCCAGGGCCGATGCTGAGCCCTCGACAGCTACCACTGTCCCCGTGGCATAAATAGGAGGCCAAAGGACAGAGAAGCTGCACCTGCAGCCAGTGGCAGAGAGGACAGGAATGCCAGCCATCAGGTGCCCTAGTTCGTGCTGTCAGCAGCTGCAGCGAGGGGGAGGGTTTCCCACACTGTGCCTTATCCATCGAGTCCTGCACTCGCTGGCCAGGACCAGAAGCCATGCCATCTCTCTGCGTCAGGAGCCAACCCTGGAGCCTAAAGAATGAGGGGTCATGGAGGTTAGTAGGCCGTTGAAGAAAACCAGTGGATCTGGTGCAGATGTCTACTTGAAATGACAAGGCCCTTACACCCTCAAATGAGCTCAGGCACCTCTAAGGCTCAAGTTCCAACCCAGGAGCTCCCAGTCCCAAGAACACGGTTTTCCTGAGTCTCAGCCTGTGTTTGCAAATCCAAGGTTTCCAGTAAGGAAAACTGTGGGCCTCCTTTGGGGAAGGTTCTGGGTGGAGCAGATGGAACCGGCTGTGGGTCTCATCAATCCACCAGAAGATGGGTTTCTCTTTAGGTAAAGCTCACCTGAAGGGTGCTTCTTTAGCAAGATGGGGTAGATTAAAGCAATGTTTGCATCCACATGGTTGCGAATTTCAAATGTTACTCAGAGCCAGCTTTTCGTTTTTCCTGAAGTTAGCGATTGCTTTGATCTCTTCCAGTTTGCTTAATTTTCTATTTGCTTCAAACCCCAAAGTACTGCCATGCCGCATAGGATGTATTTCCATGGCATGGAATGCATTTGGAGGGAGGACGATGAATGAGGGAGACCGGAGAGGAGCTGATGCCTTTGAACAATGGTCCTGGCCAAGAACATCATGCTTGGCACAGCCCGGGGTACTTAAAACAGAGGAAGACTCTCAATGAGATGGGTGGATACAGGGGCTGTGATGTTTGTGAGGATGACATTAGACGGGTCCGTGTTTTGTTCTGCCGTACTTCTGAGTTGCAACCGTATGTTGTGCATATGGCTTATGTATCATTGGCTGAGTCAGTGTACATGTAAGTTGGAACCATATGCTGCCCATATGGTTGTACACGTGGGTCTCTGTGAGTCTACAGCAACAGCCACCACCAAGCCTTCGTCTGCAGTGTCAACTTGTCTTCACACAGGCTGCATCTAGCCGTTTTAGCTGGCGGCATTTCCCTGACGTCCTCTGTTCTGATCCAGCTTCGCACTAGCAAGCTGGGGGAAAGTGCACGTGTCCAGGAGCTAAGTTCTTGAGACTTTAGCTCCCTGCGAATGTGATTTCTGTCCTCGCCCTGGATTCATCAGTGGCTGTGTTTCCTGGATTCATCAGTGGCTGTGTTTCCTGGATTCATCAGTGGCTGTGTTTCCTGGATTCATCAGTGGCTGTTTTGGCATTCAGGTTGGAAATAATTTTCTCATGCCAGTTTGAAGGCTTTACTCCAGGACACCCAGCTTCTGGTGCTGCTCCTGGAGCTTCCTCTCACTTCCGCTTGTCATACGTGACTGGCTCATGCTCCTTCTTTTTTTGGGGGGGGGGGCTGCTCTTCACTCTGGGCCCCAGGATTGCATGGCAATGCATGGTAGATGACTTGACTTAGTGGCACGTTTGGTGTTTTGCATCTGATGCTCATTGATCCTCAGTGCCAAGGACTCTTGACCAACAACGCTTCTTAAGCAACTCTTCATCGGCTCTGCAGCGTTCTCCGGGCAGCTCTCACTGATCAACAGTGAGCAGTCCCTCTGTGCCTAGCCCTCCTGAGCATCTTCTCCCCCCTCGCTGTGGTCCACCCCTTTGTGCTGCTTCTTTGCTTGTCCCTTCTTTCTTGGAAGGTCCTCAAGTTCCTCTTCTGTCTCATTAGGAAAGGCTGCTTTCTGTTCAAGAGATCTTTATTATATTCCAAATGTTTCTAATTTCCAAAGAAAAAACATTGCACGCTCTTGTTTCATGAATGAAGGACCTTCTAAACCCCAAGACTGTTTGCTGCTTGTTTAGTTGACCTTGGACTCCACTCACTTCCTAGGACTGTATTTGTTCTGCTCTCAGGCCTTCCTCTGGCCATGGGAGGGTTGGTCACCTGGTGGGAGACACTCTGAAGATTGGGAGTGGTCCCGGGCAGCCCACCTCGAAGGCTGTCCTTTGGACCCCAGAGAAAGCACCGTGACACACACTACACGCAGCTTTTCTGAGTGACTCATCCCCACCTTTTGCGGTGCTTATTTTCCCAAAGATGCCACCGCAGGCTCCTTTTGTCCCAACATCCCTCTCATGGCCAGGAACGAGCATCCACATTATCCACGAAGATGGCGTCACGCAGGTACAAACTAGGCTCCTCTCTGGAAGGACCCAAGTCCTAGAGGCTCCAGGAATGGAATTCTTCCTCCAGGTCACCTGGCAGAGAGTGAAGTGGCTTCTCAGAAAGTGGGTCAAGTGTCATCGTGACTCCTCCTCACTGAGGGCAGATGTGCCTATCTATAAATAGCCTGGCGTGGTCGCTGCGTCCACCAGGAAGCCGGCCTGTCTCCTAAGGACTCATGTGTCCTCCCCATGGTGTGCAAGTCCCCAGCAGATGGAAGGCCAGCACGGCTGCATCGGAGAGGGAGTCCAGCTGCGGAGGGAGCATGCGGGGAGCTGCGCCCCTCGATGCTCCCCTCCTTTCCAAAGCCCTGCATGCACTTGCCTCTCCGCTTCTGGCACCGAGAGGGGCACCTGCCTGAATGTCCCACAAGACCTCGGTCCAGATTGAGTTTGTGCAAGAGGCAGCCAACTTCCCTTGATCTGTGGACTGCTGGAACACAGGAAGTCTGGCTGTATGGATGTGGCCTGCCTGTCTTACGCAGCTGTTACTGGGGGCTCCGGTATCCCAAACGTCACAGGTGATTCAGTCTTTGGACACTGACCAGTGGAGCTAACAGGACCACATTTGCCTGGGCTAGAGCTCCGGAAGGAAGCGGAGGAAAGAAGGGGGATGGAAATGGGACATTCGGGGGTGGGACCTGGGATTGCACTCACTGGCCCTCAGCAAAGTGCTGCGCTGTCCAGTGCAAAACAATTGGCTCTGTAAATTTACATGCACATGACGATTCAGTGTTAAATAGTGGCAGACAATAAAACGACAGCAGCCTTCCTTCTATGACCCTTGGGAATCTAGGTGCTGAGCACCTTGGCATTTACATCTCTAAGGTCACCCTTTGCTAGAGCTCTTGCCCTACACTCTTGCTCTCTCCATTTCTCTCAGGACCCTTGGTGGCATGGTGTGTTACACTGGGCTCTTAACTGCAAGGTCAGCAGTTTGAAACCACCAAATGCTCCTTGGGAGAAAGATGAGGCTGTCTACTACCCCCAAGATTTGCCGTCTCAGGAACCCACAGCGTGAATCTCCTCTGTCCTGTGAGTCACCCTGAGAATGGACTCGATGGCGGGGGTCGGATTTGGGTTTTGGTCCATTTTCCCCGGTGGCCACCTTCCCTCTTTCATTTCCCAGGGTTCTCCTGGCCTTGCTTTCTCCAGCTTTCTCTAGTGACCAGCGTTACCGAAGGCTGGGAGGAAACAGAGCGACTTTACAGGTCATAGAACCGCTTGCTGTTGGCTCTTGGCTATCACCCTCTAGGAGTTCATCTGAAATCCCTGCCGACATGGAGTGTCTGTGCATCTGGACCCCACGGCACAGATGCCCCCTCGTGCCCGAGATCTTTGGAGAGGAGGAAGCTCCACAGAGGTCCCATCAGGTCATGCAGCTGTCACAGGAGAGGGAGCTCTGTGGGTGGGAGTCACCATGTGGAGGTAGACCTTGGCTATCCATGGCAGGGGTTCAAGGTTCCCCTCCACCACCAGTCCATGCTGAACCTATGACACCCTGGGAGCCAGGCTGCCTTGTGGCAGTGATTGAAGCAGGGCCTCCCGAGTGAGCAATGACATTCACCTGGGCACCTGACTGGGGCCCTGGACTCGCGTGAGGGATGGGCCATCAAGCTTCCTGCCTGAGGAGATGCAGCCGTGAGGCCATGAATGCGCTACTTCTTAATGCAGAGGCTGCCTTTCCAGCCATTGTGCCTTTTATTTACAGCCTGTCTTTGGGGGGCTCTCGATCCATAGATTTAGTCTCACAGTAAATTTCTCCTTTTCAGTTGTTCCTGGTGATATTTTAAAATTACACGGGCTACTAATGACTGGCGAGCGTGCCCTTGACTTCACTAGGCCTCTTCTGCTGGGCGGCAGTCCTGCAGATGAGGGCCAGCCACTCTGGGGGCTTGCAGGCCACACGGGGGGGGGGGGTTGTGAGGGCGGGTGGACGTGTGCAGTGACCCTCGGTGTCCGTCTGCACTCTGTGCTCGGAGTCAGCGCTGAGTGAGGATGGTTGTAGTCCCAGTGGCTCTCACATGGTTCCTTCTGCCATGTCCAGCCAACATTCCCAGGATGCTCCCCTGAGAAGCAAACCAGCACAGCCTGGTCCTGGGCTGGAGACTGTGCACGGTGCCTCCGCGAGGCCTAGAGGGTCCCTGCAACACCTTCTGGCTGGACTTGAGGGCCAGGACTTTGTGAGTAGCCCCCAGTGTAGCCCGTGGTCTGTGGTCCCCATCTTTGCGCATGCAAAGAGGCGATCTCTGGGCACCTGCCCGTGCACTAATTAAAGCGACAGCTTTTGGGGGTGGGGGTGGGATGAGAACCAGGTGGGTGCCGTGGGTTTGACCTGGTGCTTGGTCTCTTCTGAGACCTGGGAACAGCTCACTGATGTGGGAATTACCAGCAGAGGTGGTCCTATCCCGCCCCTTCATTTTTCTCTCCCTATTCCGCCTAGCAATTAGGGCTGGATTAATTGACTTCCCCTTCTCCCTCTCCACCCCAGTGCCGTGGAAGGCGGCACTTAAGAAATGCCTAAGAACATCTATGTCTCTATACGATGATGTACAGATGCCCCCTACCCCCTCCTCGCTGCAGGCGTCGTGGAACCAGGCGCATACACCGCACCTGGGAGTTGAGCCGGGAGCCGCCTGCCTTGGGCTGTATTAATGAATCCAGACAAGAGGGCGGGAAACGGGAAAGGAGCTGGCCGCCAGGAGCGGTTGCACACGGGCGTCTGGAGGAATCGGAGGATCCGGAACATCCTGCGCAGCCGCGCCTCCATTGTTCCTTCTGTGTCAGCTCGGAGCTGCGCAGCGTCTCCCCGGATGGTGCGCGCCCCGGTGTGTTGGGAGGCGTGGCGGCTGGGCTGGGTGGCACTTGGACCTTTAGCTTTTCTTTCCGACCTCGCAGCTCTGGCTTTCCTGCCAGCCTTCCTTGGGATTTGTGTTCTGGGCCAGGGGAAGACGGGCGAAGAGTGCGTTTCCTCGTGTGCCTCCAAACAGATGTTTACGTGAATAACAGGCTTCTTTATGAAGGCATACACTTTATGGCCAAATACTAATTAAAAATAATTGCATGTAAGCATTTTTGTTTATTCCCTGTTGTGCATCTTTAATCACTGGAAATCACCTTGCAGTTGAAAATTGAGGCAAAGATTTGATACTGCAATTATAAAGGGCCAGCTGACTATCTGCCGTGGAAACAGCAACATCTTTGGAAGAAAGAAAAATTAGAAGAGGCTCCCGGTGTGCCAGGTCACCCTGAGCCCTCCTGTCGGTCGGGTCAAAATACGAATGCATCACTCTGTGAAACTAACGGGACTCTGCGATGTCGCTCCGAGGGGCTGATACCTGGCACCATCTGAGTGCTAACAGCCTCATTCCAAGTGGGTTTTAATTAGAGGCGTAACAGATGGTTCCCCATAAATATGGGTGACGCCCAGGCTTGGCTTTCCTTTCATTTTTCTCTTTTTCATTTAAAGACAAAACGGCAGGTAATTGAGAAGCTCCCGCTCGCGTGGGCTGTATTAGTACGTGTGCAGCTAAAGCCAAGGGCCAGGAATGTGACTCCGTGCGTGGAGCTCGGAAAAGAGAAAACAGGCCTAAAAATGCCTTTCCTGTTTGGAGGGCGGCTCCTGGCCCACCAAGAGGAGGGGGAGGAGGCAGCGGAGAGGGGAAGGGAAGGAAGGAGAGGAAGAGGCCCCCCACCCCAAGCATCAGGTCTTTCTTCTCGGGCTTTTGTTTTTGAGCAGGCTGGGCGATGCTCCGTGAACATGCATAGCGGTTAGAGGTCTGCCACACGCCCTCGTCCTCGAACTCCAGCCCCGCGTGCTCTCCTCTCGGCGACATTTAACAAGAACCTTTAAGCAGACATAAGAGGTGGCACCGTTGTAAAAGGCACTCATACCTCCCTCCTAGGGAGGGGCCCTGCTGCCTACTCCAAGGGTTTTCACGAGAAAGGGACCCGGCCTGACACTGGGCAATAGGTGCGAGGGGGCCCCTTCATCCTGGCGCCTACGGGCAGAATGTGACACCATTTTGCCTCGCTTTTCCTCGTGTCACGGTCAGCCTTCGGCGGAGAGAGAAACTCTTACCTGAAACCAGCAAGCCAACTCGGAAACCCCGAGTGAAGAGCCATTTGGGTGGAAAGACGGGTAGGGATTTCCAGCAAGGCATCTATCTCCCCGCCCCTCGCTCTCTTTGCGTCTAAAGGCACGCCTTTGTGTGGTTGTCTTTAAGGAGCGGTCAGCTGAGGGCAGGTCCTTCTGCACGCCTGCTAGACGGAACCACAGCATCCATCCCCAAGGTGAAGCTCTCCCCCAACAGTCGGTCCACATGGGGCTGGGGGGGGGGGAGGGGGAGAGAGACTGTGTTGTGGGGGCAGGGGACTCCCAGATTTCTGAATTAGAAATGCAAGCTCCTGGATGATCTCCCCCTCTGAGGGCCTGCCTCGCCAGCCCCACCCCACCCCTCCTCTCCGCCTGGCCTCTCAAGTAGCATTTCCTCGTGCGCGCACACAGTGGAGTGGCGGCTTCTGGCATGCCGTTGCCTGAAAATAAGGCCACTCCAGGTATAAAATATTCCTCCCACATCCCCTGGGGCGAGGAGCTGACAGGCAGCAGCTCCCTGACGGTGGCGGCCAGGCCGACAGGCTCACCCAGGAGCGGTCTCGGGCACCCAGCGCCAGCTGCCAGAAATAGCAGTCGAGAGAGTGTGTGGGTTTTAATTTCATTAAGAATTTTTTTGACAGTGTGACACCCCAGAGTCTTGTCCCAGTTGTTTCTTATCACTTACAGCGGGGAGGGGACTGAGGTGGCGAGAGCCCACCCCTGGCCTGGGCTGAAGTCCAGGCACCCTACTGCTCAGAGTGAGCTCAACCACCCTGGCCCTCTGTGGTCAGCTGAGCAGTAGCCCAGCCAGGCTGGGTGACACCTTGATGCACGCATGTCAGAGTCGGGCTTTTGCTCGGAGGCACAGGAGAGGCACGTGGCGGCTTCTTGGGTGTGTCTGTGATGAACCTAGTTCAGTCTTCTCATCCACGGGTGGAAGGAGGGTGCCGTCGGCTCAGGCGCCACGGGCTTGTCTTCCTATCAGGGCTGTCTGTCTGCCAGTTGCCAAGCCCCCGCCCCTCAGGTGGCCACCCTGCCCCATGTCCCCTCTCTCTGGTGGTCACCCTGCCCATGTCCCCTCAGGTGGCGGCCCTGTCCTTGTGATTTCTCTCTCTCCAGAGCCTTGAACGGCAATGCCCCAGGACCTCCCGTTGTCCAGGTCCCCGGGGGCCTGGGCTGTCACTCTGCATGCTAACCCAGCTCTTGAGGGCTGCAGAGACGAGGAGTCAAGGCCAAAGCTGTCCTTCATCCGCACGGAGATGAAATCCAACTACACGTCTGACAAGGCCGGCGGCCTACTGACACAGGAGCACCGGGCGGGATCGGGAGGCCAGGGCTGTGCCCTGAGTACCCTGCCTGGCTGCGTGTGTGCTGGCAGCACCACGTGCCCTCCACCCACCCTGGCTCTACATCACAGCTCTGTGCGGGGCGTGCCGAAGCTCCGGCAGGCGGTTGAAAACGGTGGATCACAGCAGGTGGGTTCCCGTTCCCTTCTTGCAAGACTTGGGTGGGCCCCTGACCTGGCCAGTCCCAGGCCCTGTGGTGTAGCAGGGGTGCCTGTGGTGAGGGCTTTCAGAACTCAGACATGTCCCAAGGAAGCCCAAGCACAGCACCAAGGCTAGCAATGCGGCGATGGCCCTCATATCCAGCTGGGCATCTTTCCTCCAACTCCGAGACCAGAAAGCACTTGGTCTCAAGTCAGTTCCGACTCTGGCCACCTCACGGGTGGAGTGGAGCTGCTCTGAGGGGCTTCCAAGGTGTGTCTGGTAGGCAGCTTGTGTGGAACCCTCTGCACCCCAGGAATGGGGGTCTCTACCTTAGCAGAGATGCTGCTGAGGCCCAGGGGCGAGCAGGAGGGCAAGGCCACCCATGTCTGGATGCTGGAGACGGTTAGGCCCTTGGCTACCAGCCAAAAGATTGGTGGCTGAAATCTACCCCGAGGGGCTGTGGAGAAATGACCCAGTGATGTGTGTCCAAAGCAAAACCACCCCCTGACACCACCACCACTGAACACAGCCTTGCTCTGACACATCAAGAATCACCCTGAACCAGAATGGTCTCAGCAGCCTCTGGTTATCCTCTCTCATAGCCCTATGGCTCAGTGATTATGCATTGGGCTCCTAACTGCAAGGTCGGCAGTTCAAAACCAACAGATGCTTTTTATTCCAGAAAAGAGTGACAGTCGCAGAAATCTGCAGGACAGTTCTATAGAGTCTCGAAGTTGGGTTAGGCTCCGTGGCAGTGAGTTGTTGTTTTTTTTAAGTTTGTTTAAGGTTGGCCTCATTCATATTCATCCATTCATTCTTCTGTTCATTCATCCATATTCATCTATCCATCCATCCATCCTTCTAGGAAGGAACTCTCTCCATGAGTTGCCTAAGCTTCCTCTTATTTATCAAACGGGAGCAAGCCCCCCATTGGTCTCCAACCCCCTCATCCGAGAGAGTGGCTGCCTCACTTCAATTAAGTGTGAATTAATTCTCGCTAGTTTCCTTGACAAAACACCCAGGTTTTAATTGTCTCACCTAATTACTGGACCGCGACCCAATTCCAGCCTGACACAGGTGCTCAGCGGGCCGGGTCTCCTTTGATTGTCTTCCTTTCTTTCCTCAAGAGCTTGGTGGGCAGAATACGACTCCTTCTGGTTACTGCTTGTCGACAGGTCTGACCGTGGAGACCTCGGCTAGATGGGGTTCCCTGAAATAAGCACATGGTCCCCAAGTGCCTCACACCCAAACCCACTCTCAGCAAGTCAATTCTGGACAGTGGTTCCAAGGCTGACCTTTAAGGAAGCGGCCAGCTTCATCTTTCACCCAAGGGGTGGCTGGCGGATTTGAATCACTGACCTTGCAGTTAGTGGTCCAACCCTTACCCAACAACCTCATCAGGGCTCACAATGCCTCACGAGGAGGAGCAAACCTGCTGGGGATTGTCTTCAGTCAGCATAGAGTGGTGTTCGACCGGGTTCGACCGAGTGAGAAACATCCCTTAGAACCACGATGTCTGCGTCTCTCTGTGCTGCTCTTGTTGGGTGCCTCCAAGTGGATTTCCACCCCTAGAGACCCCCTGAGACTGAGCAGAACTGCCCCCACAGCACTCTTGGCCTTGTCCTTCACAGAAGCTGAATGACAGTTCTGTCGAGAGAGAGGCGCGGCTGGTGGGTTTGAACAGCTGACTTTGGGGTTAGCGCCCAGGGTCGAGCTGTTGGGCCGTCTGGGCGTCTCACGCGGTTGCTAGGTATGGATGAGTGGTCCACGTCATGCTCGCCACCATTGATTGCCACACCCAGGTCCACTGTTGCAGCCCCTCTCCTCCTTGTCCATGTCCGTGTCCCCTGCTGAGACTGAGACTGGGACTGGGCCCGCTTCACAATCTGTCTGACGTAAGACACAGTTTCCCCATTCTCAGCTTCTAAGGAGCCTCCTGGCTGTCCTTGCAGGACAGATGCCTGTGTGATGCAGGGCCCCAATGCAGCCGAGGCCTGCACACTCACCCCGGCCCCATCTTTGCCTGCAACTACTTGCCAGGAGACACGTGGCCTTGAAAGCAGGCAAGATGGGCTGGATGGCCAGGAGACGTAGAAGCACCTGGGGCGTGGGGGGCCCAGGATGCCTCTAAGTGGCCGTCAGGGTGGCCGGTATCCCACCTCCGAGGGGCCAGTGCTGGCAGGTAGAACACGGTAGGAGCCTTTTAGAGACCCACTCTGGGTTGACCACGCGCAGCCTGCCGATGCTCTGCATGCCTGGGGGAGCAAGACAGCCTTTCCACACTTTATTCTGAGTTGTTTTGAGACGCGGCGTGTCGGCATAAGCTGGGTGGATAGCTAGCTTTCCTCCTGGCTTCCAGGCTTCTCTGGGGGGCGGGAGGCAGGTGCTGCTGGAGTGCCACCTAAACCCTGGGATCAATTTCCCATCCCGTTTCCCCCTTGAGGGGCATCATCCAGCTTTCTTGGCCTTAGCCTTTCTTACTCTGCAGAGGAGAAACAGACATCTCTAAGAGAAGGTGTCGGACTCTCTCGAAGGCTGAGAGGCAGCTTCACGGGTCCTGGGCGGGAAGGGCATGCTGCTTGGCTCGGACCTCTCACCTGGCTCTGGGAGTCCCTGCTCGTGATCTGTGCTTCTGGAGGCCGCCCAGGGCAGTGCCTGACTCCGTACGGTTTGAAACAAGTGCGCGAGCGAGCGAGCACATAGATAGAAACCAGTGGCAAGAGGCCGGACCGAGATGGAGGTGTTGGGGAAGGAAGACCCTCCTCCCTCTCCCGGAGACAGACAGAGTTGGGGGCAGCAGGCAGGGGTCCTGCCCAAGAACATGGCACAAACCAGGCCGTGCTCCACACAGCTGTGAGCCATCCACAGCTGTCTCCAAGATTTCTGCATTGCCCAGCGAGCAGGCTCCTGGGCTCTCTGAGCTGAGCACACAGCTTGGGCTTCCAAATGGTCACCCTTTAAGGTAGGAGCCCTGAGTGCATGCTGGCTGTTAGTCGAAAGGTCAGCAGTTTGCAACCACCAGCCACGTCGAGGGAAGATGTGGGGCTTTCTACTCCTGTAAAGAGTTATATGCTCAGAAACATGCGGGGGCAGTTCTATCCTGCCCTATGGGGTCAGTCCAAATGATGTCAGTGATGTCGGTCTGCATCACCTCGGTGGCACTGAGTGAAGGCAGGGACCTGGCTCAGGTAAATCATGTCGCCTGGTGCCTGAGGAAACCTCTCATCCAGGGACTGTTGATCCCTGTGGCTTCCCTGGAAGCAGACTTCTCAGAGGTTTCCAAAGTCCTTGTTTAAAAAAAATCCAAACCAATTGCCACTGAGTTAATGCTGACTCACAGACACCCCATAGGACAGACAGAACTGACCGTTTCTTTTTATGGGACTGACAGCCTCGTCTTCTTCCTTGAGAGCGACTGGTGGGTTTGACGGCCACGTAGAGCTAGACCAGTGGGCCTCACACCTTGGAGGAAATGAATAAAACCAGATAAAAGATCAGGCTATTTAAGATGTCATCGCTCAAAGGGTATTCAGAAGAGCTGTACACAGTTCCCCACAATCGCAATAGTAAAGAAAGACATTTCAAAGGCAGAGCTAAATCCCTGTGCAGGCCCTTCTGCCCCTGGGGTCTTCTCCAAGGCTCTGTACTGCCTGTCTGTGTGCGGTGACGCCCAGTGGGGTGGCTATCGTCCTTGGGTGCCGGACAGTCAGTTCCAATCCACAGTGGCCCCAAGTCCTGCAGCCTGGTCAGTGCTGCCCTGTGCTCGATGGTGCCCTGCCTAAGCCCCTCGTTGTGACCACTGTGTCCATCTCCTTGAGAGCCTCCTCCTTGCCCGCATGAACAGTAGCGGAGCGAGATGGGGTCAGGCTATTACGCGCTACATTTCCCAGCAGAGGAAACTGAGGCCCCGAGAGGGACCTGCGCTGGGGTCACAGGCCCCTGCCCGGCGGTGGCGGAGCTGGGTTCGAGGTTGCGCTCCCAGCCTCTGTGTCACAGCCTGCTGGAGATAGGAGGGCCACGCGGCCGGTGGTACCCTCACTCTCACTGGTAATGAGCCCTGCGTGGGGCTCATGGTTCGTGGGAGCATCCAGCGGGGAGGGATTCGAGGGGACTTTCAGAGGATGGCACCATGACAACCAGGTGATGGCTGACAGCCTGACTCTGGATGGAGACGCTCTCAAAGGCTGCGGGGATGGGGCACTCTGTCATCCCAGAATAGCTCGGCCCGGCTGCACAGGCGCGCGGAACCTTCCCAGAGCCGGGAAACCGGGGTCTTAGAGCAATTATTTTTCCCTAAAGGCAGGCAATTCCGGGAGGTGGTAAATGAATTTGCCAGCTCCGGCAAAGGAAATGGCAGCGATGGGGAAGAAAGCTGTCCCTTGAAGTGCTTATTCCAAGGGACATTCCTGGGGGGAAGTGTTAACCGCTGTCCCCACCCCACCCCCTGCCTTCCCGCCACACCCAGGCTTTTGTCTCCCAGGCCTTTTCTGTGGGACCAAGTTTGCGTGTCACCTTTGCTTCAGCTTGCCAGGAAATGTATTTTTAACTTTAGCAATTGAAAATACACAAAAATAGGCCCTCGCTAAGGCCTGGTGGTCGGCGGGCACTCCAGGGAGCGGGGGGCAGAGGACCATGAAGCTCTCCCGGTGGAATGCTCAAGCTACCCTGCATATTCTTCTCTGGAACGCGAGAAAAAGTTTGTGCCTGTGCGTGCGTGCCTGTTTGTGTGTGTGCATGGTCAGACAGAATCGGAGTGCGTACTGGGTGTCCACAGGTTTTAATTGACCACACTCACTGCACTCACGGTCCCGATGGTGATCACGCGATGTAAACCAGGTTGCCACGTTGTCACCATTGCCACTTCTCGGTGACGTGGGAGTAGGAGCTCACTTGCCTTGGACGGAAGGTGAGGCTCAGGAGGGGCCTGTCCCTGGGACACAGCAGTGGCTGGGCTGGGCTGCGAAGGACAAGGCTGTGTTCCCGACCCCAGAGAAGCCTTGGAAGACTCAGCCTTCGAAAAGCCCTCGGGCGCAGCTCTGCCTGACACGCTCTCTGGGTCAGCACCAGCTGCGCTGGCTGTCCAGGACCAGCCTTCTCCCCACCGCAAGTGAGCCCGGCTCCCGAGGCCTTTGTGCCCCCCACATGCACTGAATGAGAGTCCAAGTGGCAGCAGGGGGCTGCCCAGGGCCGTCCTCATGCATCCGTAAGGCTCCTTCATGGGCCTGTTCCATGCAGATTCGGATCCCCTTGTCTGTGGTGGAAACATGCAAATTCTCAGCAGAAGGCGGAAACAAAATGACCTGGTACGGGGATTCCCGGCCTCAAAGGTCAAAGGTCTCTTCCTGAGATGCTCACTCAGACCCCCTTACCCCACCCTCTGCGTCCAGCAGTTTCTAGAATTAGGCGACGATCAAGTTTGTGTGCCCTGGGTGTCTGCATTGCAGTGTGAGCTGGTGAGAAGAAGGTCCCGACGTCTTGGTGAACATCATTGCTTAAAGTTTGAGACCTTAGGCACACGGCCCGCTGGGAAACATCCTGGCCCAGCTGGCATCCCCTCTCTCCTGGATGGTACCTCTGGAGACGGGCTGCTGCCGGTCCCCCACCCGCTCCTTCTGGCCACACTATCCAGTGGCCTGTCCTGCTGACCTGAGGCAAGCCCACTTAGCCCACGGATGAGCACTCTTCCCAGTCCAGGCGGCAGGGAGCTTTTCTGCAACCACCAGAGGGTCGCTTCATTTGCTCCCGCGTTTTCCCTGCAGGACTGTTTACTTCCAGGTGGCGGCATTTCGCAGTGGAAAATGCTGGGTGACTTAACTCTTCCCGGCAAAGGCAACACCAAGCATCGGAATGACTGTGCACTTTGGAAAGTTCGAGCAGTGGTGGAAGTACAAAGAGTAGCTCACGACGAGGTTTGGATTGATCAGCTCTAAGGTTTTCACGTTATGTAAAATAGGACAGTGAGAGGACCTTGCCCTCCGTGGAACGCCGGACCCAGGCCACCCTTCTCACTCGCTGCGGCCGCCTGTCCTCCTGCGGGTTGAGTGACCCTCTCAGGGGAGTGAGATTTGTCTTAGACGGATAGATGGCGGCGACATCTGGTCATGGGAATTTAGCATGCTATGACCAGTCCTCCCCATTGTGCCCATGTGTTGGCGATGGACTTGTTTGTCACTCAGGACTCAACTCCAAGTTCATTTCGGTTTATTCTTCTTGCTGTTTTTTTCAGTCTCAGACCAGTGTTGAGGTTGGAGGGGTGCAGGATCTGGAGGGGTTTTATTTATTTATGTTTAAATAAGCACACTGCATATAGTTACAGAGCGCATCTCAACAAATAAAATCAATCCTCTCCCATTAAACCCTCCATAATCATGGTTTTCTTTCTTAGTCTGCCTCCCCCACTTCCTCCCCCCATCTCAATATCCCACCTCTCCCTCTTCTTACCCCGGCCCCTGGCCTCCTCATAGTCATCAAAGTCGTACCTTTAGGTGTGAAGGAAACTCATTATTAAATATTTATCTTCGTAAGATTGACTAAGTTTACGAAGCATGACATTCTCTAGTTTCGCCCATGTCTTTCGATGTTCAAGGGCGTTGTCATTGATTTTGTTTGATGCATAATATTCCACTGCATGATGTACCAGAGTTGGCTTATCCATCCCTCTAGCATCAGAGGTTTTGGCTGTTTCCATGTTTTTGCTCTTATAGAAATTGTTGCAAGCAACACGGGTGGGCATATGTCTGTCCGCGTTGCAATTCTTGGTTTCTTTAGGGGCTGGCTGCACCCAGAAGAGGGACTGCAGGGTCGTAAGGTAGTTTGTATTCACCTTTGGTTAAGGAAGTGCAAGTCCACAGTCCCCCAGCCATAGACGAGCTCCCGCGGGTCTAAGACTGTGGCTCTTTATGGGAGTAGAACATCTTGTGTTTCTACAGAGCAGCAGCTGGTGGTTTTGAACTGCTGACCCTGTAAGGAGTTAGCAGCCCGATGTGTAACCACTATGCCACCAGGGCTCCTTTTAGAAAATTAAAATAGATAAACAAAAGAATGAATGAGTGGGTGATCAAACAAAATGCTAGCTCATGCAGTGTTGGGATGTTCTGAGGTGAACAGCATCTTCAGCTCATTTATGAATGAGCATCCCGGCCCCTCACAGTGCACCTGGCTGTCGGGGAGCTGGGATGCACTCTCATAGGCCCTTGGGCTTTGCTCTATTGTAGGGTTGTATGAATCACATGGTCCCAGGAGCCTGCGATGCTCTGCCGCCGAGAGCCCAGGCGAATCAGATGACTAAGAAATACAAAGATTGTGAGGACGGTGGGGGACTGGGCAGGGTTTCCTTCTGCTGTACACCAGGTCACCCCGAGTGGACCTTGACTCCACCCACCACCACCACCACCACCACCACCACCACCACCACCACCACCACTACACAGCACTGTCCCGGAGAGGAACCGTTTCCTGGGTTAATTGACTTCTTGATCTTCCTCGTTTGGGAAGAGGCTGTTAGCCATGTTGTACATCCATCCATTGACTGGTTTGCCTGTTCCTGTTGATTCGTAGCACTTCTTTGCATCATCTGGCTTCTAATCTCTTTGCTTATTAAATCTGCAAAACAGTGTCCTCCTGGCTTTCCTACTCCCACCCCACAGCAGTGTGTCTGATGGATATCCTGGTTTTAAGCCCTCCCACCTCTTAAAGATTAGGAATCCAAGTTGATGAATGGTATGAAGATCGTGACTATAAACGTCCTTGTCCAGATGAAAAGCCACCTTCCTCCGTTGCTATTGGTAGGTCCCCTCAAGGCGGTTCTGACCCACAGGGACCCTGTGCCCCACAGAACAAAACAGCCCGGTCCGGCGCCATCCCCATTCTTGTTCTGATGCCTGAGCCCATTGCTGCAGCCACTGTGTCCACCCATCTCCTCAAGGGCCTTCCTCTTCTTCACTGCCCTTGTCCCTTCCCCAGTAGCATCTGCTAAAGAGTGTCCTCATTCACAAATTCTTCCAACACCACATCGTGTAGGAACACGCACGTGCCACCGGGCACTCGTGAATTCTCGCACACCGGGCGGTGCCCCACGCTGGAGTCAGCAGCACAGTATTTCAGTGACGGCAGCTCTGGAGTATATTTTCACATCGGATTAGACAACTCTTCCACGATGTTGTTTTTTTTTTCTTTGAGCTACTCTTATTCTTTTAATCCTCCAAATGAAATTAAGGGCAAGCCTCCCCTCTCGGCCTACTGGGATTTTGCGGGCAATTTCATTAAGCTTATGGATTCATTTGGGGAGAATTAATAACTTGGCAATATTTCGTTTTCCTAGATAGAAACATAGTAATATTCTCATTGATTCAAATCTTATTAGGTACCTCAGATGAGATTTATTGTGTTGTAAAAATTAATGTTGGATCCCCCCTTTATTTTAATAAATTTAATTTTGGGGTATGCAACTGACCTTGCTATTATAAGGAGAGAAATTCAAGAATTGGGTGCCACATGATAGTCTACTTTAAAAAATATATTACTTAATTTTTTTCAGTGATGGCCTGGTTCTGTAATTTAAGAAATGGTAAAAAAAATTTATTTCTCTTTATCGGTTGACTAATCCTGCTTTGTCTGGCAACACTGCCACCCCATTCCTTCCAGTTCAATGTGCCTGTATCGGTCCTCCATCGCGTTCCTGTTAGCTTCTCTGTGTCGTTTGTTGGGCGGGCTTCACTTACAGCCGTATTTTGCTGCTTCAATTTAATCAGAGTGCATTTGATAGGGAGCTAGAGTTCTTCCTCGGTGCACTGTATTCTGACTCACAGCGAACCCTCCTGGGACGGGCCAGAACTGCCTCTGTGGGTTTCTGGGGACAGAACAGGTCTTTTGGCTTGGGCTGGAATCGGCTCCATGGCCCTGGGTGTTTGAGCTGAGTTCTTTACAAAGATCCTGCCGCCTGATGTTGCGCTGTTCGAAGTGATCCTTCTTTATAACTGTGTCTTTTCTTCTAGGAGCCTTGCTGGCCCCGTGTATTTTAACTCTTTCATTTCCTATTGGTTATTGTTGAAGTTGGTGTCTTAGAGCCAGCTCTGAGTCACGGTAGCTTTATACCTACCGGAAGGAAGCATTGCCGGGCCTGCGCTGTCCCCACACTTGATATACGTGTGCCCATGTTGTAGCCACCGTGTCCATCGATCCATCTCATCGAGGGCCTCCCTCTCCCTCTCTGACCATCAGCTTTGCTGAGCCAGGTGTCCTTCTCCAAGGACTCATCGCTCCTGACCACATGCCCAAAGTACACGAGATGAAGTCTCGCCATCCTTGCTTCTAAGGAGCACTCTGGGCGTACGTCTTCCAGGGCGGATTTGTACGTCCTTCTGGCAGCCCACGGTACGTCAACATTCTTCGGCAACACAGTCATTCAAATGCCTCAGTGCTTGTGCAGTCCTCTTTCTTGAATGTCCCACTTCCACATGCATCGTAGCCAATTGAACATACCATGCTAGTGATTTACAGGTGGAATTTTATAGCCTGTACCCACTTTAAGTGGTTATCTCCAAGTTTTATAAGAAATCTTTAAAACAATTTCTTTTCTGCCAATGACGAGAAGGAGACAGTGTCTACCATAGCACAGGAGGAGGGCCCACAAGACCCCCGTGAGCGCTTTCTTCACGGGCCGTGAGGACCGTCCACCTTCCTGGGTCCCTGGCTCGGCCTGTAAACAATCAGATGCCTGTCTGGTTTTCCATCCTTTTGAAAATGCTGTGCCTTTCCCCTGTTTGGAAACTTGGACTGCACAGTTCCTAACACTATGCTTCGTCTTTCGGCCTTTTCTGATCTCCGCTTGCTAATTTCAAGCTGTGCACGCAACTCTGGCTCAGAAATGCCTCTCCTCTCCTTCCTTCTCGCTCTCCACGTCTTCTAGCTTTTCACTCTCATTCTGATCCCCGTGTCCTTTGTCTCCTATCAGGGGGATTCCGCAAGCTCTTCTGCTACACAAAGCGGTGATGAGATTTGAAGCAGGGCCAAGCTGTTATTCTTCGTCAGAGTCGGCGTCACGCACACGCGCACGTTTGCTTATTTCCTCCTATGTCCCTTCCATTCATTGAATTTCCAGTAGAACCTATGGAATGTTTCTCGTTTTCCTGAAGAGCTGTGATCACAACGTCAGCTAGAAACGCTATCGGAGCATTTTAGAATGAAGCGCTGGAGCAGGAAGGAGCAACGCAAGCAAACCCATTAGCCTTTCAAGGCCCTGGTGAAAACCACTTCTAATCCAAGCTCTTAGGGGTTGTCCTCGGCCCTCCTTCAGGGTAAGCATCCTCTTAGCGAAGATTCTGATCCACAGCACCTTTACCATGCCTGGTTTACCATGAAACCACTTCTTCCAAAATTCATACTCTCTCTCTCTCACTCCACCCCCCCTCTTTTTCTGCCTCTTTCTCGTTGGGGTTTGGGAGCGAGTTTACAGAACACAGTGATTTTCTTCTCAAGAACCCCTACGCAGTTTGTTTCCCCACACGGGTTGCGGTCCCCTCATATCACCGCCCTCTTCCCACTTTTCCCCTGGCTCCCCTGTCTCCATCCATTGCTCTTCCAAGCCTCTTCCTGTCTTAGGAGCTTTGCTTTGGGACAAGGCTGCCCTTCTGTTGTCTTCATGGTTGATCATTGTGAGCAGCACAACCAGATGTGACAGTTTCCTCTGCGGTTGTTAGGTGCTGCCGACTGAGTTTGCACTCATAGCGACCCTGTACTCAATGGAACAAAACACTGCCAGGTCACAATTGTTCACAATCGTCCTCATGTTTGCAGCCACTGTGCCCATCCAGCTCCTTGAGGGCACTTTACCAAGCGTGATGTCCTGCTCCAAGGACTGGTCTCTTATGATAACATGTCCAAAGGATTTGAGACGAATTGTCTGTCACAGGTTGTTAATAAGCCTTCCTCCACCTCGAATGCCAAGTTCTTCCTCAGAGAGTCCAGCGTCTCTGACGCTCTGCCCTGGGTGGAGACTGAATCAGTGTGGCGAGAGGCTGCAGCCTCGACGACGCACACCTTCCCTAGCTTTCAGCCATGCGTCATTGTCTTCTTCTGTTCACGTAACTGCCTGCTGATCGTGTACAGGTTAGAGCGCTGCAGTATTCACATGAGCACAATGAAGTGCCCTGGAATCCCCAAGCTTCTCATCGTTTGTTATGATCCACACAGTCGAATGTCTCTGCATCACCAATAAAACACAAATAAACATCTTCCTGGAATTCTCTGCATCCATCCAAGTTCCATCTGACATCAGCAATGATCGCCCTTGCTCCCTGTCCTCATCTGAATCCAGCCGCCACTCGGGCAGCTCCCTGTCCACGTACTGCTGACAGCGCGACAGACGGGTCTCCGGGAGGATTTCACTTGCTCGTGAAATTAATTATATTGTCCTATATTCTGAGGGGCCAGCTTTCTATGGGATGGGTACGGGTATCTTCAGTCAGTCGGCCAGGTTACTGTCTTCCAAATTTGTTGGAAACACAGGTGAGGAAGCACATTCCTCGTCCCCCCGTAGGAGTTCACAGTCTCCTCTGGGTCAAACCTCTTTGTGCCTGCAGAGGTCCCCGTACTCTCTAACGAGCACGGGCTCTATCTGGTTTGTGTCCTCGCCTCCCATGAAGGCTGCTCCCCAGCCTTCCTCCTCTGCCCACCGAGCAGGCCAGCTGCATGCCCTTGTCACCTCCTGGACCTCCTGGCACCGTTTCTCCACTGAGCTTCCTCGGGTGGGGGGTTTCCACGGAGCACATCGCCCTGGGGACACACCCATCCTAAAGCTGCTCTTACTTCAAGATGTCTTACATAAAACCTGGCCTGCCAGCGAAATCCTGCTTCTGCCGGTCTCTGCAAATAGCAAATAGCTCCCTGCTCTCTCTTCTCCCCATGGCAATACTTAAACACCGCGCGGCTGACGAGCCCGACTTCCTAGGAAATTACTAGGCTTAGATTGAATGGTGGGGAGAGATGGAGTGCGGTGATTACCTCACCTGAGGAGAAGCAACACCCCCACACCCTGAGCCGCCCCCAAGTCACTCTCAGGCCTGTGCCGCTGGGCGCCTGGACTCACCTTACCCTGGCTCACCAGGTGTACCCATTCAGGTGCATATGCCAAGCCTTCGTTCCCAGGGCTCCTGAAACACAAGGGTCAGCTGGTCCTAGAGACTTACAGTGAAGGCGCCTGGAAGGTGAGGATGTCCACCCTGGCCTTGGGCACCTCCCTAGGAAAGTCCCATCATCAGAAATGACAGCGTGTTTGGTGGCCTAGGGGGATGGATTGGTGCAGGAGCCACAGCATTGGCCCCAGACACACCGTGACCTTGAAGATAGCTGGGGCCTGCCAACATTTTGTTGGTTACACCACTTGGGGCCTCTAACTAGAAGCCCGTGGCACAGGCAGCGCCCCCAGGAGATGCTTGGCCCCCTGAAGCTCAAAAGACTCTACTTCCAGAGGCAGTTGTTCATCAGGAAACATGACTGAGGCCTCTCAGTGAACATGCCTGAGCCAGGCGTTCAGAATAGTTGGCTCCAATGATGCCCGCACACCTCGGTGGTCCCCCGTGGAGAACTCCCAGATGCGAAGGGGAAAGGTCGCCTGGACTTTTGGTGTCACAGGTAAGTCTTGATGTCATCGTACCTGCCACTTAGGACTCTGGGTGTCAATGGGCACTTAGTGGTACCTATAACCTTTGATGTTACCTGGATGCCTTGACATCACCTACAACCCTTGATGCCACGTTTAATCCTGGGTGTTATCTAGAACCTTTCTTGGTGTTGCAGGGACTCTTGGTGTCACCTGTAACCTTTGATGCCATACGTCATCCTTGATGCCATCTAGAACCCTGAATATCCCATGGACCCTGAGTGTCACCTATCATCTCTGATGTCACCTGTAACTCTTAATGCCACCTACACCCGAGTGTTGCATGAACCCAGGTTATAACTGATCACCTTTGACGCTACCCGTATCCCTTGATTTTCCTCGGACCCCGTGTCCTCTTCAGTGCGGGCTGAGCCGCTGCTTTCTGTCACCACTGCAGGTGCCTTGGGTCTTCCAGACCTTTTCTCCTCTCGGCCTCACCTGGAAAGGTGTCTGCAGGGGCTGCTCCCTCTGCTCCCCAGCCCTGGCTGCCCTCCTCCCCCAGAGAAGCCTTCTCACCCGACTTCTCCATGAGTCATGGCCCGTCCCACCTCGGCTCCATGCCTGTACTCCCAGGTCCACCTCACTGGCTGACTGTGCAGTCCCAGGTGTGAGCAGCCCTGGGCGAGGGCCCTGGTGGCCGCTAGGAAGCCCCTCAACTTCTTCTCGAGCGTCTTATTAGCAATGTGTGTAAGTGTCTCCTGGAGAAGGCGGCGCTGAAATGCCACAGTTGACTCCAATTTTGTGAGCACGTGAGAAGTGAGTGAACGAAGTGCCTGCACCTGCCTGGGCAGGGACACGGGCGGACCCGTGCGTCACCACAAATGATGACCTCACAGCACGTCATTATTCAGAATGCCATGAGATAAAGGATTGATAAGCCAGGGGTTCTGCCACCCTGCGACAGAGCTGATAAGATACTGAGCAATGTCCAGCAACACGCCATCCCTAAATCCTGGGTGGGGTTTGAAGTCGGTTCCCAGTGAGGTGGGGAGGACAAGGGCTCTCTGGTCTGGTGATTTAGGGAGATTACCACTTGGCGTCGGTAAGGGCCTGGGAAGAAGCCGGGCTCGGCTCACAGAGGCTCTTGGTGGTCAGCTGTCAGTCCTTCCTCCTTGAAAGGCAGCCTGCAGTCTCTGAGCTGTGGCTAACTTTGGAAGGGGCTTCTGTTCCTTAAGCTGGTGTGCAGAGAGTCATAAAGAGGCAGAATGAGTTGTCAGCAGCAGTGTGGAGGTCAGGAGCAGAATCCCCTGAAATGGGTGCAAAGCCAGCAGCCCTCTCTGGGGTGGTGGCCAAGGCCTTGGCATTGGGTAGGGGCGAGCCTAGGCATAGGGCCAGGATGTGGGGCAGCCCTGTTGTGCGGAGGCCTGGGATATCCTAGTGGGATGATGGGGTGAGCTGCTGTGTAGTGGAAAAGAAGCATCTAGTGGTCGGAGGGTCGCCTCAGGGATGCTTTGGGGTGGGGGGTCAGCAGCTGTGTGCCGGCCAGTCTGACTCATCAGTCACCAGCGGAGCCCCATCTATATGCCCGTTTGCACTGTGAGGACCAGGACGGCCCATAGGCAACGTCTGTGAGCCTCTCTGTGATACCTGGGCTCCCGGCTGTACCTGCTTCCGGCCCTAGCACTTCGTGAAGCCCCCGTGGCACCGTACCTTAAGTACCAGCCTGATAACCCAAAGGCCACAGGTTCCAAACCCCAGCCACAGGTCCCAGGAGAGGACGTGGCCCTTGGCTTCCATGCAGACCAACAGTTTCAGGAAGCCTATGGGACAGTCCTGTTCTGAGAGTCAGGACCAGCGGGACAAACGGCAGGCCCTCGATTGGCTCCTTGGTGGCCTTCCCCTTAGAAAGGTTGGTGACTCCAGCCCTCCTAGAGGTGGCTCAGAGTGAAGGCCTGGCGATCATTTCTGAAGAGCAGGGTGTGAGGCGCTCAACTGTCCGGGTGGGCATCGTCATGCACGCCCTCACTGCGCCTGGGGTACCAGCACCAGTGCTGACCTCTAAATGGCCCGGCAAAGCTCCAGCTGCCGTGCCTCTGCCAGGCGGAAGGCTGCAGAGCGTCCCCAGATTGGAAAGGGACAAAGTGCCGAAGTCACGGGGGCAGCGCCGGGTGGGAGACAAATAAAATGGGGGGAGCTGATAGAGCTCTTGATTGAATTTGAGAAATCAAGCCAGGTGGGAGAAAAGGCAGCTGTGCGAGGCTGCAGGGAAGGAGGGCGAGCGGGATGAAGGGGATTTGTCACATCGGAGAGTGCCTGGATGCTGTCGCCGTCGCTGCCACAGCCGCCGGGCGGGGAGTAACACGTGCAGTCTGGCTCAGAACACACAGCCCTTTCTCGTCCAGCCGGGTGCTGCCCACCGGCGGCCGCTGACTGCCATGGGCCGAGTGCCGTTCCTCATCCCGGGAGACACAAGGCTCGGCAGGTAGATTTCAGTGACAATTGAGGATGGGATGTTACTGGGAGAAAACATAAAACAGGCCACGGATGGGTTTCTCCGTGGCTGTTTCTCCCCTCCTGCTCAGTGGAAGGAGTGAATCCTCGTGGCGTGGTGGGTCATGCCTTGGGCTGCTAACTGAAAGGTCCGCAGTTTGAACTCACCAGTCACACCAGGAGAGAAAGACGAGGCGTTCTCCTCAGAGAGAGTCTCAGCCTCGGAAGCCCATGGGGGCAGTTCCACCCTGTCCCGCAGGGGCGCCGTGAGTCAGCATGAACTTAATGGCAGTGTTTCTCTGTTTTTTCTTCCTTCTTGGAAATCATAGGTCATTAATGAACTGCCCCCTGGCCCTCGCTAAGCCAAAGGGGTGGAGCCGGCTGAGCAGCACCCTCCGATGCTGGACACAACTTTTCCCTGGAAACACGGGGGGCGTTGATTGCACCCGCAGGCAGAGATCCCTGGGTCCCGTCTGAAAGCCGAGGGCAGGCGCGTTCCAGATTGATCAGAAGGTAAGCTTGGCCTGCCTGTAGAGCCCCTCAAACAGGTCTGCCGAGGGAGCCTCGGGTCCAAGACATCAGTCCAGAGAGCGACGGGGGGATGCTGCTGGGGAAGAGGATGGTTTAAAGAGAATCCTGGGACCGAATGGGACCTTCCTAAGACCAAGACCCCCTTCATACAGTTCCTGATGTTGTGGTGACCCCCCGCTCCCCCGCAACCATAAAATTATTTATGTTGCTCCTTCATCACTGTCATTTTGCTACTGTTATGAATCAGGAGACGCCTGTGAAAGGGTCGTTCATCCCCCGAAGGGGTCGCAACCCACAGGTTGAGAACGGCTGCTCTAGAGGTACTGGGTGCTGTTGGTCGTTGGTGGGAGCGGAACCAGGGCCTGTAGGAGGCAGCCTCAGGTATTCAAATACGAATGTGCAGTGACTTGTGGCGTCTAGGGTGACAGGGGTTTTCACGGGTGAAAGCATTCGTATTTGCTTCCCTGTGCTGCTGGCAGAGCTACCCAGGGCCACCCTGTCCAGGTGGGATCAGTGTGACAAGCACGGGCTCCTGTACTCCTCTCTGGTCTTTGTCTGCGGGGCCCCTGGGGTGGTTTTTGGAAAGGACTGCAGGGCCTCTTTGGGCTTCCCTGTCAGAGACATCTCTGTGTGGGCGGGACCTTCCTGGGTAATTTCCTGCCTCAGGGACCATTGCCTTGTGTTTATTTGTGGGCTGAGGCTACACGCAGAAAATTGTATTCCCCCAAGATATTTTCCTCCAATTCTGATAAAGTCCAAATAGAAATTAAACTGGAATTCTGTTTGCTGGTGGCGTTCAGAGGAGGTTTCTGCTAACACAAATGTTATGTTACTTTTAAAGCGAAGAAAATTGGCCTTTCTCCCAGAAAAGCAGGGCTGGGAGGGATCAGTAGATGTGTTGAAGCAAACACAGAAAACAACAGCAAGCTCTGTTTCACACACACACACACACACACACACACACGCACGCACGCACGCACGCCTCTCTGTGGAATGCTTGGCAGTAGAGAAGGCAGTCTCCCTTCGTGAAATCCCTGAAGTTCAATTTAATAGAATTTCTTAAGTCATCGCCAGAGCTGTCTGGAGTTTACAAGTGCAAAGTTGAACCATCTCCGCCGAGTGCCTGCTACGGCCTGGAGCTGCTGGTTTCGTTGTGGGCCCATGTGTCCGTGTGTGAGCTCGGGCGTGTGTGTCTGCCTGTGGGGGATGCTTGTTACGCTTTCAGTAATCACCAGGCCAGTCCCTTTGGACCCTGATGCTAAGCTCACGGAGCCCTAAGCTCTGCGAAAATTCCAATTGAGTCCGCAGGACAAGAGTTAGGTTGAAAATGCAATGCCGGTAGGTACTTAGGGGCCAAATCGTCTTATTTGCCCGTCTCCAAAGGCCCAGGCCTCACGTTCACTCATTCATTCACTCAGCCGCTGCCACAGAGCGTTCTATCACGTGCCAGACACTGTCCTGGGGCTGGTGAGCAGGGAACCAATGCAGAGCATTCGTGGAACACACGTGGAATATGCATGGAAATAGGAGCATGGACAGGGACAGACAGGAACGTGGATGGAAACATGTTTGGGTAATGCATGGGGACACACAAAGGACACATGGAACATGGATAAACACACATGGACCATGAGTGGGGACGTGGAGGGGAACATGCATGGAACATGGAGTTGGGCACACCAGGACACACCTGAACGTGGATGGGAACGTATGGAGCCTGAGTGGGGATACGCGACAGAACATGGGTATGGACATGTGGGATACGGATGCAGGCACACACAGGGAACATGGATGGGAGTACGTATGGAGCATGTGTGAGAATGCACATGGGATGACACAGAGGCCTGCCCTCCAGTCCACAGTTGGGCACCGGTGGTACAGTGGTTAAGCGCTAAACATTCACCAAAATGTGGGTGGTTCGATCCCCTCGCAGCGGGCACTGGGCCACCTGCCCTCGTCCAGATCACAGCCTAGAGAACACAAGCGTCAGGCTGTTCTGCCGTGTGGGATTGCTCGGTGGGAGTCCACTTCAAGGCCCTGACCACAGTGCTCTCCCTTCACAAGCTTTGTGTCATCCTCCAGGCCAGCCCCAGCCACCTTTCCTCAGAGCAGCAGAATCTGGTTACCAACCACTACCCTTCCCTCCTGCCTCTCTCAGACCAACGCTCTCTCTTGGCCTCCCCCATGGCCCCTTCCACGTGCCTTGTCGGTCAAAGTAGGAGGTTGTGGTCCAAGTTGGGTGATACTGAACAGAGTGAGAAGGCATTGGTCAGGGCAGGACGATGTGGGTCAAGACAGGACAGTGGGGGTCAGGGCAGGACAATGTGGGTCAGGGCAGGATGGTGTGGGTCAGGGCAGGACGGTGTAGGTCAGGGCAGGGCGGTGTGGGTCAGGGCAGGACAGTGTGGGTAAGGGCATGGCGGTGTGGGTCAGGGCAGGGTGGTGTGGGTCAGGGCAGGGTGGTGTGGGTCAGGGTAGGACGGTGTGGGTCAGGGCAGGACGGTGTGGGTCAGGGCAGGATGGTGTGGGTCAGGGTAGGACGGTGTGGGTCAGGGCAGGACGGTGTGGGTCAGGGTAGGACAGTGTGGGTCAGGGCAGGACGGTGTGGGTCAGGGGAGGACAGTGTGGGTCAGGGTAGGACGGTGTGGGTCAGGGTAGGACGGTGTGGGTCAAGGCAGGACGGTGTGGGTCGGGGCAGGACGGTGTGGGTCAGGGTAGGATGGTGTGGGTCAGGGCAGGACGGTGTGGGTCAGGGTAGGACGGTGTGGGTCAGGGCAGGACAGTGTGGGTCAGGGGAGAACGGTGTGGGTCAGGGGAGGACAGTGTGGGTCAGGGCAGGACGGTGTGGGTCAGGGCAGGATGGTGTGGGTCAGGGTAGGTGGTGCTAATCAAGGCAAGTCGGTGTTGGCCAGGTCTAGATGTCCTTCCTTGAGGCTGGGCTGTCAGATCAAGGGCAGGCTGAGAGCGACAGGAACCTTTCCTTAGTAATGGAGGGTGGGGCTGGGGGAGACTAGGTGCCCTTGAGAGGTGGGGACAGGCAGGAGTGAGAACAGAGCAGGGGCCCAGGGCCACACAGATGTGGGCTTGAGTCCTGGCTTCCCCTCACACTTCGCCGTGATCTGGGGCAGTTTCTGAACCATGTGAGCCCAGCATTCTCACCTGTAGAATGGAGTCCATTCAGACTCAGACTCCTACACCTTGTCTGTCTTTAGGGGAGCAGATAACCTCGTCTTCCTCCTGGAATGCAGCTGGAGGGTTCAGCCCCCAACCCCGTGGTCAGCAACCCAGAGCCGAGCCCACAGGACCACCAGGGCTCCTCAGCTGGGAGACCGGATGCTTGCCGTGCACTCAGTGCTGACTCACAGCGCCCCCCGTGGGGTCCCAAGCCTGCCTCTGCTGACGGGAGTAGAAAACTCAGTCTTTCTCCAGAGGCGCTGCTGGTGGTCTCGAACTGCCGACCACCTAGATCTCAGTCCAGCAAGTAGCCCCTGCACCAGCAGGGTTCCCGTCAGAATTAAAGTCATGCAAGTTAACATGGGAGTCCCCAGCAAAAGTTACATGATGTCCTCATGACCCCATCGCTCCATCGGGGAACATGGTTAAGGGCTTGGCTGGTGATGGAAAGGTGGAAACTTCAAGTCCTCCCAGAAACCACTTGGAAGAAAGGGATGGCAGTCTGTTTCTGGAGCCACTGGGGTCTTGGGAGACAGCTCTGCTGACACATCAGATGGGGTGGTCAACAAATCCGAGCCGACTGGTCAGCCCTGCTTACTCTTACACACATACACACGCATGCACGCACGTGCCCACACAGCATGAATGTGCTTTGCCGCTGGGAAATGAGACCTTCCTGTCCACAGGATCCTAACAGAAGTCATGTTCTAGGTCACGTCTTTGGGACGCAGTCGGTGGGGTCTGGAGGCGCATTTCCCACTCAGCTCTCAGAGAGGAACCCCCCTCCACCCTCCATAATAGTGAATTGTGTAACAGCAGTCAGGACGGCGGCCACTTCAGTCCCTGGCATTGTCTGGCTGCTCCGGCAGCCTCCTGTGGACAGATTCCCCGGGAGGACCGGCTGCCCACTGTCTGCTCCCGCTGGCCGGCCGGCAGCCTATTTTCTTCCAGTGTCTTCTGTTTCACTGACTGCCCTAAACAGGCTTAACCTGCAAGTCCGATGTGGAAAGGGGAGTCTGGGGACCATCCTGTTTGAATATTTGTCTCTGCATTTACATGCTCCATTGATGAATGAAATAGTAAATATTTAAAGCTTGTAACTCTTTCCATTTCTCCTTCAAAGACCCGCTCGGCGTCTGCATGGGCGCAGTGGCACCCTAGGTCCCTGTGTCACGAATCACTCTTTGTTTGGATTTTTCCCGATCCAGCGCCGGGCGGAGGGTGCGCAGGCTCTGTGCCCTTTGTTCCACGTGCCGCGGACACACCTGGGACAGGGCCGGGGGTGGGGGAAACAGACACTCCGATGTTGGTTAGCATCAGGGTGCGCCTCAAAAACAGGGAATCTATTTCCCCGCAGGAGTGGCCAGACACGTCACTAAAACAGTGCCGGCCGAGAGACTGGCTGAGATGTCGCTCAGAGCAACGTGCGCAACCTTCCCGTAAAAGCGCTTTCCTGATCAACCTAGCAGCGAGACTCCGGCACCGGGCACTTGCGGGCGACTGGGGACGGATTTATTTCCCGAGCGGGGCAGCGTGTCGATAGAGCGATGCGATGGATGGGAGGAAGGGTCCTTGCTCCCGATTCGGCAATCTCATCTCCCCTCTGGAATTACACGGTTAGACTTGGTCCAGCAGGGCGCCGGCCATCCATCATGAGAAGACATTTAGGAAAATTATAGGCGGGCTGTGATCACGTACGGACTCCTTGCTGTGGGGCCGTGATTTAGGAATACAAAAAATAATAACTTTCACCCCCCACCAAACCACAGCCTCTGAAATGTCTCCTGTTGGCACTTGATTTGTGGGTGCTATCCTGCGAGGGTGGGTGTGTTTCGGCAGATCTTTATAAGGTGCATACATTTTTATCTTGTTCACGTGTATGCAGGGTACTAAAAAGGGCTTTATTTGAAGCACACACTCCAGATTTACAATACGATGTTTGAGGGTATACATTTTTTTTTCCAGTAACAACAACGGGGGAGGGAAAAAAACAAAACAAAACACAACAAGCCGCCGCTGTGGCAGATCTGCCAGCGAGTGACTAGTTGATATGCCTTTTTATGGCGGCGGCCGCCTTGTTTTTTTCTGACTCAAAATAAAAGAAAATCACAGGATTCTTAAAATAATAGCTGGCAGCAGGTAGTTACGGAGAAGTGCACGTCCCTTGGAGCAGCCGTCAGCCTGCAGATTAGAGGCCCGGCTCTGTGGGTCGTGACAAAAACGCGAGGAGCAGCATGCTGCGTGCGTCCCTGTAAACGCGGACCCACTGTCTGCTTTGTCTGACTGCCGACCTGACATGTCAGATGAGAAGAGGCCCCCGGGTCGCCTGCCAAAACGGGCGTGCACATAATCACCAGGCGCGGGGCGCCTCTTGATGTGGCATTATGAACACCGCGCCCCTCACCCATTAAATTCCGTCACTAGAGCCCGAGAGGAGCCGGAGAGGAAGCAGTGGGGGCATGAGCAGGGGGCTGGGGAACAAAGTGCCCCCAACCCCAGCTCACTGGTACCCAAGCCGCTCATGTTTCTGGGGCGAGATCAGAGGGATCCCCTTCTGAGAGTGATGGTCGTCTAAAGTGGCCGGCCAGGCCCTGGAGACTCAGCAGCTACCATCGGCTCCCGCAGTGCCACCTGCTCTAAGAGGAGGGCGAGCAGGCCGCCATGCCACCCTCTGTGCGGTGAAGGCAGTGTCTTCTTTCTGTCCCCCGCCCCCTCTGTCGCCAGGAGGCTTCACCCCATTTCCTATGACAGACAGGCTGCCCGAGGAGGATTTCACCACCACGGGCTCCTGGAGACCCAGTGCACAGGTGTTCTGCTTTACACCTGCCCTCGCCAGCCCGCTGGCACTTACGTTTTATTTGATGATCCGATGGGAACCCAGTTGCCAACATGGGAGGGACGACGTGGACAGAGAGCTTGCCTGCCGGCCCTGGAGCTTTGTAGCCTGACCGCTGGGCCCCTCCTCCTTCTGCTGTTTCACAGACAGCGTGAACTCTGCTCACTCGAGCCGGAGATGGACCCACATGGCCTGCCACACTGAGCCACGCTCACTGCCACTGAGCTGGTACCGACTCACCGCGACGCTACGATGTATTTTCAGGAGCAGAAAACCTCATTGTTCTCCCGTGCAGCTGCTGGTGGTTTCAAACTGTCGACCTCGCGGTCACAGCCCCACCACACCCTCAGGCTAAGGCGTTTCTGTGGCTCTCAGAGTAAAGGTTAAATGTCACCCAGGGCTCAGGCACATGCAGATGCCCGTGGCTGGTGGCCTCCTTCGTTCCAGCCCTCTCATGTTTTCCTACAAGCTGCAGATCCAAGGACGCAGCCCCTTTAAGACACTCACCCTGTGGGCTAAGTCAAAGTGCTCACCAGAAAAAAGTTTAGAACTCTTCCCAACCGTATCTGTGAATACAGATAATTCTCTGTTTATCTAAATCCCTGCAGAAAATATTAAAAATACAGGTGGAGTCAGTGGCCTGGGCTCAGAGAGTGTCCAGCCGCGCACGAGTGAAGCGGACAGCTGTGTGGACTGGGGTGTCTGCAGAGAGCAGCCGTCTTCTTGGGTGGGGTGGCTTGCCCAGCAGAGCAAGCCAAGTCGGCACCCCCACCGCCCCCGCCTATAGCAGACTGAGTCTTCCAGGAGAGACTCCCACAGCCATGGGGGAGTGGGGTAGCTACTAAGGTTTTCGGCGCTAATGAGGGGGGGAGCAAGCCACCTGGGTCTGCAGAGGGGTAGCTGGTGGCGGGAGGGCGCTCTCGCTCACGCCCCATGCTTCTGCCGCTTCCTGCCGCTGCAGAGATGGGATGTCCTGGAGCTGGGAACTGCATGGCAGGAGCAAACAAACGTCTTAGCGGGGACGGTGTAAGTGATCTGGATAACCTCACCAGCCAGCACAGCAGGTGGGTGTCCTGTGTTTTAAATTACATTTCACCACGTGCACCTAATAAATCCTCCCACGTTATGCATTTCGCTGGTAGCAGCTCAGTCTCATGTGATTCTGTTTGACCCCCTAGGCCTGTCACCATCAAGACACTCACGGCTGCCCCGGCCAGCCAAACGGCGGGTGCGGGCTCTCAGCGACAGTCCAGCTATGGGTGACCGCTTCACACGAAGAAAGGAGAACCCTGTTGGGCCTGGGGCTTCTGGGCTGCCTGTCGCCCATCCCTACCCCCCACCCCCGCCCCCCACGGCCTCGGGGGCCTCCGGGCACCGTGTTTGGGTGTCAACGCTGCACCTGCCAGAGCTTAGCTTTTGCTGCGAGACTTCCTGAAACAGGATCTGTATTCTTCTGGCCCTCATCACATGTAATTTATCCCACAGAGAGTTATTTCCCGTTCTGTACACCTTGGCTCTGAGCTATAATAACAGTTTGTTTCCAAGGCTCTACAATGTTATTTACCTCTGTAAGAACCTTTACACGAACAATCACATCCACGTAGGAATCTGGAAGACGCAGTAAAGGAGGAGAGGCTCGATACTGCAGTGCTGGCAAATCACACCGCCTCCCTGTCTTGGGGACGAGGGCGATGGCAGGTCCCCCGCGGCTGCACCGTATTCAGCAAGCACTCAGCATTTGGGGCCCCTCCGCCCTCACTGGCAGGAAAATGGGGTGTGATCACAGTACGTTTTCTCTTGTCCAGGACGAGAGCGAGGACATAGGCAGAAGGCCACGAGCTAAATCAGATGGCCCACCATTGACCTGTGTCACAGCTGCGGGTCCACGGCCTGTTCCTGAGGGAGACTCCAGCTGGATACCACTGGGAAGACTGGGTGGCAGTAGGACCTTGCCATCTGAGTTGAGGGTGTGCAGATCCCTTGGGAGGTGTTGAGTTGATTGAACAAAATATGGTGACCGGTCTCATTTCAGGCCTCACCGAGGAGTGGCAGCCGCCGCAGCATCTGCAGGGGCATGTGCAGAGCAGGGACTGACACGTCTCCTCAAAGGGGGGTGTAGGGGTTGGCTCTGTCAACAGCAGGTGTGGCTGTCCCAGGCAGAGAAATAATTGCCAAGTAAAGCGATTGCCCCCACGCTACTTCCGGAATTCAAGAGGCAGACCGAAGTCGCCCCCACAGTCCATGGTGGACTACCCTGGGCATCAGCCACCTGAGGTCTAGGCCTCTTGACAAGCTCAGACCTGTCTGACCCAGTGTGGGGTCTAGATTTCTCACGTGCATATGAACTGCAGCTCTGGTCTCCCACGAGGATGAAATATGGTGGTACAGGGTCCTTTCTTGGGGTCTTGGGAAGTCCAGCTCTACACTGGGGAGACCCCCTGGTAGGACCTCTTTTCACCTCCCCTTACTGCTCCAGCCCTGCCCCAGCCAATGGGCCTCTAGGTGTCAGTGTCAGCTGGACCAGACTCTCCCTCCTGGTCATTCTCAATGGGCGCTGCCATCATGGTGCACCAACGGCTCCTCGACCATCGGAGCTGCAATGGTTCATGAACCACGGAGCAGGGTGTTCGCCTGGTGTGCCTGCACTGGACCACCAGCCTGTTCCTCGTCTCCCCAGGCCAGAGCCAAGACCGCTTCAGACGTTGTTTCTAGTACAATGGGCCATTTGTGGCTCTGAGTAAATGGACAGGAGAGAGAGAGAGAGAGAGAGAGAGAGAGAGAGAGAGAGAGAGAGAGAGAGAGAGAGAGAGAGAGAGAGAGAGAGAGATTAAATCTATCAAAGTGCATGGAGAGACTTCATTAGAGACACCCTTAGAAACCTCGGGCCAGCTGAGAACCTTGTACATTCTGCTGAAAGCATCGCAACGTTGTACACTCACTGGTTGGGTATTCCCGTGGCTGAGTGGAGGGCCATTCACGGGACAGGTGTGCGGCAGGGGACCCATGGGGCAGCCCAGCCCTGCAGTGGGGAGTTGATTGGCTCTGGGGCGGCCAGGACTGACGCTGGCAAGACGGAGGCAGGCCTGCGTACTTCAGAGGGCTGCTCAGCACTAGTCAAAGGGTCCTGTCCCTGAGTTGGGAAATAAAAATACAGAAAATGAGGAATTAATTCAATTAAACACTCCCCCCTCCCCTTTTACCATTCCCTGCTGCTCTGGGGAATAATTTATGGAATGTATATCACCAGAAGACTTATTTTTGCCATTATTTTTAACTTAATGAGTATACCTTGCACATCAGAGTGAAAGAACAAAGGTTAAATTTTACATTAACAGCACATTGCAACATGGTATGCAAATATCTATATGCAAATATAAAGCCCCCGGAAGATGAATGTGTTATATTTTTAACCAGTTAACTATGACTGTGAAGTATTGGGCGAGATATTCAGTAGTTTCATTTTTATATCTTTCTTGTAAATAATGCATAAAGTATGTAGATGGTGTCAAAATATGATTAAGCTATTAGCTTTATCGTTTTCATAGTTAAGAATGTGTTCAGCATGGAACCCGTAATAACTCATTTCTAAAGGCACCTACCATTATGAAATATTTCTTGTTCATGCGAACGTTATCATGTGACATAATGATTTTGCTTAAAACCAAGTTAAATGAGGGGAAAAATTAAACAATATCGCATGGATTGTGTTTGACTAATTTTGTGTCACATTGTATTAGCCACGCTTTCAGAATATGTGTTAATGACAAATAGTGGAAGGCCCCCACATGCGTTACGTGTCTGCACAACCACGCTTAAGTCATTAGCGTTTTAAAGGTTCATTTTGTTTGCAGTTTTTGTAGCCGGTGGCATTTCCTGATTACTTTTTTGCCCATGGAAATAATAGCAATCACAATAGTAATAATAACAATCATAGAAATGTTTGCACACAGGCTGGGGATCAATGTCAGTCACAAGGGTCTGTTTTTTTTTAAGGAAACAAAGCAAACGGTCGAGGGGCTCCAGTGACTCCGGGTGACCCAGAGTTTCTCCTGCAGACATTACCATGACTTTGAAAATATGACTAATGGTCCCCAAGCGAATTATCACCCCTTTGTCTGGTAGTGGACTTCCCCAAATAACATTTGGTACGAAGATGAATGACCGTCAATCTGACGGACAGACGCATCCTCGTGGGCTGCTCCGAGGACAACCACGCTGTTAGGACTCTGGGAGGTGGGCGACGTCGCTGTGTTCGGGGCTCCAGGCTTGTTATTCGTTAATGATCTGAGACTTGGCCGGCAGGCTGGCGCTGAGTTGTGGCTGGCAGAGCAGGAGAGGCCCGAGTCCCCACGGCAGCAGAAGGAAGCCATGAGATGTTTGCTCTGTGGCCGGAAGCAGAGTCTGACCTTTACCCAGAGCCACGGCGAGTCCAGGTGGTCAGAACCGGGATCTTTGCTGATCCTAGGAAGGGGCTGGAATGTGCTGGGCCACACCCTGGATGGAGTCAACCAACTGGCCAAGTCGGAAACAAATATCACGTAGCCCTTGACGCCATCTCCCCACATGTTTGTGGCCTGCTGGCCCTTTCCCACAAACAGGCTGTCTCAAGACGCAGCCCCGCTGGGCAGTGCTCACTCACATAAGTGGATAGAGCCAAGTGCCATGTGTATGTACATGTGTGAGAGAGAGGTTGTGTGTATGTATGGGTGTGTGCATACATGCATGAGTGGGTGTTTGCGCATGTTTGTGTGAATACGTGCATAGGTGGTGGTGTGTTCATGTGTGCACAAGTGCATTGAGTGTGTGTTTGCATGTGTGCATACACAAATGAATGTACCTGTATGTGTGCACCTATGTACATGTGCATGCATATGTGCAAGTGTGCATGCACAGATAGATGTGTGCATGAGCATGTTTGCAGGCCCGGATGTGTGCAGGCATGTATGCTCAAGTGCATGTGTGCATTCGTGCATGGGTGTGTGGCACTGAGATGGGAACTTGGGGGCGGGGGGAGGTCAAGCAGCCCAGCACTGTGGTCGTCAGCAGAAGACAGTTGGTGTGTCGCTGCTGTCTCTTTTGGAGAGGTTCCGGGCTAGAAAAGTCGGAAGCAGAAAGCACTCCCCAGGACATTGCATGTCTTCCACTCACAGCTGCCGACAAAGCACTCTCAGGCTGCACACAGCCTTCACAGGGGTTTTCCACAGTTGTCAGACCCAGCCTGTGCTCTGTGCAGACAATACTAGAGTCGCTACCAGGGTCCTGGCTCCCACAAGCACCGGCCCATTGCAAACAAAACATGTCCAAACCCATCACTGCCCTTCATGCCTGCAGACTTGTTCGGCCAGCGAGACACTCAGCCTGGGCCCCCTCGGGCACCTTCCTTCAGCAAATGGGTTCAAGGCCACTTGCTGGGCCAGTTCCATCCAGGCAGAGAGGCCATCAAAGAAGGAGATGGTGAAGGTTTGGGGATACCACAGGGATCATCTCGACAAAGGACGGCCCCAGGGGCTTGTGGTGAGGAAGCGCTACGGCAACAGAAGACCGCGCCGGTGAGACAGGAATCGGCTCTGTCACACCCGGAACGCCGAGGATGTTTCAGAGGGATACGGTCCGAGCCCTTCAGGGGTGCGCACGCTGTCCTCTTGATAAGGGGCCATGCTGGAGGTCACGCTCGGGTTTCTGACGCTGTGCGTTCTGTACGGCACAGGGCAGTCTGCTCGTTCTTCCTCAGGGCAGCCCAGGGGCCGGACACCCCGGCCTGCCGTTAGCAGCCCAGCGCTGAAGCCTCCGCACCCCCAGGTCAGAGAACTGGAAAGGCCACCTCACCTTCAGAAGTGCCGAGGCCCGGATGGAGGCTGTGGCAAGAAGCAGTAGGGCTGCATTTGGACATCATAGTAAATGACACCCCTGGTCCTGCGGCCGTCCCTTCTGATTGGCTCCCCCATCAGCCTGCATCCCTCTTCCTTGTTGAAAGCCTACTTTGCATAATGCGTCCTATTTGTTCAGCCAGCCCTCGTTTGTGTTTTTTTCCTATAAAGCTTTTCCATATTAGTTTTGTGTTTGGGAGGGAGGGGCTGCACTCCGGCACCAGTCTCTGGTGTCTTCGATCAGGCCGCACGAGCGGCGGCCCGTGTGGACAGCAAGGCGTTGCTGTGGACGCTCTCAGTTCGCCGTCGAGCCTGCTGTGTCTGAAACGTGCTGTCATGACTTCGTGGTCGGGCACACTTACGATGGGCCATGTGGGGACGGGACATCCACGCCATACTCTTAAGCGGACAGTAGGTAACAAGACATTATGCGGAGAACGACTCTTTTCTCTCAAGTACACGTTACTACATGTACGTCTATGTCTACAAAGTACAAAAAGTGTTCGTTGTGACTACCCTGTAGTAGTTCCCTTTTCCAGTTATTTTATAGCTGTTGTCCAGGACCGTCAAGCCGCCCGTTCTGGAGCCGTCTCTCGCTGGGGCCGCTGCCATGCCACCGTGTCAGTCCTGCTCCACGAGGGCCTTCCTCTCTTGTCGACCTTCTACGCTATCCCGTGTGACATCCTTCTCCAGGGACTGGTGGCTCCTGTCAACATGTCCGAGGTACGTGAGACCAGCCTCTTGACCCTGCCTTTAGGGGAGCCTCAGGGCGCACCTGGGCTGCACTCCTTCCGAGGTGGAGGTGGATCTGCTCGTCGCTCTGGTCATGCATGGTGCTGTCTGTGACCTTCACCGACGGTCGCTGATTCAGCAGCAGCACGCCAAGGTGTCCGTTCTTCTGTGGACCTCCTTAATAGGAGGGACTTGAACGTGCCACGGCAGCAACGGAGGCTGAGCATGTCCAGTGCTCTCTGTCCCGCAGAGAGGACAACCCCTCTTGGCAGCTGACCCGGGTCTCCGCATCCCTGAGTTCCAGGTAGTTTCCTTTGGAGTCCTGTCCGGGAGCAGCGGGATGTTACCTTTATTGTTAGCTTATGATGCGGGAGGTGTCAGGTGCTACAGAGTAGAACTGATTCAGAGCATTCTCCTGGCCGCTCTCTGTTCGCCTGGACTGTCCTTCTGCGTCACCAAGGGCGGGCAGCACCTGTTGTTGAGCCCTTGCCACGCACCTCGGTGGGAGCTTCCACCTGACTTCCCAATGCTGGCCTGCCAGTGGTCAGGGAGGCTGGGCTGATTATGTGGGTCATGTTAAAGAGAAGGATGAGGATGGGATACAACCCACTTCCTCAGGTCACAGCCTTGGTCCACGGTGAAGAGAGTTTCGCTGGGATGAGATCTGAGCACCCCGTTTTCCTATGAAGCAGAGAGCTGAAGCAGTGTGTGGGTGCTCTCACCACCAAGAAAGCCAGAATATGTCCTTTGGACTCAGCTCGCTAAGCTGAGAACCTCCTAAACCCAGGGCAAGATGGACGCCAAGACACTGGGAGATCGCCAAGGAATGCTGGGCACCCCGGCAGTGAGGAGGAGAGAAGGCCTGGTCTCCCACCAGAGCTGCCACCAAGAGGAAGCCTTCCACTGAGCTGGCACCCCCATCCACCTTCCAGCCTCCTCAACTGAGAGAAAACAACTGCATGCTTGCTAAAGGCAAAAACACAAGCAGACAGACGGACGGACGGACAGACCAAACATGCTGCAGTGATAAGCAAACCCGTGCCCCAGATCTTGGTGAAGAAAAGAGTATTTTCAGACATTGCAAAGTTCTCTTTGTTCCTTGCAGGAAACGTGCAAAATACAGAAAAGCTTGAAGGAGCGAGACATGCAGCGTCCTTCCAGACATCTATCGGCAGTGAGGGACCCCAGCTCCATGCTGGCCAGCTTCCCTCCCCTCCTCCTCGCCCCCTCTTCCTCGGGGTCCCTGAGCACCGGACAAGGCATTCCCTGCTGGGGTTCTTGCATCCTGGTGTGGGAACCTTGTCTGGTCTTGCCTTTTGCAATCATTTTTTATTATTAGTCTTTTTAAGCCGGGTCTTAGGCAATCACGTAGACCAGTGTGTCTCAAGCGGCAATCCGGGGACTCCGGGAGGCCTGAGCCCTTTCAGGATTTCTGCGAGTTTACAACTCTTTTCTTAGCACCAGGTCAAAGGGAGTTTTCAAACAACCAGGCTGCTGTTTGCCTTTTCCACCTTCATTGTCTCCTGAGCGTACGGTGGAATTTTCCGGAGCCCACATGAAGTGTCACATCACAACCAACTGAGCGCAGGAGCAAACAGGGGCTGCTTCTGTCTTCCATGAAGCAGGGCACACAGAGACTTGCAGAAGTGCAGAGCCATGCCCACTCTTCCCTCTACATTCTTGTCTTGTTGGAGCGAACGTAGTTATTTCCACCCAAACGATGCCTGTTCTTGGTATTCACCTGTTACGATTTTATTTTTATTACATGTTTGTTTTCAAATAGCTCTTTTTAAACATAACTACAGTACTATAAGGAATTCATGAATAAATATTTGAGATGATCTATTCCATGTTAATGTGGAAAGTAGCCGTTGGTGGTTAACTATTGCCGGCCTGGTGCCCAGTTACTAATTTTTAACAGACACACAGGACCCTACGAAAGTGATCATTTTTATGTCATTTCCAATTTTAAAAAATTTGATCATGTAACAAAACACCTGCTATTTTAACATGTTTTGACGTGGACGGGTCTCTTTCACATGTACTTTTCAATTTTATCATTTTGCATTTTTTCCCTTCCTTCATTTATCACAGGGGTTCGAGTCCGTTTCTTCCTATTAAACGTTCCATCCGTGCCATTTGGACGGCTGCCGAACAGCCTCTTCCACCACACGGAGCACCAGGGTCACCTCGGGGCAGGGGGAGCTGCAAAGATGTTTTGGGAGGTGCGGCGGGGGTGGGTGGGCAAGGGTGGTCATTTCCAGACACTTGGTTGGCTTCCACCTCTGCCAAACTTTTCCAATGGACACTTTAAAAAAAATCATTTTATTGGGGGCTTGTACAACGCTTATCACGGTCCATCCATCCGTCCATTGTACGTGAAGCACATTTGCACATTTGTTGCCCTCATCATTCTCAAAACATTAGCTTTCTACTTGAGTCCTTGGTATCAGCTCCTCATTTTTTCCCTCCCTCCCTGCTTCTCCCTCCCTCGTGAACCTTTGGTAATTTATCAATTATTATTATTTTGTCATATCTTACACTGTCCAACATCTCCCTTCACCCACTTTTCTGTTGTCGGTCCCCCAGGGAGGAGATTATATGTAGATCCTTTAATCGGTTCCCCCTTTCTACCCCACCCTCTCTCCACCCTCCCGGTATCTCCACTGTCAGCGCTGGTCCTGAGGGGTCATCTGGTAATGGACACTTTCATCAGGAGTGTGTGAGGGTGGTCATCTCACTGACGCTGTCGCAGCATTTCATGACAAAGCATGAATCAGTCACTGGTGTTTTGATGGGCACTTCATATCACCTGTGTTAGTCACCTGTCTCCGCCACTCGTGTCAATTACTTGTGTCAATTGCCCTTCTCCTATGTGCTTTATGAGGTTCTGTGTCTGCGTGGGTGAAGCCCCTGGGGAGTTGTGGCTGCTGGCCCACCCATCCACTCTGTCAATCCATCCTATTCAGCTCCTTCCTTCCTTCCTTCCTTCCTTCCTTCCTTCCTTCCTTCCTTCCTCCCTCCCTCCCTCCCTCCCTCCCTCCCTTCCTTCCTTCCTTCCTTCCTTCCTTTCTTCCTTCCTTTCCCCTCTACCTGACTAACCTGATGCTGTTCAGGGATTGGTCCCTCCTGATGACATGCTCCAAGTACGTGAGACGAGGGCTTGTCTTCCAGGGAACGCTGTGGCCATCCTTCTAAGACAGATGTCCTTGTTCTCCTGGAATGCCGTTGCTGGTGTCAGATGGAGCGTGGCTGCAGCGAGACACCACCAGACAGACGGAGGCTGACTTGTGCTTCGTTGGCTCTGCAAAAACATTCGACTCTGCGGATCATCTACACCATTGATGGATAACACTGGGAAGAATGGGAATTCCAGAACCCTTAAATGGGTTTACCTAGAACCTATCCATAGGAGTCCTGGTGGCTTAGTGGTTACAAGTGTGGCTGAGATCCAAAAGGTTAGCAGTTTGAAATCACCAACCTTTCTGAGGTAGAAAGATGGGGCTTTCTTGTCCCATAAACAGTACAGTCTCAGAAACTCTAGACCAAAAGGAGTTGTTTGAACAGAACAAAGGGATAGCGAGTGATTTAAAATCAGGAGAAGCGTGTCTCCGTGGTTGTGGCCTCTCATGATACTTAGTCCTTCTGTGTGTGGATCAAGCACTCCCAGAGCTGGATGCTGTGCAGAACAGGATTGGAGGAAGAATCATCAACAGCCTGCAGTCTGCGCTGGACACGGCCTTGCCTGAGACACGAGGAGAAGACTTGAGGCAGTCTGTAGAGGAAGCTCAAAGACTGCTGCCTTCAGTGTGGGCCATACCTCACCAGAGGGAAAAGCAAACGACCAGGCACCACCACTGGGCTAAGCAGCAATATCCTGATAAATGGAGTGAAGAGCGAAGGGATTCAAGAATTCATTTTCCTTTTATGTACAACCCACACCCACGGAAGCAGCCATCAAAAGTCGGCTGCATATGTGTCAACAAGCAAGGTCATTTGAACACTAAGTTTCCCTTGACCCACTCCACGGTTTCCCCTGGCTTCACCCGCAATGTGAAGGCTGGGCCCTGAACAAGGGGGAGCAAAGAAGTGGAATTGGAAGTCTTTCTATCCTGGTGTTTGCGGAGAAGAGTGGGTAAGCCAAGAGCTGCCAGATGAACGGACAAAGCTACCTGAGACCTACAGCCAGATGCTCCTTGGAAGCAGGGATGGCCAGAGTTGAACTCACAGACTTTGGATATGTACCCAGGAGGGACCAGTCCCTGAGGAAGGACATGCCTCCCTGAGGTGGGTGGACACACGTCTGGGACCGTGGCTGGACCATGGGCAGAGGCGTGAAGATGGCACAGGACTGGGCAGTGCTTCATCGTGTGGCACACAGAGTCAGAACGGACTGGATGGCATCTAACCGCAGCACCAAGTGGCTGCTGGGGCCCCGTGCCGATGCCCCGCCACCTGGGCAGAGAGGCACTTGCGGTGCCCATCATGGCCCTCAGTCCAGACAGTCCTGTTTGTGCACTGGCCCAGGCTGGCCCGCTCAGCCAGTGGAGGTTCTGCTCTGTTTTGAGGCTTGACCCATCAATCACCCCTCCTCTCCGAAACTGCCAAGTGCAATTTCAAAACTAACCCGTTGGCGGAGGGTGGAGGGCACCCTGCTTTAAGGCTGTCCGCAGGGGCCATTTAAATGTCTTTGCAAGTTAGTGAGGACGAGTCTGGATTGGCTGCTCCAGACGCTGATTTCCCAAGCAAACAAGGTTAAACTGACAGGTGTGACGCAGTAGCAAACCTTGGTTGTCTCCTTGCAGCTCTGGACACGAGATGGGCCTCGAGGACTTGGTTCAGACCCAACGCTTCTCCAAGGAGGTGGCGGCAGCCGAGGGGTTTGTATGAGTCTCCCTGGCCCCGTAGGCCCAGAGGCAGCTCCTCTGGCTCAGAAAGTCCTCTCTTCCCTGTGTCAGCCGTGGGCACGAATCTAAGAGGATGAGCAGAAGCCCCGTTCTGTATTATTAAATGTCCTTGCTCGGTCCCAGACCCATCCAGGGATGCCTCCTCTATCTTCTTCAGCCTGCGTGTTAGGTCCTACGGGTCAGCCGGGTGGCGTACCACCCCCACCCCTCACCCCATGCTGCAAAAACAGCATCACTCTTCCTGCTCCAGAAAAGCAGGCCACTGTCCCGGCCCTGAGCGGTGAAAGTGACTTCCCGGGATGAATTACTGCGCTTCCCGCAACACCCTGATTGGGCAGGAGACAGATTCTTCCTCCGAGTGGCTTTAATGCTTCGGAGCGTCTCCTCTCTCTGGGGCGGGTGTGCGGGCAGCATCTGCCCCCTCAGGGATGGAGTGACATGATGATGGAATGATCGAGCTGGACTGAGCAGGCAGCACGAGCAGGAGGACTCACTGTGCAGATATCAGAGTGGCCTCATGTGACCAGGGCCTGGCTGGACTTTGAAAACTGCCCTGCGAGGGGAGCCAGCACTCGCACGGAGATGAGGGACCGCTGGTGCATCCGTCGGCTGGACAGTGCCCGAGGTTCCTCAGGGATGGTAGCCTTCACAGCCAGCCCCAGCCTCGCCCGGCTCCCAGACAAGAGGCCTGCTCCTTGTACGGGGGCCGTGGCTATGCAGTGGTCAGGTTGACTCCCCCCAAGTCCCTACCCCTACCACGTGTGTCATAGAGAACAGTGTTCTAGGGGCTGGGGCATCCCCGGCAGATGTTTCAGAAGCACATGCCAGGCCTGTCTTCCTCTGCACCCCGAGCGAGCATGCACCTCTGGAGTGGCCCTCAAAGCACCCTCCTCTTTTCACAGACAGACTAGGTGGCAGCAGGTCCAGGGTGGCAGAAAGATTGCCCCAGCCATGTAGAGGGCTTCAGTCCCTTGTTCCATGCTCCCTCTTCCCCCCACAGCCTGACAGCTCCCCAGGACGCTGTCCCACCCCATGCCTCTGGTAAAGCTGACGAACCTGCACCTACAGACACTCTGTTCTCGCAGTCCACAGCACACAGTAGGGGTTCCCGCGCTGTCCCACCCTCACAGTGCCATGCACAACAGTGTCCCTGGCCTGGGGTGCACTGTCCACCCACCTCCTGACCCCGAGCCCTGGCTACCGCTCGTCTGCTCAGACTCTGCGGTTCCCGCCTTCCCACTGTGTCCTGGTGTGGGAGGTGTGCATTACAAGGCCGCTTCAGAACGCGAGTGGGCAGACTCCTGGACCTCCTCTCCCCAGTAGGGCTATTGGCACCGAAGTTGCATAGCACACAGTTCAATAGCTCCATCGTGTCCCATCGCGAAGCGTGGGGGAATCATCACCATGATCAGTTTCAGAATACTTTGTTCAATCTCCTATTCATCGTCATCAGCTCCCCGTTTCCATCCCTGCCATGCCCCCAAAGAACCATTAATTGAGTGGCTGTCTCTGTAGACTTACCTATCCTGGATCTCAAATACAGACAAACATTTAAAAAAGAACCCACGGAAAACAGAAACTAACAAAAACAACAAAGCAAAACAGATAAAAAACCTCACTCAAAAAGAAAGCAGAAAATATTAAAAAGTAAAACAAATTTAAATGGATCATAAGGGTAAAATGATGGGGTGCTAAACTCTAACCTAACTGCGCCTGCAACAATCCACTTTTTAATGCGTTCTGCATGTTTGCAAGACTATCCACATCCCTGCTCCATTACCTTTAAATTCTCATTTTCCATGAGTTTCTTGAGCTCCCTGGCAGGTAGCCTGCCAGCCGGGCTTCTCTCGCTCAGCGTCATGCCCTTCTGGCGGCCAACCTCTCCTGGTGACTTGGGACTCCTCTCTTCTCGTGGCCTGTGTGAAGCACCGCTTCTTCTCCTGAAACCCTGCTGTCATTTCTGGGTGATCAATGAGGACGCTGAGGCAGAGAGAAGATAACTTGCTTTGTACCATGGATATGTACAGATGGATTCGAACATGCAGCTTTGGGTCCAGATCTGCTGGGGTCACATTTCTGCTTCAGTGCTGGGTGTGACCCTGGAGTCCCCACCTGCTCTGGGCCCCCCTTTCCAGGTGAGTCCGGGTTTCTTCTGCCGAGTGCTGGGCTCGTGGGCTCAGCAACAGGGATGGGGCTCAGCAGAAACCTCAGGGATTGATGACGTAAAGAAACCTGCTCTGCACCCCGTTGTATCCGTGTCACCCCAGATCCCAGGGGGCTGGTGACGAGGCCCTAATGGCCAGGTACAGACAGATACGTAGTACATCTGATGGCAGCTGCCCGTCGTCTACCCAGAGTGTCCCTGGTCAGACTCAGGGACAGCTTCCTCTGGACAAAACCTGGGGAGACCGTGGGACCTACGCCTCCCTCCTTTCTTTCCAGGGGCCTCTGGGACCCCTGTAGAATGTCCTCTCCAGGGGCCCTAAGACGTGGGCGTGGAGGGCTTTCATGGGGAGACCCCAGGAGTATCCAGAGCTCATCATCTACAGCTCAGCCGACCGCTTCCCTCCCACCCCCTCCCTGCCTGCAGAGCCAGAAGGGAGCTCGCATGGGGTCAGCGCTGTGTCTGGGGGGCTGTGGCGAGCACTTCCCCTCGCTCTGCTCAGCCACCCGGATTCAGCTGTTTTCATTTCTCTCGTAAATCAGCCACGCCAAGCATCTTAATCATCCCCTCCCAGTTTGCCTCGAGTGCTCTGCCCGCCAAGAAATAAATGACCCGCAATTGCTTAAAGTTCGTAATTGAATTTATTTTAGTGGTAGAGAGAAAATTTATCCATTTTGCTGGTAATTTGTAGTCATTTTTAGTAATTGATAGTAATTTTCTAGTAAATACTAATTAAATGTTTCACTAAGTAAAAGAAATACGGAGTAATGTATTCACTAAGCATTAGTAGTTCCGATTTATCTCCATGCCAGCAAGTGATTTAGGGCAAGCAGAGAGGATCTTGTGGCGCGGTTTCCAGCCTGTGAAGCTTTTTCAAAAGGCCTCGATGCGTAGGATGGCCGGGTGCCTTCTCAGTGGTCTGCCCCCACGTTCAGGAGGGAGAAACTGAGGCAGGCGGGCCAATCTCTTCGGCATCAGCTGGGTGAGGGACAGTAGGACAGGCTCCTGGTTTCAGACTTCCTTGCTGGCTCATGAGAATGGAGAAAGGTGCAGAGAAACGGATCCCACAGTAAAGCTGCCAGCTACGGGGAGCCGCCCACCCTGGCCTCACTGTCCTGTCAGCAGCGATGAACAATGATATTTAACAACTTTGCCTCATCATTTTCCTCCTTTTGCTTGAATGTTCAAGAGCAAGTGTCTTCAGTCTCTTTTGATGTCACTTTGGTCTGTTCTTTCTTCTTCTTCTTCTGCCCCACCCCCCACCCCCAAGGACCTCTCATTTTCTTAGCGGATGATGTCCCTTAAATCCCGCCACAGCTGTTTGTCTTTGATAATTAGTGTGCAATGAGTCCAGCCGATTTTTGCCATGGTCTCTCAATTCATGCACTGTTGTGCCTTGCTTCTCATGGATTGTTTTGATTTTCCTGGACTTCAACTTGAACTTGCGTATGGGCAATTGATGGTTTACTCCATGTTCGGCCCCTGGCCGTGTCTGACTGATGACACTGAAGATGTTGTCGACTGGATCCCTGGGTCTCCCATCCAGTGAGGTCCGGTGTGCAGACACTGTTCATGGTGTTGAAAGAAAGATCTTATTGGGGAACGAGTCATTGGTCTTGCAAAAACCTATCACGCTCTCTCCAGTGTCACTTCTCTCATCACGAGTGTGTTTCCGATGACGGGCCCTCTCTCATGCTTCCAGCCCTCTCATTACTGTGCCCGCTCAGCCTCAGCCCATCACGGTTGGCATTTGATCCGTTTCAGACTGCGGAGGTTGGTAATAGTCTTCCGTGTCTTCATCGTGGGCCTCAGTGCAACCACATCTTGTAAGCATGTGCACATTAGCCTGTCGCTTCAGGATGTGTCTTGAAATGTTATTTTTAATGACATGTATGATGCCTCTGCCCTTCAGTTTGTCATTCTGGGCACAATATGATTGCCCACCTCAAGTGGCCACGTCAGGCCATTTCAGAGCTCAACTTCCTTCCTGTTGATGTGGGTGCTATCGAGTCTCCGCCAACCCGTGGCGAGCCTGCGCGCAACAGAAACACACACCGCGTGGTCCGCTCGCCGCTCTCATCCAAGGCTATCGACGCCTCCTTCCTACGACAGCAATCGTTGTCCATCCCGCCGCACGGCTGACCATTGGTAAGTCTCCTCGATTCCTGCTGCGCACCCCACACTCGGAGTTTGGGTCGGTGTCTGCAGCGTTTATTCATTCTGAGTTGTGGTCCCTCCGCAGTGCAAGGTCTCCACCACTGAGCTTCACGCCATCGACGCCATCACGACGGGCCCACCTTTGCGGAGGCAGCTCTTCCTCCGTGGTACCCTGAGTGCCTTGCCACCGGAGTGGCTCAGCATCCTGCCCTCTCCCGGGCAAAGTTCTCAGTGCCCTGCGACTGCTCACACAGCCTGTCTTTGTTGGAAAGCCCTGCGGACACATGCTCACCTTAGGTGGCCCTGCTGACCTGTGGGATCACGGGCGGAGGTTCCAGCATCGCAGCATGAGCGCCATCACAGGGTGACAGACGGACAGGGGACAGCATACTTTCACTTCCCGCAGGACACCATGACCGTGCCTGTACGGCCATCTCTTTACTTGTCTGTTCCTGTGGTCCTGGTCTCAGAGAATGAATGAAAGAAGTAGTAATTTTCCCCAGAACCTGCTCCTAGTTAGGAGCTGATATCCCTCCAGAATTAATTAATTAATGGGAGTTGATACAATTAACAAATACTGAGTGACAAACTCTACAGAGGGGCCAGTCTCTAATTAGAGCTGCGACTTGGAATGATTCAAATGCCTCTTAGTTTCTATTTTCTGATCTGTCAAGTGAGAGGCTGAGCCCTAATGTCCCTTCCAATTACAATCTGCATTTACTGTTGTTTTTTTTTCAAAGAAAAAAAACAACACACGATCCAAGGACGCTTTCTTGTTGAAATTCATACACTGTCATGAAGACCATTTTCAGTCCCCAGATCCAGCTATTGAAAGCGTCCATTGCTCCCCCTGACGAGGAACATGCTGCATATTTTCTTCGAGATATATGTCTCTGGGTTGGTGTGTGTCTTAGTTGCAATCAGTCGCAACCTAAAACTTCATTGTCTTTGATTTTCTCTTGGAAAGATACCATCCCAGAAGTCTTTGCAAGTAACCATGGTCAGTGAGGACCTAACATCCCACCACTATGTGCTGCAATGTCTTTCCACACCATTGTCATTTGATGCTCGAGGGTTTGGAAATGGTCACTGTTACAAAGGACACTTCTGTAGCTATTGGTCTGTAGTTTGTTTATACTTGGGGTGTTTTTGGTGATTAAATTCTCAGACTGAAATACTGAGGTCAGAGGACGTCACTAGCTTAAGGTTGTTGCTACCCACCCTCATGGCCTTGGAGTCTGTTCTGAGTGGCAGTAACCCTCTAGGCCCGGACGAGGAGCCCCACTGTCGTCATGGTGACAGGTGGGTCCAAACCCCGAGCCTCTCTGTTGGAGAAAGATGAGACTTTCTGTACCCATAAGGAGTTAGTCTCGGAAACCCACGCGGGCAGTTCCCCCTTGTCCTGCAGGGTCCCTGTGAGCCGGCATTGCTTCCATGGCCAGTGGGAGGCCAGAGAGGCCTCGTCGGGTTCCCAGGGCTGTGATCTTGAGGGGAGCTGACTGACCTGACAGCCACAGGGAATGGCCAGTGTGCATCGCCAACCTGGGGTGAACAGCCGAGTGCTTAACCACCATGCCAACAACTCGTGCCACTTCCGGTGCCAAATTATTTTGCCAAGGGCCATGCCAGCTTACGTTGCCACCAGCCATGGGCCAGATTTCTCCCTTCCGGCCCCACCTGTGCGGTGGGGGGCGGGGCTGGACGCTGTGGAGTCCAACGCCCCGAGCGCGGCAGCCCACGCCCTGGAGCCTCACGGGCTTGTCCTGCTAGTGCTGGGGTCTCCCACAGAAAATCCTAGCTCCTCCCTTGGCTGAAAAGTGGCCTCCCGCTCCCTATTCACTTTTGTGAGTTGTCACATAGCTAAATATTTTCGTTGATTTTAAGATTTGCCCTTTGCCCCCTGGTCTGTGGGGTGCGCAGGTTGCGCTGAACCACCTGCAGGAGTTACCCCAAACAGGCCCCGCGGTCTATTCCCGCACCTTCGCCTCCTGGGGGCGTGCCTTCCGACATTGGCTTCCAGGCTTTCGGCAAGTTTTAATCGACTTCTGTGGTGAAACACACCTGCCAAAGCGGCCCCTGCAGTCACAGGGTCCCAGTGAGGACGCCGGAGGCACGCTTCACGCCGGCGCGGCCATGCTGCGGGAAGATTGGGCCTCGCTCACCGTTCCCTCCATCCGGTGCCGAGTGCAGAATGGACGCGCCACCGCTGCCAGCGAGGGCGGGCGGTTACCCGCTCTGCGAGGCAGCCAGGGAAGCCTCTTTCCTGGCTGCGAAGCCCGCGGATGAATAAATATGAAACCCCGGCCCCTCTCTAAGGGAACAGGCAGGGATTCTGCTTGTTCCCCTACACCAGGCCCACAGGAGGCTCGGCTCTGATCTCACATAAAACAGGTGACTCTTCAATTAAACATCACCTGTCAATTACAGTGGCTCCCCGCGGGGGGGAGGCCAGCCCGGTCCATGGGCGGCCTGCCTGGGCAGCCTGGCGTCCAGCTGCTCTGGGGGGGCGGCTCTGGCCGGCTGCCCGTGGAGCCCGGGTCTGGCCCGATGCCTGCCGTGCAGGGCAGAGCCCAGACCTTTGAAAACTCGAGGAGTGCATGCTCCTCCTGACCCCTCCGCCCTGAAGTGGGGCAGCTCAGCATGGGACACTGAGGTCATTAGCTAGCCGCCCTTCAGGGCGAGATCCAAAGGCTGAGAGCAACCGGGTCCTCTGGACACCATCCAGCCAGCAGGCTCTCTTTGCAGGCGTCTCTGGTTAAGGATGCCGGGAGGCCTGTGGACTGCAAAGTTCCCAGCAGGCTCATGCAGCAGGACTCCAGGTTCACATGCAGGTCCTTCGCCGAGGAACCTCAGGGCCAGCAGCTTCTAGGCTCCGTGCTCTGCATGCGGGAGCGGACAGTGCATGCCTAGAAGCAGTGTGTGCACATCAGCAAGCACGTGTGTGTACATGCGTGTACTTCATATCTATGTCTGCGAATATGTACATTTACATATGCATGGCACCTGCTGTGTGTGTCCATGCATATCTATGTGCAATTGTAATCATGTACATGTACATGTGTGCACACTGCGCATGCGAGGTTGTCACGTGCACGTGGGTAAGTATATATGTATGTTCTTGTGAGCACACGTGCACACACATGCCTGTGTTGTGCGTGTAGATGCACCTTCCTGTGCACTGCGTACATGTGTGGATGCACGGGTGAACACACCAGAGTTGGAGATTCCAGGGGAGAAAGAGCAGGTGGCCTATGTTGCAGGTGAGACTGTGGGGCAGGATACAGAGTTCTTTGGCCTTCAGCACACGGCAGACTGAACAAGCTGGGGTTGGGGAGCTCTAAGCAGCCATCCCTACACTCCCTGAGGGCTCTCTCAGGGGGCCTTCCTGGCCCTTCCTCCCAGGGAGCCTGCAGGGACCATGCTGGTTCTAGGCAGGGACCCCATGTGCCATGGCTAACTTCCTGCCCCCATGTCCTCCTCATCCTCACTGCGAGACCCCCAGGCATTCAGTCTTCACAAAGCACAGGATGCCAGCCCCCCTCCCCAGCCCACCCTGCCACCCCAACCACCAGGCTCAGCGGGACAAAACACGGGCCAGTCTGCACAGCCCTGTGACTGGCTGTGGAAGGGCCTGTTATAAAAGCAGGGCTTCTAGTGACAGAGCCTCAAAGGAGGTTGCCAGGCCTTCCTTCCGCCCGAGGCTTGGTCTGCAGCCTGGGCTGGGCACAGTCCATTCTCCCAGTAGCACCCACAAGTCCCAGACACAGGCAGGCCTTGCTGGGCACCCAGGTACTGACCGGGGTTAGAACCGGGGCCCTCTGCCTGAAGCGGGGGTTCCCTACGCTGAGACCCTTGCCCCTTTGGTGATACTGGAAAAGTAAGCCAAATCAGAGATGGGACAACCGTGCCTTTTACCAAAGGAAGCCCACCCACAATCTGGCTTTCACAAAAGTAGCTGATCCCCCCTTGCATACATTTCTATGGCTCCTGCCTCTCAGGAAAGACACTTCTTTTCTCTCTCTCAAAAAAAAAAGAGAAAGAAAATAATAAAAGATTATCACACCAGCCCCTGAAAAGAAAACCAAGCCAAAATGAGTGTGGCCTTTCAAATCCAACCGTGCTCCCGACTCCCGACGGCTGCACGCTTAAAAAGATGATCGAGTTTATATACAGAAGACCTCCCAGTTAATTAAAGACATCTAATATCAAAGCTGGGTGTTTTTTTTTTTTTGCATTTGAAATTCGTGTCTAAACTTCCCCGAGATTAAGTGAGCTTAAACAGTTGCAATTCCCGACTTGAACAGCATTATAAAAGACATTAGAGATTGGAAGGATAAAATGTTGCCATGTTAGGTTATAACCTGACTGTTATTTGCAGTTGTAAGGGGTGCTAATGGCGCAGGGACAAGATTTATTGTCGCGAAGACATCCTGCTTAACATTAGCTTGTCATTCCATTAATAATGACTGCTGATGAGCCGTCTCCTCAGCGTCTCTGTTGTCCTGAAAACTTAAAACGCACAGCGCAACCCTTTACGACGTGTTCCATTGGCCCCTCTGGGCGTCCCTGCCCGTTATCCCATTTGGTTATATTCAGAACTGCTGCCTCCGGAGAGCGAATTAGGCTGACCTTTCACCTCTCAATATTCTTGGTTCAAATGGCAGGAACAACATGTAGTGAATATTTACAAGCATACTTACACTATAATAGAGCCCTGCTGTGAGCATAAGCACATATTTTCTGCTCCATCAGGCTTTGATGTAGAGCTGCCCGCACCCCAGAGAAAATGCAGTCCCCAGTAAGCCGCGCTCACGGAGAGCCCCTGGAACCTGAGCAGTGGACACAGGCATGCGGATGACAGGTAGATGTGTTGGGTGGACGTTCCCGCCCAGCGGTGTCCCATAACACTGCCCCTCTCGGAGCCCCCCATCCCCACCCAGAGGAAAGAAATTAAATTCCATATAACACACTGGCATCAGGTGGCCTGGTCACCTTCCCCAGACCTGGACGATTTTTTTTCCCAATTAAAAAAAATCATTGTAATAAAAAAAAAATGAGACGAGACACTGCCTCTTCACGTGCCCCTCCCTCCCATACTCAGAGGTAAGGAGTCCCTGGTGGTGGCACACAGGGTAAAGCACTCAACTGCTAAGAGAAAGGTCTGTGGTTTGTTGGGAATTACCCTGACGCATCCGGGAGCCCTGCAGCGAAACCCACGGGTTCAGAGCTGCCCGGGGCTTAGTTCTGCCTTTATTCTGCAAAGATGTGGAAAAATACACCTCCTCACAGTGACCCTACAGGGCAGGGCAGGGCAGAACAGTCCCTGTGGGCTTCTGCGGCTATAACTCCGTAGGGGAGTGGACAGCCTCCTCTGTCTCCCTCACAGCGACTGGTGGGTTTGTACCACTGACCTTGCAGGTAGCAGCCCATAACGTAACTGCTGTGTCCCCAGCCCTGAATTCAAATGGATTCTGCAGCAGCAAGTCTGGCCTGCTTTGGGTCCTGCCTCAGCTCCCAATATTAGCCCATCCCTCTGAGATATAATTCACTCTTTCCCACCAAACCCCGCTCCTCTCCCCATCCTACCCCTTGGCCATTGGCCTTGTTTTTTATTACCAGCCCCTCCTTGTCCACTTGGCCATGCCCACTTTGTCCCTGGAGTGTCAGCCCTGGAGGGGTTGGCAAGTAATGGTTGGACTGCTAACTGCAGGGTTGGGGGGGTCAAACCCACCAGCTGCCGGGCAGGGCAAAGATGAGGCTGTCTGCTTCTATAAAGTTACAGCCTCATAAACCCTTTAGAGGGAGCCCTGGTGGGGTCATGGTGACGTCCTGGGGTGCTCGCCGCAAGACGGATCTGCACAGTGGCTGCAACGTAAGAACGATTGTGAGGACAGCGCATATCAGGCGGCGGTTTCTTCTGTTGTCCATCGTGTTGCTGTGGGCTGGAAATGAATGGACAGCAGCTAACAACAATCAGGGACCCCTCCTACGAGATTTAAAGTCTTGGAAACCCCAGGGGGCAGCTCTACTCTGTCCTATCGGGTGTCTATGAATCCAATGCACGGAGGGGTGTTGTTGTTGTTGGGTGCCTTTGAGTCAGTGGCAACACAGCAACGTCGCTACGCACACCTGCAGGCGAAGCTGCCCGCTCCTGCGCCATCATCCCCAGCGGCCGTATGTCTGAGCCCTTGTGGTAGCCAGTGTGCCAGTTGGCTTATCAAGGCACTTCCTCTTTTACACTGAGCCTCTGCTTTATCAAGCGTGACGCCCTTCACCAAGGACTGGTCTGTCCTGAGGAAATGGCCGCCCCACCCTTGCCTCTACGGAGCATGTTCACGGTTCCTCCTCTAAGGGAAATAAATCGGTGCATTCTTCTGGCAGTTCTTGGTACTTTGAATATCCTGCTCCAACCGTTGCTGATTCAACACTATCATTCAAATGCAGAGACCTCTTTGGTCTTCCTATCCCTTGTCCAAGTGCCACATGGGCATGAGCTGATTGAAAACACCATGGCTTGGACGGGTGCATATGCATCCTCAAAGTCACACCCTTGGTTTTGACACTTTAGCGGGTCTTGTGCAACAGGTTTCCCCAATGCAATGCGGCGTTGGATCTATTGACTTTCGCTTCCATGAGCGTTGAAGCTGGATTCAAGGAAGATGAACTGTTTGACAAGTTCAGTCTGTTCTCAGTTTATCATGATATCACTTACAGGTCAATTGGGAAGGTTTGGTTTTCTTCGCACCCAGCTGTAACCCATGATGTATAAGAAACCCCTTATAGGCTGACCACGAGTGGGGATTACCTAATTGGAAGTATGTGTCCTTTATGTTTTGGTTCTCCATGAGTGGCCGGCATCTCTCAAACTAGCCCTGGCATCCAGGATGCTCTAGAGGATCAAGTGTTGGGCAGCTAGTGGAAAGGTGGCGGGTTCAAACCTTCCAGCTGCTCTTGAGGAGAAAACTGAGATTGCCTTGCTCCCTAAAGATGTACAAGTCTTGGACAGGAGACACAGGGGGGCTGTGCACGTGTCTATGTCTGCCTATCTGTCCGCTGGCATATGGTTTCTGTCTCCTTTTTTGCAGAGCCAGCAAACAGAAGAACACTGGCTTTTCAGGCGGCGTCTGCCTCGCAAATTCAAGAGGTCAGAGGCTTCTATAATTCAACTCCTATAATTCAACAGCACCTCTTGGAAGGCCTGCCATCCACAGTAATTGCATAGCTGTCACGGGGCTTGTCTGTCACTGTTACTTGGAGATTTACACTTAAATTTACTGGGGCGTAGGGGCTGGAGGGGAGGCCTGGTCCACAGCTGGGGACCCCACAAGCCAGGCTCTCTGCCTGCTGCTCTGGAGTCGGGACAGTTGCTCCCCCCTCTGGGCAAGGAAGTAGGATCAGACTGAACCACAGCTGGGAGATTTGGTGAGGCAGTGTCTGTGTGCCAAGGTGTATAGGGTGAGAGATCTGGCTACCAGATGGATGGGGATTTGCCCTTCAGGGTGAGGGGCGGGTGATCAGGATGAAAGATACAGTAATGGAAAGTGAGGCTACCTCTTCTTCCGGGCCTTTGTGTTTCCGGTCGGAGCTTGTCATAACACAAGTGATTATGAAGATTCAGATTGACCACAGGTTAAGCCACCCGTCCCCTTAAACAAGTGCATGGACTCAAAGCCCAGTAGACAGTGGCCAGGTTCTACCATGGGCCCAGTTTGTCTCCTAGTTTGCGGGGCCAGCGTGGAGGAGGGCTGAGCCCTCGGCTCTCAGTGGGGCCAGACATAGCCTTTGGCATTTCCCATATCTCAGGAAGCTTCGTGGGGTCCCTGTGGACTGTGTGGCCGGGCTTTGGTTCAGTGTCCTCTCCATTTCTGCTCTCCCTGGGTCACACCTTCACTGTCTGGGTGAAACAGTTGTCAGCGTCATTATGTAGTTTCATGTCAACTTGATAAAGGTTGTAGCAGTGGAGTCGAGCCTGTCCATCAGATCACAGGCTGATGATCCCTCCTTGAGGGCGTGGCCATCTTATGAGGAGGATTCTGGGAACTTCCTCTCTTTCTCCCTGAAGGTGGGCCATACTCTCTCTCTCTCTCTGCTTCACCTTCCCAGTGTTCCTCTCCTGTTTGTTATCATTAATTTTTATTTTGTGGAAGCAAAATGTAGCCACTTTTAAGGGTACAATTTAGAGGCATTGACTGCACTTACCTCTTGTGCAACCATCAAGCCCATCCACTGCCCACATTTCACTTTTTTCGGTCCACTTCCCATTGTACTTTATCTCATAACAAGGCTGGTCACAACCCTGGCTAGTGGTCGGAATGGCTTATAATTTTTCTATAGTTTTTTATTTTTAATTTTTGAGGGATAACGAATCTGGAGGGATTTATTCAGTTATTATCTTAAAAACATACTACACATATCACACGAAATGAAATCAAACACAAAATCCTGTTAAGCTCTCCATATATGTGAATCCCCCCCCACACACAATAACCTACCTCTCCCTGTTCCCACCCCCATCCCTAGCCTCTTCATCGTCGTCAAGGTTTTGTCTATTGTTGCATAAACCACAATTCTTTTTTGTTGCTTCCCCTATAACAATGGTTACATTAGCTGTGTGCCTTTGTAAGATTGACTGAGTTTGCTAAGCACCATGTCCCCTCGTTGTGTCCATGTCTTGTTGTGTTCAAGAGGGTTGCCACTGTTTCTTATGGATGCGTAATATTCAACAGTATGAACGAACCTCCCACCGCTGGTTTGCCCGTTCCTCTATAACTGGGACTTCTGGTAGTCCATGGTTTTGTTCGTATGGGCCTTGCTGTCATGAATTTATGAGTGCACCCGTCTGCTGTGTCATCCCCGACTGTGTCCATCACAAATGTGGCTGGAGGTCTTAAGGCAAGTAAGTGCCACACCTCATCTTCTAGTAGTCGCATTTCCGTTTGCGGATGCCCAGCCTGTGTTTCCTAATGATGAGCTGCCCACCTAGGAGCGAGAGCCCTCTGGATTCCCTGCCGTGGCTCCTCCTAAGGGGCCTCCAGCACCCAGCGAGGTCACCTCATCTCTGCTGCCACCACTATCCTTGCTCCAGGCAGCTGCCATCCACAATGCGCTCAGGACTACCCATGGCTGGGTCTGAATAAAGCTTTGTTCGGGATGCTGCCATTTGAGCTTCCAACTCTTTCCACGTGGCACAGGACTGCTCCCTATTGGCCTATGACGTGGCAGCTGTCTTAGGACTCAGCCGTGGTCTGTGACCTCGTGGCTTGATCCTTCCTTCTGACCGCGGGTCTGATACCTTCTGATGACCTAGTGACCTATGTGTGCTTTCTTATTTTTCACTTATAAGATGTCCGCAAGGGCCAGCATCTTTCCAGCCATGCCCCAATGTTCTTCAGGGTTTCTCAGGGATCCTGCAGGGTGGGGATGGCTCAGCCACCCCCTCCATTACTAAGGCTGAGAGATTGAGATGGTCCTCAGAGGACCAGGGCACTGACCTCACTGTTAACTGGGTCCAACTGATTAATTTCAGATTCTGTCCTCAGAAGGAGACTAGTCTCCTGTCCTCTGCCAACGCTCCTGAAGTAAAGAAGAAACTCTGAAGTCTTTCTGCCTGGCCCTTGACTAACGGAAACCTTTACCTGGCCAGGTGGAGGACTGGCTTCCTCTGCCAGTGGGCGGCCGCTCTCATCTTTGTTTGCACAGGCAGTGCGCTGGTGGGGAAGTGGGGGGCAGGGCATTAAGAGGACAGTGTCCAAAGTGGCAACTTGTTTTGAGGAGTAAGGAAACCGGTCCCCTAGGAGAGTCCCTGGACCCACAAGGCCCCAAGGATGCTGGTTAGGACCTGCAGGGATGAGAGAAGAATGAGGAAAAGGGGTGAGGGCGCCCCCATCTCCTGAGTTGTAGGCCAAGCATGGGGTCCCCCAGTCAGGCAGGGTGGGAGCGGGGCTGACCTTAGAGCCAGTCTGGCCCTGGTGGTGGTACCCCAAGATCAACTGGGGGCCGCACACCACAGAGCAGGGAGGCAGGGCTCCATCAGAAGTCCATTGGCAGTGTGGCCTGGATGTAGGCAGTGGAGGCTGGTTCCCATACTGCACCTGGAGACCCGGGGAACCTGCTGACCAAGGGCTGACCAATGAGGACCTCCAGGACCTTGGGATGTGGCCGCAGACTTCTAAGTTTCTCAAACATTCCCCAACCTTCCTGAAGGCCTGGGGGTGATGAGCCCCAGGTTCCAATAAGCACTGGCCACCAGGATGTCACCCAGCTGGTATCTTGCTGCCCCCAGAGTTGCTGGACAGCCTTCTGCGTCCATTATGGGAGTGGCCACAGCCCTGTGAGCGGGGAGGTGGTTTTCCCGGGGACTCATGGCCTCCTGTCACCCCCTGCCCCCTGTATCCTCAACATGACTGTGTGTCCTCTTGGCTTCAGAGATGGACACCTCAGTGGATAAGCCCCACCACGTACTGGGCAGGCAGGCTGCCTTGGGGCCGTGTCCGTGGGAGGTATCCTTGAACTCTGTCCTGGGCTGTGCCTGAAGCGGGTTCCCACCTGGGGGAGCTGCAGAGGGTTGACACCTCCCAATCCCTGTGTCTGTCCAGTTCCAGCCATCTCAAGGAGACCTCAGATTTGGGGAGCCTCCAATATTCCTGACCCCCAATCAGGAGACCTCTGGCTTTCCAAAGGAGACCTCAGCCGCTGCCAGCCACCCCGGCCCTCATTTATCATGAAAGGTTACCAGGAGCTAGTGGTGCTTCTGGGTAATTAATCAGACGGCTTTGGCAGGCCGGATTTCCTCACCTATAAATATTCATCATGCTCTGACTGCTTTATAAACACTCGCATTGCCTTCAGGTTTTAGGGAAAGAACATGGTATCCTGCCGCCTGCTGCGTTACAGAGCCTTGGCCGGGCAGGGCGACGCTGGTGTCTTCTCAACAGTGTGGACCACCTTCCCTGCTGGGGCTTGTGTCCTAATGCTTACAGGGTGTTCTCATGCATTTGGAGGCTGGTGGATGCTTCCAGAAATGCCCAGACCCAGCCCGCTTGAGCTCCGTGTGGACGCTGTCCTCTGCAGACAGTGGGTGATCGGGCGCCCATTTGTCGGTGCGGCTGCAGAAAGACCTGGCTCCTGAAGGCCCCACTGCACAGGGCATTTGCATGTTCTCAGGCCCTGGCACCCAGGTCTCAGGGGCTCCCTAGTTTCCTCTAGAGCTTCTGCCTCCTGGCATGCCTCACAAGGAGCCTGGCTGTGAGGAAAAGATATCCGTGGGAGAAACCACCCAGAAAAGCCTCCTCAAACTGAGGTTCCCAGGACGATGGCCTCATACTTTTGACCAGGACAGCCTATTCCGGTGACATGGCCATTGCGCCCAGGTGCTGGCATACCCAAGCAGGGCTCGGCTCCTCACACCGACACCATGGGTTTGATGTTACCCACCGGAGGGGTCTCCGGTCCCCTGGCCTGCCTTGCTTAAAACCCTGGCTCCCTTTGCCCAGTAATGACTCCTCCCCAAACCCCAGGAGCCCTGCTGTCCAGCATGGTGGAGTGATCCAGCTAGGACTGGACATGCCCCAGATGGCATGGCTATAGATCACACCCCAGCAGTGACCACGTTCACAGTCTGCATATGCACGACGCAGTAGCGCCTGCCACGTGCATGCTGTCCAGCCATCGCCGTTATTGGTGGCCAGACGTCCCCTGCCGATCCCCTAAACTCAACACTCCCCAACTGGTGATTCCCCCACCCTCCAATAACCACTGCTTCACCCTCCTCTCCGGGCGCACGCCTACTCTAGACACCCACTGCCATCGGGGCCGTTCTGACTCAGGGACTCTAGACAGCGGGTTCCGGGCTTCCGGATGGATTACAACTCAGCATAGAGAAGACCCAAATCCTCACAAGGGGCCCAGGAGGGACCACCATGGTCAGTGGAGAAAAGGTTGAAGAGGTCATGGATTTAGTCTTCCTTGGCGCCACAATCAGTGCTCATAGAAGCGGCAGTCAGAGATGAAAAGACAAGTGCACTAGGTCAGTCTGCTGCGTGAGACATCTCTAGAGTGCTGAAGAGCAAGGATGTTACTTTGAGGACTAAGAAGCCTCTGACCCAAACCTGGCATTTTCAATCGTTTCCTCTGCACGTGAAAGTTGGGAGTTGAAGACGAAAGACGAAGGCATACTGAGGCGATTGTACTGCGGCGTGGGCGAAGAACGTGGAACGTCCCACAGGCTGCCACTAGAACAAGCAAGTCTGTCTTGGAAGGATGGCAAGACTTGGTTTCATGTACTTTGGACATGTTGTCAGGAGCGACCAGTCTCTGGAGAAGAATGCTATGCTTGGTGAAGTGGACAGCAATGAAAAAGAGGAAGTCTTTCAGCATGACGGAGGGGCACGGGGTTGTAACCATGGGCGAAACAGAAATAATTGTGAGGGTGACGCAGGGTAGGCAGTGCTTTGCTCGGTTGTGCCTTGGGTCCCTATGGGCCAGAACTGTCTTGATGGTACCTAACTGCACCAACAACAAGAGGGATCCCACGGCTGCCAACCTTTACGGAAGTAGTCAGTCTCAGCTTTCTCCAGTGGGAAGACCGGAGGTTTGAACCGCCAACCTCGCGAATAGCAGCCCTGTGCTCAGCCGGCCAGGCCATCAGGCTCCTTCCAAACCCCTTGAGGTGAGGTCATAGCATTCTGTGGTGATGTCACTCAGCAAAACGTCTTCAAGGTTCCGTTGTGCTGGCTTAAGCTTTTCTTATTTTTAATATAAAGATAACACGATGCTAGAAAACCGCGGATTGATGATCAAGCGCAGCGATGATTAATTTGTGTGGGATTGTTTTCTCTGGAGAAAGCCAAGACATTTGCAAACCCATCGCCCTCCCCTGTCTGCAAAAATCTAACAAAGCAAACCAACAACCTCAGAAAAACCAAACAAACAGTTGTTTCTTTTCAGCTCAGAAAGTTGTACCCCAAGCAATTTTTTTTATGGTGCAAGATTGGGGTTTACATAGGAAACTGCCAAGCCTGTAATTGGCATACTTGGTATGGAAGGTTGCCTGCGCAGAAGAGATTCATGTTTATAATTTCCTTTCAGGAAAACATTCGAAGCATCCAGAGAAACCGCAGGAGGGTGAGGGCTGTGGGAAGCCTCTTTGCAGAGCCACCTGGTTTCAGATTCACCCATAAAAATGGAACCACATGGAATTTTATTCCAGGGCTCCGGGATTCGGGGATGCTTCCCCAACCGGAGGTGAAGAGCACACACATTTGGCAGCTGCAGTCTCTGAGCATATTCGCTATTGTAGACTCTCCTTTCTCCCCAGTCTCTGTGCTGAGCTCCTAATTAGACCTGTGTCATGCTTGGCACCTTTGTGGTCCTGTGAGCTAGCTGCCTGTTGTTGGGGCTTAGCTGCAGCTGGAAGCATCTCGCAGAGGCAAGGCAGGGAAGTAGGACCGACTATGCCTTCAGCCTGTACATGGGCAGAGGCTCTCTCTCTCTCTCTCCACTTCTCCTGCTCTCTCCACCCCTCTTCTCCCCACGGCGTAGCACCATGCACCACCTCCCACATGGAGGCTGCGTTCTCGCTGCTAGCAAGAACAGGTGCAGCAGTCTGGTTTTGACTGTGGGACAAATGAGTTACTGTTGGCGCTAATCTTACGAGGAAAATGGGTAGGGCACAAAAGGTGGAGCGTAAGCGGGAGAGCCCATCTCCTGTGCGTTCTTCCAGAACATTCCAGTGTAGGGGATGGATGTCTCTTCCCATCTGGCATCTGTCTGCCTGCCTCTCGTGCCTGTGCAGATAGGCATCCCAACTCACCTTTCCCTTGGATAAGGCCCCTGACTAGGCACAGCCCACCCAGGACATCTTCCCAAAGATGCACGCTCAGCCCAGCACAGTACTTGCATTCGGCTTGGGTGTCGCAGGGTCAACGGTAGGCCCCTTATAGAGGAAAAGTTGCCCTCAGGAAGTCACTTACTGGTGAGACAGCCATTGAGTGGGCAAGCAAGAGGGGACCACTGGTACTGGTAACTGGGCTCAGCTTGTTCCACACCCAGCCAGAACGGTGCAGTGCTGGGGAGGCAGGCTGGGGAGGGCTGAAGGCAGCCCCATGAGGCTCACTCTGCCCACCAGCTCACTGTGGGCTGCAAATGGCAACGTCAGCAGCTGGAAACCCAACACAGCTCTCTACGTCCGTAAAGCGCTAACCTCAGACCCCAGGGGCAGGTCCACCCTGCCCTCCAGGGTCACCATGATTTGGAATGGACTTGCTGGTAGTGAGTTTTTGTCTTAGTTTACCTAACTCTGGGTCAGGGGCAAAGGTCAAAGAGTGGGTCTCCGCCACTTATAACTTACAGTCCACGGTGGTCGGAGGAGACTCTGCAGTGTGTGGCTCTGGGTTGCCCACGGGAAGTCTGGGGGTGGGAGGGGAGTCAGGTTGGCTAGGAGGGTGACCAGGTTCCTGCTGCAGGGGGCTCCTGGGCTGAGTGATGAGGGCCAAGTCGGGGATCACGGGACCCTCCCAATGTGGAAGAACACGGGTGTGTCAGTGTAGACCTGTCCAGCACCCACCTCCTTGCGTTGCCCATGGGCAGATTGGATCCTGAAGGACTTTACTGGGCAGCCAATGGGTTAACACGAGGACCCCCCCCCACCCGCCCCAGGGAGGGACTCCAGTGGGTCACGTCATTCGTGACGCCAGGCGCCAGTGCCCATGATGGCAGCTGGCAAACCGAGTGGTGCCCAGGGCTCACGGTGAGCTTGTGCCGGAGACTGAAGATGAAGGTACCTGCAAGGATGAAGATACAGGAACCGGGGCCAGAGGGAGCGGCTGCGCACAGTCCAAGAGCACCGCCCTCCTCCTTCCCTCCCGAAAGGCTCCTCTGCCCTCATTGGCTAGCTTTGATTGGCCGGCCACGTGATTCCTGTGGCGACCAATCAGTGGCATGGCTAGCCTTTCCTGTGCTTGCCTTCCCCGCCCCGCTGGGACTGGGCGCAAGCGCTCTTCTCTGGTTCTGAAAAAGAAACCCTGCGGCTTAGCAGTCCTTTCTGCCGCTGCGCCGTCCCTCGAAGAACCGCACACCTCGTAATCAGCAGGGCTTGGAGCGGAAGCTGAGAAGGGTAGAATTCTTCAGTTCAGAGGCAAGTGTCAACCTTTTATACCCACCAAATGTCAGTGAATTTATTTGCTCTCCAAGGACTTGGGAAACCTGAATCACAGGGCTGTCAGGAACACACTGGAGCAGGGTCCCCGCCTCCTCCAGGAGGGTGTTCCCAGGGCCGCCAGGTGAGGACTGTTAATTATCCCCTTACTGCCGATGAAACAACCCAGCACTGGGCAGAGAACTTTGATGACCCCTCAGTGAAGTCTTTGAGCACAAAACAGTGCATGCAGGGTGACACCGCAGCAAGGGTGATGTGCCGTGTAGTGTCTGGCCCCAGAGATAAGATGCACCGTGCGGACAGGCTCCTGTTGGGGGTGAAGGCAGGTGCCCCTAGGATGCCGCACAGTCAGTGGGTGGGGCTGGGGGAATGGCTCTTAACCATCAGAAACCCATCCCACTACACTGGGTGGGGCTCTGCGCGGAACTCCATCCCTGGGGTCATTACAGGACTGTGTCCTGGAAGGCCAGGGAGGGAAATGTAATCTAGGTGTCAATCGAGTGCTCCAGGATGCTGTGCATTTGGACCTCGCCTTCACCTGGGCCCTGCCATGGCTGCTTGGTGCGAGCTCATATGGAGTATACATGCTACTGAGGAGAGCAAGGGGTGGGCACTTGCCCAGTCCACGAGGTCGCTCCTGGGCCTGCGAGGGCAGAGAACTTGGCCAGGGCCTTTTGGCAGGAGACATAAACAAGGTGCCTGGCCAGCGGGGGCAGTTGAGGGAGTGCACCCAGAAGCAGGCTTGTCCCCTGGGGGTCACCACCTCTAACCTACTCGGGCCCACGTGTGGCTAGTTCTCCCAAGTGTTGTCCATGGGAATGCAGGAGGGTGTACTTGTTCTGACCTGGGGAGGGGGCTGTGTGAATAGGAGAGAGGGGGAACCCAAACCTCTTGCCTAACTGTCCTTTGTCCATTCGCTTCTGGGCTGTCCTCTGGACCTGCACTGGCCAGCGAGGCTCAGGCATTCCTATGCTTCTTGGGGGGACAGTGAAACTGGGACAAGGCAGGACCAGGGGCCTTGTCGGCCAAGTTGTGCTAAAATTCGGGTTGATTTTTCACTGTTTTTGGGCTGTCCGTGGTGAATTCATTTTGGCAAAACCAAAATGTTGAACCCCGTTGCCACAGTCACTTCCAGTCCTTCCTGACTGTCTGGGTCCGAGCAGAACTGGGTTTCTATGGCTTCATCCTTCCAGGAGCGAGCGGCCACTTGCTTCTCCTGCAGGGTGGCTGGTGGGTTTGGTGGCCATCTCATTCCGCATTCATATTTCCAACTCAACAGTGCCCACCACTGCTTCTTTTATGACCGTGGGGCACCCGTGAGAAACCTGGGGTCTCCTCAGAGTGGGTGGAAGGTGAGGCACGTGCCCACGATTCAGCGTAGGGCATGGAGCTCATCGGTGCCATTGGGTTCGGAAGATGGATTTGCTTTTCATCTTTTGGATCAGGTGTGTGTTGCAGCTTGGGCGCTGGTTAGACTGAGCATTTAGGGTGGCTCAGGGCACAGGAGGCACTGAGAACAGGAGGAAGGGGTACAGGTTAGGGAAACCTCCCTGGACAAGACCAGGACCAAAAGTGTGGGTGGGCTTGGCATGCTGTCTGCCTGGAGTAGCAGAAGATGGCTGGGGTCCTGACGTGGGCAATCTGGATGGCAGAGGAGAAGAGAGTTTATGCACTGTCTTGTGTCTCCCGCATAATATGGGCCAACATGGCGCGACCGTGACGCTCAGACTTATCTAATTACCCACCCTTCGGTGATCTGATGTAATCATCCCGGGGGCTCTAAGTCTTCACCTCCAGGTTGTCAAGCGAGGTAGCTTAGAGGCACTAGCGTTAAAGAGGCAGGACACAAGCAACCGGATTAGGTCGCATCTTGGATGAATTTCTTTAGAGTTAGAAGAGAGCTTGAATGAGAGGAGCCTCTGAACACCAAGATGAGGAGCTGGTAGTGGAGGTCATCGTTTGGGCCTGGGGTGTCCGTGCTGAGAAACCTCTCAGCCCAGGGACGGGTGAAGATATGGCCTTTCCCCCAGAGGACGAAGAAAAGACCTTCTCTGGGATTTGGATTTCCAGCCTTTGAGCTAGGAGAGAGGGACTTCCTCTTCAGCATGCTGTCTCAGTCCCAGCGGGACTGGGTGCCCGAGCAGATCCCCGCATGGGATCTATGTTACAGCAGGACTGGCTGATCTTGAGGTTGCCGCAGGTAGAGGGGATTCTGAATTCTCTAAAAGGCAGAGAAAAGGAGCGGATAGATTGGGTTTGCACGGATACGATGTGTCTCACTCAGCAGAACATCTCACCTGCTCAGGGTCCCTCACCCCCAACCTGGAAAGTGTGCAGTCTGTTGATGGATTCTTCTCAGTACCACTACAGGCCATCGATGCTGGGCAGGGTGGATGGGAAGTTGGTGGGTGGAGGCTGGTGGTGCCCTGAGGGGCACCTGGTCCTCCCAGGTGGCTGAGGCAGCCCCTCATCTGTCAAAGACCCAGGACTTTCTCAGGCGTGTTTAACACCTCTGCTCCTGACCCTGGGGACCAGCTCAGGGAGTGATGTCCCCAGAGGGCACCTTTCTGGATGCAAGACCTTTCTTTTTCGAGAAAAGCAGGAACGCAAAGAGCTCAGTTAGACTGGAAGGCAGCCTCGCGAAAGGAGCCTTGTTGCCATTCTGTAACCCCCGACGAACTAGCCACTGTCAGTCTCATTATGAAACCCGGCCCTTCAATTAGCTGAGTAATAATTGCATGGTGGGCCATCAAAACTCGGTGTTATTAATGAGCACTCCGGGTCACCGTTAGTCCGCCTCTTTATTTTCTGCGATACTTATCACTTGTAATATGACTTCCTGGCTAATTACCCGGAATCCTGAAGCACGGACTTTTGATTAATGTGGAAAGTTCATACTGACTTAGTTGAAAAACACAGCCCCTCCCCCCCATTTATTATGTGTGATGCATTAGAATGAGCCCGTTTTCCCCGAGTGTTGCCCTCGGTCCATGTGTTTCCAATATTTGGGAGTAGTTCCGGTGCGCAGGAGCCGCCTTGGCTAGGACACGCAGAGGGTCTAATCCATCACGCTCGCACCTGCGCGGGGTGTGTTTGTGACAGCGACCCGATCTTCTTGTGGGAAAGTTGAGGTCGTAACTTCTGCAGGATGATAAACGGGCTTGCCCTCCCAGGCCCTGCTGTGGGGCCGCGTTCCCCACATCCCGTCAAGGCACGGGGGACGGCATGAGGTGCTGGAGGGAGCGTGTTCTTGGCATCGCCAGACTCAGGCTGTAATTAGTTCTGTGACCTTGGGCGAGCCGATCTGCATGTCGTCATCCCATAAATTCATCTGCAGCCATTGATTAATTCCTCCCCAGCCTCCCTTGCAGAACGTGGCTGAGGATCAAAGACTCCTTGGGTGTGTGAGTGCCGGCAGACTGAAATATGTCCCACCAGTCTGGGTGTCCCTTCCAGGTGGGAAGCCGTCCCTCCAAACCCTCCTGTCGGGCAGCAGCAACCCACAGCGTTTCTGGGCAGATGTTATTTCCAGCTGAGAGATGCCAGTTAGTAATGAATTCCTGTAGCTGAACATTCAGGAGTCGCACAGCCAGGGAGGCACGGGACACTGGGCTGGTGCACGTCCGGCATCTGGGGGAGCCCGCACATACCGCTGGCTCGGTCAGGCTTCTTTCTCTCAAGGTCGACATAGAACCTGAAAATGAGTCCGAGCCTGGGGTCCTCGCTGCTTGGTTCTACTGGTGGGCAGGGACAGAGATTGTGGGCCTCGGGAGACTCCTGAGAATCTGGTGCAGGGTGGAGAGGGGCAAGAGGGCAAGCTCTGTCTCCCGTACCAGCTTGTAGAGGTGGACTTACAAAGAGAGGTGGGTCCAGGGTGAAGCTGGGTGCTCATCTAGGGCCAGGACAGTGTGCGTGTCTCTATGGAACAAGATTCTGGGATGAGGGACAAGTCAGTGTGAGCTTGCGATCACAAAAGTGAAGTGTGGGCAAGCTCCAGGGGTCAGCCACGTAAGGACGAGGAACCAGGAAGCTCCAACCCATGGACCTCCAGGCAGTTCTGAGCCTACAGAGGGTGTCAGAGACTTCGATCTCTTTGGGAGCAGAGGGCCTCCTCTTTCTCTAAGGGAGCAATCGATGGGGCTGTCTTAGTCACCTTGAGATTAGCAGCCCAAAGCATGACTCACAGTGTCACTGAACAACAACAGAAAACAAACCCCCAAACTCACTGCTACTTAGTCAACGCCAATGCCCAGTGACCCTGCCAGTTTCCCAGACGGTAACTCTTTACAGACGGAGAGCTCCTCCTCTTTCTCCCAAGGAGCGGCTGTTAGTTTCAACCTGCTGACCTTGCAGTTAGCAACCTCATGCATAGCCACTACGCCACCAGGGCTCAGACACTGGAGTCCTTCCTTGTTTAGTGTGGGCATGCTGGTGGCATAGTGGCGAGCCACAAGACCAGCAGTTTGAAACCACCAGCCGCTCCGTTCCACCAGAGAAAGGCGAGGCTTTCTACTCCCGGAAATCTTTACAGCCTCGGGATCCCACAGGGGCAGTTGTCCTGCCGTGAGTCAGAATCGACTCCGTGAGTTTTCATTTAGAAATCGACTTTACTTGGGAGGTGAGTGGTGAGGAGTGACGGTGGGAACAACTAGAGTGCAGGCGCTTTGTAATCACCCCTGCAGCAACCCCCTCCCCAACCCCCAGCCTGGCCGAGCCCACAGTGCCCGACTCCCCAGAAGGATGTGAGACCTCTCTCCTTGGGGGAAAGCTCAGGCTCAAGTCCTGAAACCCAAAGGCCAGTGACTAATTTCCTGAGCCAACTTAGCTATGGAATATTCGTTATTTAAAGCATTTTTTGATGAATTATCTGTCAGCAGTAGATGAAGTTAACATTTCTGTAGATCAATAAAATAAATATTGAGGCTATGAGCTAAATATTGCCTGCGTTCTTGAGGACGAGCGCATGCCTCATTCCCCCAGCCCATCGCTTTAACAAATTTGAGCAGAGTGGTTATAATTTTCATTCATAATATATGATGGGTTTGTGTGAATTTCCTCCACGTGTGAAACCTATTTCATGTTAACACTCTCAAATTGGACTTGGCCATAAATAATGCACCGGGAGGCGTGAACTGGCACAAACGATTCCTTTGTGTGGGGCCTGCCAGGCCGCCAGGTCCCCTTTCAAAGATTAGTGAGCAGTTCCACACAACTTGAACCCCCATTTCCTCCACGGAGGGGATGCTCTCCCACTTTCTGCGAAATGGAAACTCTCTAGCCGGTCTGCGGTCGGAGATAAATCGTGGGAAGGGCTCACAGGCAACCTTTAGTTTGTGTGTACATTACGGGTGCTGCCATCTTTTCCTGGAGGCCGGAATCCACTTTGAAATTCATGTTTGATAAATTCCCTGGCTTTCTGAGTAATTTAACTGTCTATAGGGCTGTTGATCCGCCAAGTGTACAGCTGAACCTCAGGGACTTGCTCACCATCTCTGCATATCCAAGTTCAAATATATGCTCAAGATTGCTTTAAATTTTAAGTTGTTGATCTTATTTCTGATAGATTTGTCAGCTTATCCTCCATTTCATTCCTAAAACCGCCTCCTAATCCTCAAATACTCCCTTCTTAAACACATCTTGGCTAAATTCATTGATTGTGTTAGTAAAATGTATGTTGAAGAGGCTCTCTGCTAGCACACCGGAGCGTGAATATTTTAGCGCCTCTGCTCAAAGACCAGGAAAAGTTGGAAGTTGAGCCTGTCAGTTATCGCCGGCCTCCAACTGCCATCAGCCCTCCGCAGACGAGCGTTCTCAATCGGCTCCAGTATGTCTTCACATTTCTCTTCACTGTGCGTACATCGTCCTAATGTTCCGGCCCACGGTGAGGCCACGCCAGGCGTCTTCCACAGGTTCATGGAACAGTGCAATGGAAGGGGACAGAATTTCTCCCAACGCTCTTTGAGGACCTCATGGGAAACTCAACGCGGTCAAACCCCCATCCGCCTTGAAGGACCTTTCTTGCAACCCCCCAAATGGGTAATTCTGCAAACGCTGCATTGGAAAAGGTTGGCCAGATTCAGAGATAGTTGCTCTTTCCAAGCATCAGGGATGGATTCTCACAGCCCAGAGATGGAGCCGTCAGTGGTCAGAGGGTCCCAGGCTCTGGTGGAGGGACCTCTCTGTGGCCTTCCCCTGCCCCGCTGTTGCCCAGTGTTTTGAGTTTCTGGGCTCAGAGCTCCATCACTCCGGTCTCTGTCTCCATTGCTGCACGACCCTCTCGCTGTGTCTGTATGAATGGGGCTCTGGTCCTATGGTAAGGACACTGGTCCTTGGGTTTAGACCTCTAATCCTGTGTGGCCCAAGCCACCGTATGTTCAGTCACGTCCAACCACATTGGATGAGGAAATTGGATGAGGAGAAGGATGGATACCTTTGGGTCATGCCGCTGGTGAAGAATACTGAGAGTACCGGGGACGGCCACAAGGACCAATAGATCTGCCTTGGGAGAAGTACAGCCGGAATGCTCCTCTGAGGCGAGGATGGCGAGACTCATCTCGTGTTTTGGACATGTGATCAGGAGAGACCGGTCCTTGGAAAAGGCATGGTGCTTTGTAAGGTAGAGGGGCCGTGAAACAGAGGAAGGCCCTCGACTGACACAGTGGTGGCATGGATGGGCTCACACATGTGGGGGACGGTTCAGGACTGGGTGGTGTTTCCTCCTACTGTGCCTGGGGCTACTGTGAGTCAGAACCGACTTTAAGGTCTGTGAGCCCATCCGAGAAGACCGCATTTCCAAGTACAGTCAGGTTCTGAGGTCCTGTGCGGACACAATCCAACCCAGCCTGCAAGACTAGTGACTGTCAAGTCCCTGGTAGAGCAGGTTCTAGAACCCAGGTGTGTGTGCCAGGCCCTGGATCACGTTCTCGGCCATATCTTTCAGAGAGCAGAGCTTTCAACGAAATGCCTTTTCGCCAAGTCTCCGAGCACACGTCCTCCCTTCTAGAGCTTAGCCAACCTACCGGGGATTAAAGTATCCGGGACAAACCCAGACCGCCCCTCTGCGTCTTGCTGGATCATTTCTTCTGAGGTCTTTCTTTCGTCTCTATGTTATGTCTACTCCAGAGGAGAACCAGCCCAAAGGAAAGCAGCTGGCCTTCAAGCTTCGCTCACCCGGCTGTGTATTCATTCACCCTTGGGTCACCACCCAGCTTCGCCCGCAGCGGGAGAGGAATCTGGGTCACGAGGGCTTGGTGGGTGCTTGGTTGTGGGAGGGCCCAGCCTCACCGCCCCCCGCCCCACACCCCACGGGCAATTTAGATCGTGAAGCATGGTAAACTGGGAGAGGGGTTAGAGAAAGAGAAGCCTCTGGGGACCGTTTTTGACTTGAGTGAGTCACGTGTGGGGAAAGAAACCCCAGGCCGAGCCTTGGTGGCAGAGGCCCCCAAGGCCCTGAACACAGAAACAAGCGTAAGACCTGTGCCTCAGGAGCCCTTTCCTCTCCTAGAGTGATTTCCCATCTAAAGCAATTTAGGGGCCACCCTCTCCACCGCTTCGCTGGTAGACTGGCGATGTGTAGAAACGTGGGTCCCCATCACCGGGCCATGGGAGGAAGGACAGGAAACACCCCGACAGCGGTCTCCCGCGAGAAGCTGCCCCTGGTCAGCTCCGTGGCTCACCACTTGGCAGGGCTTGGTTCTCGTTTTAAACCAAGAGTGCAGGGCCAGCTCCCGGTGATGTTCCCCAAGTCCCTTCTAGCTCGGCGACAGTTTCCTGTGCCCATGATGAGGGGCAATGAGGCCATGTCCTAGTTCTAGTTAGGGACCCCTGTCCACAGTGGGGGGAAGTACTTCAGTACTTCTCTCCCAGTGGGGGAGAAAGGGTGAAGAACTAAGGTTTGTCTTCACGAGGCGAGCCACAGGAGCCCTGGTGGCACAGTGATTACAAGCTTGACTGCTAACCCCGAGATCAGCAGTTCGAAACCACTAGCCACTCCTTGGAGGCCGTGGTGAAGGGCTGGTTTTGACTCTGTGTCCTCGGCGGTCAAGGTACGTCCTCTTCCCCATAAGCCACAGGCGCTGTCTGAAGCTGGACTGGTGTCCTGGGCATGGGGAACGCTGGAGGGATGAGTAGATTGGGCCTAGGGGAAGCTGGGCTGGCATGCTGGCCCTGGGGCCACAGTACTCTTTGACTGCCTTGGCAGGAAGGTGTGTGGGGCCAGGGGCCAGGCCAGGAGCCATGTAGCAAGATGGCAGCTGTTGAGGGGTAGAGGGGCGGGCCTCCATGGTGCTATGGCCTTGGACCTGGCTTCAGGCCTGACACTGGGGCTGTGGGTACCCTCTGCCCTTTGCCTTCTGCCCTCTGTCACCATGATGAACCCCACAGGGTCTGGCCCAGGCATCTTCTGGCTGCAAGGGACTAGAGTTGATTTTCCCAGTTCCTCTCTTTGGCGCCTCACAAAGGCTTGCTTTCTCCTGGCCATTCTGGGGGCCTCATTTTAGTTCCCAGCAACGGAAACCCCTATCTGTCTTCCTCAACCATGGCAGCCCTCCCTGCGGAGTGGCCAGCGAGTCTCCTTCCTCCTACCACGTCCATGTGGCCCGGCCCCGGCAGTCTTCCATAGGCTACTCCTCTCAGCTTCCCTTGGCCTCAGAGACTTTGGAGACTCCACTGCTCTGCAGGGGCCAATGGGAGGCTTCCACCAGGTCACTGGAGTGTCACTATGCTGCTCCTCCTGCCCCCCCCCCCCCCATTGCTGGGCCCTGCAGGGCCTTGCAGCTCAGGGGAAGTGCTCCTCTCGATCTCCCCCGCCCCAGCTCTTTGTTCCCCCTGCTATAGGAGACGCTACTCAAGAGCACTGTCCGGTCTTGGGTCTAGTTTTGAGTGACACTCTCTGACCCCAGGGCTCCGCTGACCCCTAGCCCCTGGCTCTGATAAGAGCGAGAAAGCCCCGGAGCTCTGCACATAGCACGGGGTTCCTGGTCAGAGGTGCTTGCGCAGAGCAGGGAAGGGCTTCCTGATGGATTCTCCTGATGGGAGACCCCCTGACACCATTTTATGGGCTCCATGTGGGGGGAGGGGTGACGGCCGGCAGGCTTCACTTTCCCTGGAGTTGATTGATTGGCCCGCTGCTGGGTGTTAGAGCAAGGGCCCTGCAGCCCAAGGAGGTGATGAGAGAGAGGGAGAGGGAGAGGGAGAGGGAGAGGGAGAGGGAGAGGGAGAGGGAGGGAGAGAGAGAGAGAGAGAGAGAGAGAGAGAGAGAGAGAGAGAGAGACTCAGACGCAGGGACCAGGCCAGCAGCACTCAAGGGGCCACTGCAGAAACCAGTCGGAAGGAGAACAGAAAGAGAGGCTCTCGGGGCTCGAGTGGGCGTCCGTCACTCTCCACGTGGACTCTTTCGTCACTCCCGAAGGAGAGCCACCCGGTGACTGGAGTGTGGAGCGCACGTGGCTCACAAGGAAGGACGCTGACCGGCCATTCTCATTCTAAACACAGTCCTCTCCGGCCAGCCTGCGCTTCCTCCGAGGTTCCTCCTGGCCTCATTTAGGGACTTGTGCAGGCACCGCTGCAACCTAGCTCATCTCACCTCCAGCAGACGATGGGGGCCGCTCACTGGACTCTTTCTCACCCGAGGAAAGGCCTGTGCAGTCAGCGGGCTGCTGGGCCTGCTGGAGACTGACCACTGCTCTGGGCTGAGAGTTTGGGAGCAGCCAGACCCACACAGCAGAACCCGCCTCATCAGGAATGGTGTCACACAGGAAGGGGTTAGGTGCCTCTAGGTGTTGACCATGTGTGCACCCACTGAGGGTCCCCTCCCACCCACCGCTGTCCCCCACATCTATGGCAGACACGCCTCCTGTATCCCGGAGCCAGGGCAGGGAGGGGCACAAGGAGGCCCTGGTCCTGGCCCGTGTTGCTAAGCAACCCTGGGGCCCTGGCCATGCTGACATCCCACCCCCCCCCCCCACCCCCCCGCGGGGAGCAGCCTCCTTGCCCAGTGATGACGGACATAGATTCCTTAACAAGAGGCGGCGGTGGCGGCTCAGCCGGTCCAGGCCAGCCTCTGGGTGCTGTGGAGGCTTCACGTATCATCTCTTTATGAGGCCGGCCTGGAGGAGGCCTCCCCGCAGGCGGGCTGTCCCTCAGGGGCAAATTTTTAGCTGGAGAATTTATGAGTTGCACATTTATTTGATTTGGCTTTTGGTTAATTTTTTTCCTCCTCTTGTCAACCTGACAACACGAGGGCAGACGGAGCCAGTCCCTGCAGAAGGCAGTCACGGCCCTCTTGGGTATGGCTTTAGTGGGGCGTCCGAGTGGCCCCTCTCCCTGCTTCCTCCACTGCCCATTTCTCACGGCCCAGGAGGCAGAGCGGCAACTGATGAATCCTGAAATGTAAAAGGATACCGGTCTCATCCACAGGACCTGCCAAGTCCCCAGACACTGCACCCCCCAAATGGGGGACCCTGGGGGCTTCCAGCTTTCTGAAGAGTGTGTGAGAGGAGCACTTAAAACCCTTCTTAGCAGCTTTGCTCTTGGCAAGCTGGCCTCGTGGCATGGCCGTGGCTGGGGCCACTGGTTATGAAGAGCAGAGGCTGCTGGACGGGGACTGATGGGTTTCTGGCTGCTGTAGCTAACTCTCCGGACCAGATTTCAAAGCAGGCTCGCTCAACACCTCTCTGGGAGCCACCTGTGGAAGCGAACCCCACGTCCCCCAGGACCGGCCTCTGCTCCCACTCCCGTTGTTTGCTTTCCAAGTGCCCTTCTCCACTCTTCCTTCTCTGGACATCCTCAGCCCCGACTCTGGGTCTTTGGTGCCCACCCAGTTGATCATTTTCGCTTTCTCCCTTCCTTTATCTGACTCCCTCCCTTCCATTCCTGCTGTCCCACGGCACTGGGAGAAGGACCGGGCAATGGGCTGTGGGTGGTGACCATCTCAGCTGGAGGCCCCCAGTGGTGTGTCCTCGTGCGATGTAACGAGGTCACAGAGAACTCCAAACTGGGGGAGACCACTGAAAAACCCTGTTTTCTCATTTTATCAGCATTCCTTGTTCTAGCAAGTTCCTGTTCTTTGCTGTGTGTATTGGAAGGCGAACCCTGCCATGTATGTATGTACTTATTTATTTTCCAAATGAAACGACCTCAGCCAGGGTCTTCTAAGGGCATTCTTGTGTTGTAGAACTTTCTGATGGAAACCTTTGTGCAGAAAAGCAACGCTTCACCGTGGAGGCACGGTTTCTTGTGAATGTTTTGATTTTTCAGGGAAATTGTTCAGAAGTACAGTGTTGTCAAACCTTCCACTCCCTGGACACTGGCACCCCAATGGGCACCACTGGTTGGGACTGGTGGGCCCATGCGGGCCCATGGGTTTCTTCAGTCTTTGTGTCGGTAAGTGCTGTGGGCGTTGGGTATGACACACGTTTACTACGTCAGTGTCTTGCACAATACTGCCCCTGCCCCCAGAAGCCCTGTGGTGCCCCTGACCATCCCTCACCCCTCCTGCCCGGATTCTCGGCACGTGCAGCTCTCCTGACTGCCTAGACCGTCTTGCCTCTTCCAGAAGTTCCTTGGTTTGGACTCAGGCTGTGGGAAGGCCTTCAGCCTGCCTTTGTTCTCCCGCACACATTGAAGCCACGCCCCTGGGGCTCCTCTCCTGCAGCTGGGGTTGTCTTTGGGCCCTGCAGTGCATGCCTACCTTATCTGGGTGCCAGGCTGCAGGGTGGACTGCGCCACGTCAGGCGTTCCCAGGAAGAATCGCTTCTGTGAGTTGCTCTGTTCCCGGCCTAATGATGTTATTTTACTGCTCCTGAAGACCTGACACAAGGCAAATTTACATGACTGTGCTCCTAATTAGCCAATAACCCTTAAGGATTTGAATGATACATAACCAAAGTAATTTCCTCCTCGGTGAAGTATGAGTTTCCTCCCGTCAGGCTGAGGAGGCGCTGCGCTGGCAGAAGGCATCTTGGTGATGACAGCCCTCAACATGCCTGTCTCCCGAGTCACAGTGCGTTAAAAGCCTCGCTAATGATTTCAGCAGTGTCACCGGGTGCACCCCAGGAAGGCAGGAACTGAGCACACAGTTGGCCATGAAGCCCTTAGACGGTCACCGGCGAGGTGGCCGAAGCCCACGCAGATGTGGTCTCCAGGTTTGGGACAGGACCAGCTGTGGGTTCCTTTGATGGCAGTGGACACCCTGCACTTGGCATGGAAACATTCCCGTGTGTCCCAACACCAGCCCTGGGGGATCCCGGGCATGCCTGTGTGTTCACAGTGAAGCGTGACTCCTGGGATTTCTCTTCTCCCCTTCTTTTGCCCAGCTTCTGGGGTCCCTCCCAGGACCTTGTGGGTTCTGCAGAACCCTGTGCCCCAGAATGGGGGTGGGGGACTCGATCGACTGCTTTCTTTTCAGCTCAAGATTGCTGGGCTAATCCACTCATGACTGGTCCGTCTGCCCTAGTGAATGCTTGGTTTAGACAAGGACTTCGGATTCCATTCTGGCCAAGATGATGCCCAGGAAAAAGGTTTACATGCCCGACAAGCGGATCTACAAGGGACAGTGGCTTAGCCCTGTGGGTGCTGCCCGTCTGCACACCTCCTGCAGCTCACAGGAGCCCAGCTGAGGACAGAGGGTCACACACAGCCGTGGCCTTCACTGTGTCACCAAATGGGCTCTTAGGGCCATTCTAATAGATGAATGGCCCTATGTGCAAGACAGTCCAGGGGGAGCTTTCTGTGTTTTAGGGTCAAGAGCCTCGTGGGAATAGAGTGACGACCTGGCTTCCGCTATGCTGATGGAGCAGGGCTGGGCCCCAGGTCAAGGACAGGGATGCCCTTGGAACCATGAGGTCTTGGACATATGCGATTTCCATGGCCCCTGGGTTGGTGCGACATAGCTCTGGAGTTTGGCCCTTGACCTTGTGGTGTGGTGCAGATGCTCAGGTACAGTTCTGGGTCATCCTGCTGAGCCTCACACATGCAATCTGTTTGCATGGAATAAGTAATGCTTATCTGAGGAGTGAGTCTAGATAAGATACAGCCTTGTGGTTCCCCCCAGGGCTTTGTGGCCTCATTCATTTTGGAGAGTGACTCAGACCCATTTCTTCCTGATAAACTCCACCTTCATGGCCCATGCAAACACCCAGCATGTGGAAAAGGCTCTCTACTGACGCTGAAGATGGGGAGAACAAGAGGAATCTGGGGTGTCACAGCCAGGAAATGGCATCTGACAAAGTCCAGAGAGAGGTGTAGGGAGCTGACCCCAGCGTCCTGCAAGCATGAGCCCCTCTTTAAGCCTGTGGGACTTGGGGGACAGGGCCTGAAGTCGTGGGCATGCCCTACCCAGCGTAGCACAGTACCCTAATGGGAGTGGAGAGGATCCTCTGACGTTTCAGGAGAGGGTTAGATTGTGCAGGGATGAGGAGGAAGCTGGCAGAGAATGGCGTACCTCGAGGCCAGTTAGGGACACAAGGACTGTGTGTGGCTCAGGACATGTCTCCTGGCAATGCCTAAGGTCTCAAACCACAGGTCAGAGGCTCTCCATGCCCTGCCCTCCCCTGCTCCCAGCATGTGAGAGTAGCCCAGCATTGGATGCCCATATGAGCATAGCCTGGGTTACCTGGCATCCTAGACACAGGCTCCCAGGGACCACCCTCCACGGACCATGCCAGGAAGTGCCTACAGAGAGAGGCACCTGCTGAGTGAAGAAGGCACAGAGGAACAAGGTGACCACCAGGTAGACATGGAGGCTGTAGACCACTTGCTCCTTCCAATACCTGGAGGTACCCTCTTCACCAGGCATCCCTGCTGCTTCGGCCCTGTGTTAGTCCAGGTAGACTAGAGAAACAAATCCAGGGAGGCTTGTGTGGATAAGAAACGTGATTCATCAGCGATGTTGATGTAGACTCCTGGGCTGTGCTGGCCCGACGGTGGCCACTCTGTGGGGCGGTTCTCGGCGTCTCCTGACGACAGGGCTACACTCAGATGCCACACCTCCTGGTACCTTGGATACCCAGGGCCAGAAGAGATAAAGTCCCTGCTGCCTAAGCAGAGGGGTGGCCTGGGCTCCCCGTGTCCAGAGGCGTCCCTTTCCCACTCTCATTTGGCGGGTGGAGGGCAAGATGCCATCGCTGACCTCGTGTGGTGTGCGAGGAGGGCTCTATGGCGGTAATCAGGTGGTGAGCTTGGAAACACCCCCTCATTAAAGCGTCTGCCTCCCCAGCCTTCCCGGTAACGATGTCAAGCCGTGTAGCAATTAGTTGCACATCTACGAGTGTAAACACTGTTTGCAAATCATATAAACTTAACCTGCCTTGCTTAGTGAAAAAAAAAATCCCTTGCAAAGGAATTAATTAGCCCTGTATGTTTTGGAATCATCGTGCATGGGGTCACGCTGAAATCTTTCACGGAGTACAATTAATTGGCTTTCCATGCCCACCGCCTCTCTTCCCGGGGGTGGGGTGCTGGCGAGGGAAGCTGGGGCAGAAGGGACCGGTCCCCGTTTGCAGTGGACTTTAGGAGAGGGCTTTGACTGGCGCAGCCCAGGGTGTTAAAAGCTGGTCTTCGAGAGGAAGGCGAATCCTCTCCGCAGGCTGCGCCCGGCTGCCTGCTCCCTGCCTGGTGTGCGTCCTGAGCTCACCGGAAGGTGACCTCTGTGCAGGAGGCCACCTGTACTGGGCCCTGCAGCCTCCGGGAAGGGTCCTGCCCCAGAGGCGTGGCAACAGCTGCAGAGAAATCACAGGTGATGTGGAAAGCGGCCACTTGGGCTCAAGTGTCCTCCCTCAGTCCTCAACCTCCCCTACAGACGGGGTGCGCCCCGGGGGCAAGGAGGCCACCCCTGTGACCAGCTTCCCAGGGACACCTGAGTCCCGGTGCCGGCTGGTTTACCTGAGGCATTAACCCGGTAGCACATTTATGGTTATTGCATTTTACAGGTTGATAGATTTTTATATTCTGTCCAAGTCAGGCTCTTACACCACCTGGTTTATTATTTAGTAATTTACAGTGCAGCCAGGCATGTTTGGTTTAATGTAGGATAAACTTATAAATCTATTGTTCCTCCAGTTACCGGGGCCTGTGTGCAGTGAACTGCAGAGCTGATTCGACCATCCAGTGCCGCTCTGCTTCTTCCTCTCCTCTGATAGGGAAGCAGGCAGTAGATAACAGTGTGACAGTGGCTTCCCAGGGGACAGCAAAATGGGAGAACAGCACCCGGGTGGGTTAGTAGGTCATTATGGTAGGAGCCGCAGGCCGTTAATGGACTACCATGCCTGGCTCGGCCCGGGCCTTTCGAGCCACTGCTTCTGGCAGGAGGATCGCCACCTAATAGGGAGAGAGGTCGCCGCCCTCTGATGAGACCCCCGCCTGCGTGCAATGCTCAGGAGCACCCATTAGCAGGGACGCCTCCTCAGGAGGGTCAGCCCTAGGCTGTTCCCCTCTGCGTCCACAAGGAAAACTTGCAGTGGTGGCTCTTCATTCCCAACTGTGTCTTGGGCGTCTTTGAAGAGCCAACGCCCAATGCAGAGGACCTGCTATGAATCCGTTTCCACTCTGGAGAGACCGGGGAGGGAAGGGAGACCTGCCCGTCCCCTGCAGAGAACATCTCTGGGGCCACCTCTCTTGAAATAGAACCAGAGAGGCTAGCAGTGGGCAGCGGAGAGCTGTGTGTCCCTGCGGGCTGGCGGGCAGAAGTGTCAGAATGATGGAAGAAATCCTGGTTTTGAATAGCGATCACCGTGGTGTGGTCAGCCGATCCTGGCACCTGGGGTCCCACATGCACACATCTTTGGAGGGACAGAGGCCTCTGAGCACCCTGGGCAGCCCTGACCAAGGTAGAGTGGACCTGCTCCCAGGTACTGTCCGGAATTTCAGAAACTCACCTGCTGTCAAGAATGGCGAGGATGCAGAGTGAAGGAGCAGAGAAGGCCTCTTCACAAGAGAGCTAGGCGGGGCCAGCTGGCCCAGGCTCATAGTGACCTGGGTGCAGGTTGCTGGACTCAGGACATGACAGATGTGCAAGGAGGGCCACTCAGCCTCACATGCATGCTCCCACCCCCTGGATTTCCAAGTAGCCACGTCACCAAAGCAACAGCTCCTGATGCAGTGGCCAGGTCTGGAATGGCTGTGGGACTGACAGCATTTGACTGAACTTTCCAGCTTGACAAAGCACCTGCATAACAAGGAGCCGAAGAGACCAGGTATCAGGCATCAAAGAACAAAAAATCATATCGTTGCGTGCTCACCTCCATGACACGGTCACTGAAGACAAATTGGTGTATAAGCAAATGTGCCCAGCTATCAAAAGATATAGCATCTGGGGTCTTAAAGGCTTGAAGGTAAACAAGTGACCATCTAGCTCAGAAGCAACAAAGCCCACATGGAAGAAGCACACCAGCTTGTGCGATCACGAGGTGTTGAAGGGATCAGGTATCAGGCATCATGAGAACAAAAAATCTTACCATAGTGAATGAGTGGGGGAAGTGCGGAGTAGAGACCCAAAGCCCATTTGTAGACCACTGGACATCCCCTTACAGAAGGGTCTCAGGGAGGAGACGAGCCAGTCAGTGTGTGATGTAGCAACGATGAAAAACACAACTTTCCCTCCCACCTACCCCCACTATCATGATCCCAATTCTACCTTGCAAGTCTGGCTAGACCAGAGGATGTACACTGGTACAGATAGGAACTGGAAACACAGGAAATCCAGGGCGGATGATACCTTCAGGACATGTGGTGTGAGTGGCGATACTGGGAGGGTAGAGGAAGGGTGGGTTGGAAAGGGGGAACTGATTACAAGGATCTACATGTGACCTCCTCTCTGGGGGATAGACAACAGAAAAGTGGTTGAAGGGCGATGTCGGACAGGGCAAGATATGACAAAATAATAATTTGTAAATTATCAAGGGTTCATGAGGGAGGGGGGAACTGGGAGGGAGGGGAAAAATGAGGACCTGATGCCAGGGCCTTAAGTGGAGAGCAAATATTTTCAGAATGATGAGAGTAATGAATGTACAAATGTGCATTACACAATTTATGTATGTATGGATTGTGATGAGTTGTATCAGCCCCTAATAAAACGATTAAAAAAATAAGTGAATCGAATCGGTACCTGCACCGGCCCCATCCACGCCCACTCGCTCACTCCTGTGTGAGTCTGCACATGCTTGCACCTGCCTCGTCAGATCTGAAGTTCAGCCCAGCACTCGGGCCATAGGCCCCTCTGCACCTGTCAAAGTGAGGGTCTCTGGCCGTGGCTGCTACCCTGTGACCAGCCCAGGGTCTCCTTGTCTGCAGTTCACCCTCCCTCCCTGCCTGTGTGCGATGGCAGAGTGTGCAGTGAATTTCGTGGAAGCATTTGTTTTCTCCCTTATCTTTATTTTGACACTACCCAGCGAGAACCCCCAGATACAGCACCTGGCATGCTTTCTGTCGAATGGTTCATGCCGTTTGCCTTCCGACATAAAAGCATGTCTGTCACTGTGGTGCGTGACCACGCCCAAGTCACAGTCCGCCTCTGTTGAATACATGACACGTGCGTGAGGAGGCATGTGCCATTTCTAAGACGTCGTCTCATCAGAAGCCTTGAGAACCCCGGGGCACATGGCTGTGATCAAAGGTCTTGCTCCAACCCACCAGCAGCTCAGCAAGGGAAAGAGCCAGGCCATCTACTCCTGTAGAGATGCTGGCCTTGAAACGCCCCCAGAATCTCCCTCCTCTGTCTGTGGGGTCTCCCCGAGTGGGGAGTCCAGTCCTCGCACACCATGACCACCATGTATGATCTGGGGCACCTCAGGAGTGAACTACTGCTCCTGAGAAAGAGAACTGTGTGGGCTGAAATGTGCTGATTGTAGATGAGTGCTGACAAGGTGAGTTCTGACTTGGCTAGAATGCGAACGGCCAACAGCGCCAAGTGTTGGCAAAGATGCGGGGGAACCGGACCGCTCGCCCACTGCTGGTACAAAGGCACAATGGTACAGCCGCTGGACAGCGGGGCTGGCCTCTGAGACACAAACCTACACACGTCCCCATGGAAACAAACTGAGAAGTGAGGACCGGACCCGCCCGAGAAACGCCGCCTCCACCCCACTTTGCATTTGCCATTGAGGCATCATGACAGCGCGGGAGTGGCACGTGGCTGAGGCGTAGCTTTTGGGCTATGCTGACACGGGATGGGTTTATTGACCCGTGAAACCGCCACCAAACCCGAGAACGTGAGCCATGTGTCTCCCGCTTCAAGCCTCTCCACCCTCCTCTGTCCACTCCTGGCGCCACCACCCCAGCTTTCCACGTGTCTCCTCTTGGCCCTTGGGCATCCATGTGCAGTTTTTACTCATGTACATACATGGCTCATGGGGTCCGTGTTTGTTCTGGCTTGTTGGCTCATTCAGGGTGGCTGTTTTGAGTATCCCTTCCTGTTCAGGGTATATGGAATATCCAGGGAGGGATGGCTGGATCATCTGGTCCGTGCAGCTTAGGCTTTGAAGAACTGACCAGACAGTCCCCCTCTGGGGCCGTGCCTCTCCATCCTGCGGGTTGCTGTGAGTCCAGATCGACTCGACAGCACACAGAAGTATCCAACTATCGCAGCACCATTTGTTAAAAAGACGCTCCTTTCTCCAAGGGTGCATCTCTGTACATTTGTCAAACATTAGCTGTCCAAATGTGTGTGGGTCTGTTTCTGAACCCTACCGGACCGCATCGACCCACTTATCAACCTTTATGTCAATAGAGCGCTCTCTGGGTGGCTCTGGCTTTCTGCTCTTGAAACAAGCCAGGTGAGTCCTTCAACTTAGCTCTTCTTACCTAAAGTTGTTTGTGTGTGTGTGTGGGGGGGAGGGGTTTGTCTAGATACTTTGCATCTCCATATCAATGTTAACACCAGCTGACTCATTTCTCCAAGGGAAAAACAAGTAGGTGGGGAGTTTGGTTAGGTGTGTGTTGAATTCAGTGAGTAATTAGGAGACATTACGTATTTTCCCCCTTTTATGAAGGGCTTTGGTGGTACAGTGGCTACGCACCAGGCCGCTGATTTCAGGGTCAGCACTTCGAAAACACTGAGCGCTTTTTACTTCCTCAAAGAGTTTCAGTCAGAGAAACCCACAGGGCGGTTCTGCCCCATTCTACAGGGCCACCGTGAGTGGGCATTGACTCGGTGGCATGCGGTTAGCAGTTCAGGTTTCCCTTGTGTAGTTGAAAGCGCGGAGTTATTGTTGTACTTCTATGCGCTTGGCAGAGCTGGTGAAGAACACTGAAAACACCACGGGCTGCTAACAGGGCAAACAAATCTGTCTTGGAAGATGTAGGAGCAGAGTGCTCCTTAGAGGCCAGGGGGATCAGACTTGATCTCACGTGCTTCGGGCATGTGGGAGGAAAGACTAGTCCCTGGCGATAGACAGCATGCGTGGTAAGGTGGCGGGGCAGTGAAAAGAGAGGAAGGCCCTTAACGAGATGGATGGACACAGTGGCTGCAACAAGGGCCCAAGCACAGGAACAATTGTGAGGACGGCGCAGGACCGGACAGTGCACGGGGGCGCTATGAGTCAGAACCAGCTCCATCGCACCTGGCAACATGGCAATTAGCTCCTTAGCCGTCTGCGTTCCCTGACCCATGAACACAGGGGTCTGTCCGTTTGTTGAAGTCCCTCTAATGTCAGCTGAGTGTTGCAGTTTTCAAGGTACACGCTTTACACATTGTTTGTCAGACCTGCCCTTTTAACACATCGCACATTTGGATGTTATTATAAATGACATTTTTTAAGGTTTCAAATTCTGATTGCTAATGTGTAGAAATGCAGTGGGTTTCTAGGCTTGGTCCTGTGTTCTGTAATCTTGCTGGACTAATTCGTTCCAGTAGCTTTGGGGCAGTGGCAAGATGGGCAGTTCAAAGCCATCAGCCTCCTCACAGGAAGAAAATGAGACCGTCTGCTCTTGGAAACATTTACAGCCTCAGCCACCGAAGGTGGCATATTGGAGAACGATGAGGCTTTCTACTCCCATAAAGACTGACTGTGTTGGAAAACCGGGGGGGCGCGTTGTACCCGTCCTTTTAGGTCGCTATGAGTCACACGAGTGGGTGGCAGTGAGTTTGGCCAAAGTGCTATAATTAGTCAGAGATTGGGCGTGTTTCTAACATCCAACCCAAAGCCTAAATTCTTCAATCCTGGCATGGAATTGTCAACACACGCCAGCCACCACTCTTCCATCATACTTCTGTCCGACTGTGTAGCGGTGATTAAGACCAGAATCATGCTCTGTGCTGGGGAGGGATTAGATAAAATACTTATGAAGCTAGTAGGGGTTTCAGTCGATACAAGCTGAGTTAGGCTATGTTCTCCAGAGAAGCAAATTCAGTGACCCCTTTTTACAATGTATATCTATCTATAAACCAATCCAAAAATATCAAACCCACTGCCATGGAATAGATTTCAACTCCCACTGACCCCAGAGGACAGGATAGAACTTCCCCTTTGAGTCTCAAGATTGTAAATCTCAATCGGAGCAGACAGCCTCCTGTCTCTATTATGGAGCGACCAGTGGGTTTGCACCACCGATCCTGCAGTGAACAATTCGATGTGTGGCATGCTATACCACCAGGTAGGGGATCTATCGATCCATCTGTCAGGCTACAGAATTCTCTCTCTATATATATAGTTCAAGTTCGTTGGCGAGATGTTAGGCTGTAGGCTTATCTAATTCCAGTAGGAACTGGGGCTAACACACCAGGAAACAGGAAGACTACCAGGCTGTTGGAGGCAAGAGTGTTTGAATCGAAGGTCAGTGGGTCAGGCTCCTAGCTGCGGAGCCTAATGAATCCAAGGTTGGCAGCAATGTGGCCGGCTGCTGAGAGTCCTCAGGGTTGGCAGGTACATGGTAGGTCAATGTGCTAGATGCAGAATCCAGATCAGCAAGAGGTCCTCTTTGCACAGAATCAACTTCCTATAGAAGTACCCTTACCCTGCTCTCCCCCAAGCACTTGGCTGCTCACCGCACATTCTACCCTGGAGTTGTTTGCATGTTAGACCTCACCAAGGGGAGCCCCAACTGCTAATCCCTGAGAATTCCAGCCCTGCCAGGTTGACACAAAACCTAACTCTCCCAGAAGCTGTCAGGGAGCTTAGCGATCTGTCTCAAAGGGCAAGATGTACACTATGAAGACAGTCAAGCCCGTGTCCAGAGGTCCTGTGTGTCCTCTTGTCCTGCAGCCGAGTGGCCTCTTTCATAATGTGGACACGTGACTATAATGGAATATCCGGGTCTGCTGAATGGATGATCTTTATACATGGTTTTTAATTAACATATACTATGAGAAAACAATTATGAGATGGCATCTTCAGTGCGATTCTTATTTGTACGAGATGAACCTATGCATTTTTCCACGCGCTAGTGAGAGAAGCTTGGAAGGAAGGTGCCTCCCAGAGAGTCAAACCACACAGTCCTCGTGGGCTTTGTCGGGCCGGCAAACATCCCCGGACCGTCCGTGGAGACAGTTCAGACGCAGGGTGACACTGTTCAATACTGAGTGTGACGGGACCACAGGGGTTTGATGGCTGGTTCTTCCGTTCCTCAGGCTTTCCTTCCTGGTCTGGCTTCGTCTGGAATGTCCACTGACTCCCGTCCACTTCAGGTGTCCTGCTGGTTTGTGGAGCCCTGGCCTGGCACCCAGCCTCCCAGGACATGCCACAGTTGTCCCGTTTTGTGAGTCACCCCCTGCTTTGGGCCACATTTCTCGTGGGTCCCTCGGGAAGCCCTGGGACCTTCAGAAGACAGAGCGGCTGCTCTCCGCTTTTTCGTGAAGTGGACCCGTCGCCTTTGCCAGACTGTCCTTTTGTGCGGTAACATCTGCGGCTCTGTCTTGCCCCCCCTGATTCTCCTGGGAGGGAGGGTCCCCCTGCCCTGGGATTGGTGAGCCTCCCGGGAGATGGACACTATGGTGCCCGCCCGGCATGAAGGGGTGGCAGCTTCCTGCGTGGGTAACTTTGGTGGAGCGTGGGGCAGTGAGATGCTGGCCTTTGTAGACATGCTCTTGAGTTTCTTGAAGACATTTCTCTTCCCTCCTAGATCTTCCACACAAACGGACCTTTCTGCTCCGTTCTTGCCCCACCCACCCGCCGTGCAGGGTGGGCAGGCTCCTGGCTGAGAAGAGCAGACGCACTCTGCAGCAACCCTGCAGGGCATCTGGTGGCACCAGTAGCCTGCTGGTCCCCAGGCCACTGAAGGACACTAGCATGGTTGGGTGACCATGCGCTTGGTGATGCCAGACATCTTAAGATGCCCCTTGGCTTGGCAGCCTCCCTTGGACTAGGTGCTCTCCACAGGCAAAGCCAATCATTGCAGATCAGGGCTGTGGACACCTGGAGGCCCACCTGGGAACCCCTCCAGATGAGTCCCCAACCCTTGTTCTGAACACCTACCCTCAGTTGTGGAGTCAGTCTGGACTCACAGCGAGCCTGTGTGGCGTCTCTGAGACTGTACATCTGTGTGGAAGCAGACAGCCTCATCTTTCACCTTCAGAGAAATTGGTGGAGTTGAACTACCCACCTTATGGTCAGCAGCCTAGCGCTTCACCCAGTGCACTAGCAGAGGGGCTCTGTTAAATAAAGGGCAAGCACAAACATTTAGGAGAGGAACCAAGACCCCGTCGTCTCCCTAGCTACTTCTAAGTGCAGAGAGGACCTAGTGCTTCTTACCAGTGACTCAGAGCTCAGCCAACGAGGCTGCCCAAGGATCAGCCTGGCTCTACCCCCTGCTGAGAACTTGCATTTCCACCCCAACCAACCAAAACCAAACTGCCAGCCTTCTAGCCGATGCCCACTCAGAGTGAGCCTCTAGGGCAGGGTGGAACTGCCCCTGCGGCTTTCTGAGGCTGTCGATCTTGACGGGACAGACAGCCACATCTTTCTTCTGTGGATTGGCTGGTGGCTTCAAACTAGTGACCTTGTGGTTCGCAGCCCAACGTCTAGCCTATGATGGCATCAAGGCTGCTTCTAAATGCCTCACAATCCAGGTATTCCGATTTCTATCCCCATTTTCCCGGTATCCACAGTTTCAGTCTTTCATCTCCATGTCCCCTCTAATGAGGAGACCAAGTGGATTGGCTGGGCAGAAACCCACCCACGATCTTTGTGTCCACCAGGCTCATAGCCACCCTATAGGACAGAGCACAACTGTCCCTGGGGGTTCGTGAACCATCTATCTGTATGGAAGCAGGTGGCCACGGAATATACGCACATATATACTCTGCATACACATCTTTCTACGGTGGCCTTGAACCACCGACCTTTGTGCTGCCTGCTAAACACTAGCTATTGTATCACCAGAGCTCCTGAGCACCAGCAGGAGAATAGACAGTGTGTACTGGCTGTCTCAGCTCAGGGACCGCGAGGCCCTACGTGCAGTATGCCCAGGTCTGCTCCAAGCTCCTGACGCCCCATGGCCCTGCTTTCACAAAGGGCAGGGAGGAATCTCTGACTCAGTCTACACACCTGTCTTTGGGACTCGCTGCCTGCTACACCTTTCTCCCAATGGTGAGCTATGTTGAGAAACAGTGTCCCCCAAACCACATCTTCCTAAGTAGCCCAAATGTCTGGATGTGTTAAATCAGTCACCACCCCTTCAACTACACAGGGACGGTCTCACATTTTGGCTTTCAGTTCTGACTTGTGACCCCCGATTCTCCAACAGCAAAGATCTCCAGTTGGTGCCACAGGACGGTCGTGTTGGTAGACGCTGTGGTCAGCCCTGGCTCGTGCCCGCCTCACGTACAGCGGAATGAAACGCCGCCTCTTCCTGTGCCATCTCCACCATTGCTGCCCTGTTTGAACCTTGTTGCAGCCATGGCATCCCTCGGTCTTGGTGAGGGTATTTCTGTCTCTTTGCTGAGCTTGACCAAGCATGATGTCCTTCTTCAGGTGCTGGTCTCCTATGGCCTGGCCAAAGTGTGGGAGGCAGTCCACTGGCCATGCTTCGAAGGAGCATTCGGACTATGCTTCTTCCAGCACGGATTCCTTCCTTCTTCCCCCAGTCCATGGCGCATTCAGCGTTCTTCGCCAACACCACAATGCCAGCCGGGTCTTCTCCAGCCTTCCCCATTTGTGGTCCAGCCTCCTTGCACATCAGGGGGGATGGAAAACGACCAGGACAGAGAGACTTCATTTCTGATCAATTAAATACACGGGCTATAGCTCTCATCTATCATTTATATTTTAAGACAAACATAAAATATTAATTAAAAGGCAATAAAAATGAAGAGAACTGTAATTTCCTTCAGTTTTGAATTCTTCTCAGGAGAACAGTGCCCGGAGCTAGAAGGGGTCAAGGACTCCACCTTAGATGCAGATTCTAAGGGACAAGGGAGCATCCTTGGACTAGGCGTCCTGCCCTTGGGCACATCCAATACCCATTCCCTTGAAGCTCGGCCTCTCCACCTTCCTAGCTCATGGTCATGGGCAGTCAGATCTCCCAGTGAAGTGGTCCCTGCAGGAGAAGGTGGATTTGTGATGCAGGACTTGGGGCCCACACTCATCTACCTGCTGGACTGCTTGTGCAGAACGACCCCTGTCACACACTTGAAGAGTCCCCAACAAGCCAGTGCCCCACTTCCCACTGCTTCTGACCTGGCCCAGGTCAGCGTAGGCTGGAGACATCTCTCTCCTTAGTAACCGGAGCGGAGACCTCGTTAAAGTATCATTTGCAGATTAAGGTGTTCCTGACCTAAGGCAGGGTATTTTCAATAATCTCATATGCATGTAGAAGCTGGACAGTGAATAAGGGGTAATGAAGAAGAATCACTGCATTTGAATCAAGGCGTTTGCCCAGAATATTGAATATACCATGGACCACCGGAGTAATGAGCAAATCTGCCTTGGAAGAAAGAAGTAAGTGAGACTTAGTCGCACATCTATTGGCCGTATTATCAGGAGGGAGCTGGCCCTGGAGAAGGACCCGGTGGCTGGTAAAGTGGGGGTCAGTGAAAAGAGGAAGAGTCTCAATGAGATGGGGTGACCGGTGGATGCCTGACACTGATTATGAGGACATCACAGGATGGGACAGTGCTTTGCTTCGTTGTACAAGGAGGGGTCACTGGGAGTTGGAACTGACTCTGGATCTAACAGGAGCAATCACATGCAGAAAGCAGGGCTTCTTGGTGGTGCAGTGGGTTAAGCATGGGGTGCTGGTGGCACAAACCCAGCAACCACGCTAGAGGGAACATTCTGGCAGCAGGTCCCCCCGGACTTTGTCTCGGGATCCCCGAGGAGCAGTCTGCTGTGTCCCGTGGGGCCACTATACGTCGGAATGGTCTGCAGGGTGAGTGAGGGCTAGGCTTCTGGTTTATAGGAAGACCAATGCGCTCCTGTCCACAGCAGGCCGTGTTCATGGTCCTGCAGGAGAGAGCTGCATAAGGGGGCCTGCTGCAGAGAAGCCCTGGGGGGTAAACAAGCCACTGCGCTTCCTTGTTTTGTTTGTCCCACGATCCCCAACTTTTGAAGGCTGGGTTTGATTAGGAAAGCCCCTCCATCCCGCACCGACCTCCGTGGCAGAATCTGTGGCCAAGGAGACATGGTGAGTGCTTCAGATTTCGGGAAAGACCCCTGGTCTCTCCTGCAGTGGGGGAGGGGATGCGCCATGAGTAGGGTTCATCTGCAGTGTGTGTGGGGTCACTCAGGAGTGATGTCTGTCTGCAGTGTGGGGGTCACTCCTGAGTAGTGTCCATCTGCATTGGGGGGGGAGGTGCTCACTCTCTGCAGTGAGGTTGGGGTGGGGCACTCACCGGGGGTTGATGTCCCTCTTCAGTGAGGGGGCTCACCCAAGGGTGGGGTCCCTCCACAGTGTATGTGTGTGGGGGGGTCTCTCTCACAGGTGATGTCCCTCTTTGGTATGGGGTTTTGCCACCCATGGCTTGTGGCTCTGCAGTTGGGCTGGGGAGGACTCACTCATGGTGGTGTCCCTCATCCCCCTGTGCTCAGGCTCCCGTGGCCCTTTGTACAGACACAGGGCTTGTCCTGGACCCTGGACATCTTCTTCTGGTGAGTCTGAGCTCCTGGTGGCTGCTGCTTCCCTCCACCCCACGGAGGGTGGCCTCTTCGCTCAGGCCCTGCACTTTACGAAGCTCCGGATCCTTCTGAAGGGACTGGTCTTCCCAAAGAACCCCCCCCCCCCACTCCTTTATCTGTCCTCAGTGATAGGGCCGGAGCAAACCGCCTGGCTCCAACTGTGACAGGTCCCTGGGGAGCTGTGCATAGCC